>NC_135572.1:126622622-126925652 GCF_965152235.1 Eretmochelys imbricata
CTGTCCCTCATGGCCTCTGAGATTTTTTTGAAATGTTTTGGCATTTTGTCTTTTGGAACGTAGCTCTGATAGCATGGATTCCTCTCCCCATACAGCAATCAGATCCAGTACCTCCCGTTCGGTCCATGTTGGGGCTCTTTTTCGATTCTGGGACTGCATGGTCACCTGTGCTGATGAGCTCCCCTGGCCAAACAGGAAGTGAGATTCAAAAGTTCCCAGGGCTTTTCCTGTACACCTGGCCAGTGCATCCGAGTTCAGAGTGCTGTCCAGAGCGGTCACAACGGTGCACTGTGGGATAGCTCCAGGAGGCAATACCTTTGAATTGCGTCCACACTAACCCTAATTTGAAATGGCGATGTCGATTTCAGCGCTAATCCCCTCGTTGGGGAGGAGTACAGAAATTAGTTTTAAGAGCCCTTTATGTCGAAAAAATGGCTTAGTTGTGAGGATGGGTGCAGGGTTAATTCGGATTTAACGCTGCTAAATCCGACATAAACTCGTAGTGTAGACCAGGCCATAGTCTTCAGAGTTAATGCTACATTTATAGAAACAGGAGCAGCTTGGATCTTTATCTGAGCTTCTGTTTCAGTGTCTCTGCAGATGCAGGTATGTGTCACTACATCTAGTTGCAAAAGTAACCTTCAGACAAGGAATTGTATGCAACCATAATTTAATAAAAGCCTAGAGCACAAAATGGCAGTCACCAGGAAAAACTTCTGGCTTGACCAGATGCTTTGTGCTGGTCCAATGCCACCACTGGGAATGGATAATAAATCAGTCAAAAGAATAACATTCCTGTGTATTAAAAGATTAATTGCAATGAAAAGTTGAGTTGGAAAAGAAAGATAACACACAACGGGATCTTTAAAAATAAATGCCTCTTCAGTCATTGAGTACTTGCGTTTGACCTTGATTGTTCTAGTATGGTTCAGAAAATATTGGCAGCTTTCTTTTGGAAAGGAGCAGTTAACCTAGTTGCCATTGGGTGTAGCTATTGTGGTGCTCTCTTTAGAGCTGATCACAAAACTGCTGTGAAACTGTTTATTTTTGTACTAAGGCCAATGCAGAGGAAACTCTTTCAGTAACAACTTGCAGTTCCATAGTATTTTCACAGGATGCCAGAAATCATGCTATTTGTACTTAGCAAAAATATTAGTTTATCAGCTAATATGGCTCAAAAAGAAGCTTTTTGTCACTGGGTTATTTTTAAAAAAGTCTGAAATATATGTTTAAACTTGTAAGTTGGCATGTGTGAGGAATGATGCCTTTTTCCTTGTTTTGAAATAATATTATGGAGACCTGGAAATACCATACTCAAGTCTGATGAAACCTAGAGTATGCAGATCATATATGTACTGTACATGCCTAGCAAAATTTGCCCCTCCATTCCCTCATGATCAGTAACTTTACATGGGAAATGTGTTGGGGTATACCAGACCCTCTGAGGCCCCCTGCTGGAGGCCTCGTAGCCCTGCCATACCCCACCCCAAAAAAGGGCAATGGAGAAGGTCCTCCAAGCTGCCTAGACAGTGGCTGTGTCCCGCACAGCCGGTCTAATCAGGGTCCAGCAGCCTAGTATAAGAAGAGCTGCAGGGCCAGACGGAGTCAAGTTCCTTGTTGGAGATTTTGGAGTGTGGATGAGGTGTGGCTGGCTAATGGAGCTACAGAACCCTGAACAAGGGAGCACTGCCAGAAGCTGGGGAGAGCAAGAAGGAGACCTGAGCTGGTTGCTGGGACTCCATTAGGACAAGGCCCTGAAGTAAGGGTGAAGATGGTGCAGGGTCACGGGGAAGTGGCCCAGGGAATTAGGAAAGCTGTGCAACATAGCTAAAGGGACATAGTGGACGGCTGCTATCTACAGGGTCCCTAGTCTGGGACCCAGAGTAGTGGGTGGGCCCAGGTCTCTCCCACTCCCTGTTGGCCACTGTGGGGGAAAGTGTCCTAGACACTGAGGCACCCCAGAGGGGGAACTGAACTATAGTGGCCCAGCCGGAGGGCTGTAGCCAGGAAGCCCAAGAAGGTGAAGACATTGTCTCCAGGGAGGGAGCCCTGAGGCACTGCTCTATCCCAGAGCAGGGACAATCTGAGAGGGTGCAGGCACACGCACTTGGCCAAGGGGGTATTCCCGAGAAGTGAGTGTGCCCCATTACAGGAATACAGGGAGGTAGGAATCTCACACGAGATATATCTATCAATAGATGGATGGGACACTCTGGAGCCTAAGCTTTAGGATGCTTTTTAAACATGATAGATAAAAAGAAATGGAATGAAGAGAAGACACTTTGGAGGACAGGCTTAGAATTCAAAATTACCTTGAAAAATTGGAGAATTGGTCTGAAATGAAGATGAAATTCAATAAAGTGCAAAGCACTACGCATAGGAAGGGGGAAAAAATCAGATGCACAACTACAAAATGGGGCGTAACTAGCTAGGCAATAGTATGGCTGAGAAGGATCTGAGGCTATGGATCTCAAACTAAATATGAGTCAATGTAATGTAATAGAAAGGCTAATATCAATCTGGGACTTACTAACAGGAATGTCATATGTAGGGAAATTGTCCCACTCTACTCCTCACTGGTGATGTCTCAGCAGGAGTGCTGTATCCAGTTCTGGATGCCACACTTAAGAAAGCTGTAGACAAAGTGGAGAAGATCCAGTGAAGAGAAACAAAAATAAGTGGTTTAGAAAACCTGTCATATGGGGAAAGTTAAGAAAGTGTGTGTTTAGTCTTGAGGAAAAGAAGATTGAGGGATGGTGGATCTGATGAGTCTTCAAATATGTGAAGGGCTCTGATAAAGAGGATAGTGATCAATTGTTCTCCATATCCAGTGAAGGTAGGACAAGTAGTAATGGGCTTAATCTGCGGCAAGGGAGATGTAGGTTAGATATTAGGAAAAATTAACTGCCTAAAGGGGTAGTTAAGCTCTAGAATAGGCTTCCAAGAGAGGTTGTAGAATCTCCATCACTGGAGGTTTTTAAGAACAGGTTAGACAAATATCTCTCAGGGATGGTCTAGGTAGGGGATCTGGAACAATTCAACAAAACTGTAAATCCTGCATATGAGGGAAGCCATGAATTTTATTACTTCAAGCTAGGGGAGTGCTGCTGCTTAGTTCCCGTGCCCCGGGTCTATGTATACTTGGTCCTGCCTCAGTGTGGGGAGATGGACTAGGTGACCTCTCAAGGTCCCTATCAGCCCTATGTTTCTGATTCAAGGGGCAATCCCAGTTCCCAAATGAAGTCAGTGGCAGTTGAAACCATTCAGCACCTTTGATAATCAGGCCATTTTTATTCAAGTGCCTAAATTTACAGATTTAAAAGCCTAACTTAGACACCCAAGATTGCATACTTTTTATGGTCAAAATTGGCAAATGTTTGTGCACGTGTTCTTGCCCATGCACTAAGGCCTTCAAGACACAAACCTAAATTACCAGATGAGGACAAATGTTTAAAAAAAAAATTTACTTCCACCATTCATCACTCTTGTTCATTGTTCCTTGTCTAAACTCTAGGCTATAAGCTCTTCAGGGAAGAGACTGTCTCTCTCTAGTTGCACTGTGAAACAAGACGCACAATTTTGGATGCTATAATAACAGCTTCAAAACTTGGATTCTTAGAGTAAGTCTACGCTTAGGGCGGCATGTAGAGTACAGACCAGTGGTGGGCAACCTGCAGCCCACTGGTACAGACGCTGCACACCCAGCTAGTACAGGTACAAACAGCTGTGTAGATAATGAGACACTTCTTACACAAGTAGAGTACAGGTTTCAGAGTAACAACTGTGTTAGTCTGTATTCGCAAAAAGAAAAGGAGTACTTGTGGCACCTTAGAGACTAACCAATTTATCTGAGCATAAGCTTTCATGAGCTACAGCTCACTTCATCGGATGCATACTGATGAAGTGAGCTGTAGCTCACGAAAGCTTATGCTCAGATAAATTGGTTAGTCTCTAAGGTGCCACAAGTACTCCTTTTCTTTTTAAGTAGAGTACAGACACTCCAGAACCCTAGGGTGTATACCCTACATGGCTCTCTACCTGCCCCTGACACTGCTAGTTGTAGTAGTGGTGCATCCCTGCTGCTTCCTCTTCCTCCATGTCAGAATCTTTCACTGCTGCATGGAGCTACACATACCCTGCACTCTCCTGCGAGTGTAGACAAGGCCTTAAATACACTGAATCTGACCTCTGAGGCTCTTTCGGGTGTTAGCCTATAGCTCCAAACTTGCTAGCTAGCTTGGGTGTAAAGCACCACTACACTCTGATGAGAGGTTTGATGTACGGACAGGAGCTGAGTTAGGAGAAACATCAGAGTAAGAGCCCAAGTGAACTCTGCAGTGAAGACAAGCCTTCAGAAGGATATATTCAGCTTGGTTCTAGCCCAGCATTACCAGAGGCATTTTGCCTGGGTCATGTACGATGCCTTTGTGGCTTCATGTTGGGGTAGTGCATACACTGGGTGCTGTAAAGCCACAGCTGTGAGGCAGTCTAGCTCATTGGAAACACTATTACAGGATATGATTAAAGATCCATTGACCTTATGAGCTGGAAGAGGAAAAAACAGCTACAGAGTGCATCTAACAGTAGAGGAAAACTAACGCATTAAATACGATGTTAAAGAAAATTAAGGGAGAGGAAAATAAATGACCTGTCATTCACAAAACAGTTGCATGATGTGAGAAAAGGGGTGAGAGAATAAAAATGTGGTGGTTATGAAGACAAGTTTTCCTAATTCCTAGATATCTGCTACAAAATGGTTTCTAAGCAACCAGATCATGTAGGTAGCCTCAGGAGCATGAGGTACTATGAGACAAAGAGGAAGGAAAAGATTAAATACTGCTAGGGCCAGGTTGAGAGATCACTGGGGCAGTGGGATCTCGAAGTGCAGTCTCTGCCCTAATTGTGCAACTGAAGAAAGTACAAATAAAATCATCCTGAGGATTTCTTCCCAATGTAATCCATAATCTAAGGGACTTGAAAGGGGAGAGAGTATAAAGAAAAAGCAAGAACTTGCAAGGTACAATAAATTCAGATGTCTCCCATTAAGACCAACGAGACAATGTGATCTCAGACGTTGTCAGTGATGGCCTCTCCCTGTCACCTCTTTGTATTCTAATACTCTTCTCCAGCTTAACCAATGTCATGCTTTATGCCACTATGGCTTAAATCTTTAGCTACTTTCTCTTCGTAAGCTTCTGTTTATATTACAACTACATTTCTAGACATAAAATAGGACTGCAGGCTTTGCCTCTGTTTTGCAGCAGAGTGCTGCTCTGTAACCAGTGTTTGTAGTCTGCATCCTGACTATTAAATGCCCTGTCCTTATTCAGGCAAAAATGCAGGATTGAGCCATAAGGGAGAAAAATTAACATCCAAGATTTAAATAGCTGACTCACCATAGATGTAACAATTATATAATTATGTAAATTTGAAGACACTGAAAAATGTCCAGAATTTTTTGCCATCAGAGCAAAATTATTGCCTTTGAGAATTACTGTAATCCAATACCAATAGCTGTATTTGTAGAGTGTATAGTCGGCTTCCTGTGGCTGAGACCCCTTAGTATAAATATGCATGTAATGAAATTCCTTGTACCTTTTTTTTTTAAAGTGTTTTAGGTGCTCTTAGCTTCAAATATATTATGTAATACATCCCTAACTAACAAGCTACATCTGCAAGGTTGATGCCAACAGGCTCTGATGTGATAAAATGTGCCTGTTCTTTATTTCATTCAAGCATCTTGTTCTGTGTATGCAGCGTCTCTTGGTTTTTCTTTAAACTCACAGGGGTGTGCCAGACAGACTGTCACTGAGATGAGTCAGAATGCTCTGGCTCCCATTGAAGTCTGTGGCAAAATTCCCATTTCTGAGCAGGATAAAGCTCCAGATCTTTTCCTTGGCCGGTCCCTCAAGCTCAAAGCCCATCAATGCATTTGAGTTTTGTTCACTTTTGATGCTGCATATATCAGAATTAAATTTCATCTGTTATGATGTCCAGTCTGCTTGTGACAAGGTGGAACTCGCCACTCTGGTGCCTCCTGCCAGCTGTTATGTAAATTAGCTCTTCTCGCCAGTGCACCCTCTTCTGGTGGTGCCTCATCGCCGTCACTTCTGCTCTGGAACTCACGTCACTCCCAGGACCACGGCATCCTCTTCAGTGGCACAGCCCACCAGCTGTGCCATACTTTGTGCTCCCCCATTCTGGGGGAATATCGCAGTCCAGTCACTTCCTCAGTGGTAAGTGGGGGTAGGGACCCAGGGCCACCCCCTACTCTGGGTCCTGGCCCAAGGACCCTGGATATGGCCGCTGCTTGTGACACCCCCTCTGACTCCTCAGTAGATTTCCCTGGGCCACTTCCCCATGGCTCTAGCAACCTCTTTGCCCTTGCTTCAAGGCCTCAGCCTGTAGATTGTTGCAGTCCATCAGGAGCTGCCTTTAGCTCCCCAAGTCTCTGCCAACAGCATTGTTCTGTCCAGGGTACTTGCTGCCCTCAGCTTGCAAGGCAACAGTCCACCTTCCTCTCAAGCTCCAGGGGGTGACTGAAACTGCTCTGTTCTGCAGCCCTTCTTATATGGGCCAGCCCGGCCCTGATTGGCTGCCTCCTCGCACGTTCCCAAGGGCTCTATTAACCCCTTAAATCCCAGTGTGGGGCAGGAGACCCAGCACACTGCTAATGTGTGTAAATCTATCTAGAGATTCTCACAAATCAGTTGTATTGCCCCCATTAATGTCGTCAATAGCAAACGTCGTCAGTTTATTGTTCACTTTCTCCTCAAAATAAAGAGATATTAAGTAACATTGGTCCGAATAATGGACCACCGGGTACTTCCAACTACATTCTGAGGAACAGATATTCGTTATACCTTTTTGCCTTCTGTTTAGTCAATTTTTAATCCGTACTGGCACTTTAACCCTTTATCGCTTAGTTATATCCTATAGTAGTCTTTTGTGGGACCACATCAAAAACCGTTTGGAAATTCAAGCAGACTGTCTCTCCCAGGTTGCTTTTATCTAATGTTTTATGAACACTTACAAAGCAAATGTTGCTTTGGCACAAAGTTAATCAGAAATCTTTGTTTTCATAAAGACAGTGTTAGCAACCTTGTTCCATCTAAGTGCAGAATATGATATTAGAGCTGATCAGAAATTGGGAAAATTACTTTGAAAATATTTGAAGTTGTTTCTGATTTGTAGGATTTGAAATGGACCCACTTTCTGGTCTCCATGCAACCTTTCATGATCTTTACTGAAATTTTCCTCACAATTGTCTCTTTTCCTTTGCACCATTTTGATCCCCATCCAGGAGCTTGTTTATATAATAACTTGAGCTGCCTTTGGCAGCTCTTAAAGTTCTCTTTTCCTCCCTTCTCACATGATAGCAGTGCCATTATTGGCATCATTAATGGCATTCTTGGATGGGTTGGTTTTATGATGTGTATGTATTTGAAACTGTTTCAATGTGGATTTGAATCAGTTGGTATTTATTTGAATTAGTAAATACACAGGCATTAAGAGTACTGTTTTTCTGTGACCTTATTTGTATAAAAATAACATAGGCCAATACTGACAAATACATCCTTAAAATTTCCCGTTAAGGAAATGAACAAATATAACATATTTTATATACTTGGCATTTAGAAAGAATGAATACTATATAGAATGGAGCCTTATGTTCTCCCTTCCCCCAGTCACTATGGTCCCAAATTCAGCAAAGCAGATCCGTCCATACTTAAATTCATTGTTATTCAGCAAAGCACTTAAGCACAAGTTTAAGTCCCATTGCCTTCATAAAAATATGGAAGCCATTCTTTCTTTAGGTGTTCTCCACCTGGATTCAGTTCAGTTTAGGGATAATTGCCACTTAGCCTCAAAGTTTGGGTTCTTATGTAAAATTTATCTTGAACCTCTTTGATCTGAAAATCTCAGAAGACGCTCTGTCATGCTGTACTGGAAATCTGCTGGTGGCTGTACGGCTGGAAATACAGCTAAAGAAAACTAATCCCTGATGGGTATTTCTGCAGTTGTTAAAAATGGCTATAGGGTAATTAGTATGGAAGATCACATACTGAATTCTCTTAACCTCCAGGATTCTCACTGAGTTCCATAAGCACGGTGTATACTTGAAGCAATGTCAGTGTGAACAGCTCTGAGGTTTTCTACTGGCTCTTGGCAGGAGGAATCAGCAGAGAAAAACCACAAGTAAATCACTTTTACAATGAGGCACAGTTTACATCAGTTTGAGTTTATTTACTCATGGGTTTTCTTGCCAATTCCCATAGAAATATTTCAACATCTAATGGAACACACAAGTTATTTCCTTCCACGATTTATCTGTGGTGTGTATATTGATGAAGAGTTAATTAACAGGAATATCTTTTGAGCCTCTAATTCATCTTTGACAGTTTCTCTGGGGCCAAATAAAAGTAGATATTTAAGGGAATCTCGAGTAAATGGGTGACTATCAACTGAGGTTTTTAGATAGTTTAACCATGACTGCAGTTTTTCTGTCCTTCCTTCCACTTCCAATTAATGACAGATTTCAGAGTAACAGCCGTGTTAGTCTGTATTCGCAAAAAGAAAAGGAGTACTTGTGGCACCTTAGCTGTAGCTCACGAAAGCTTATGCTCAAATAAATTTGTTAGTCTCTAAGGTGCCACAAGTACTCCTTTTCTTTTTACTTCCTATTAAGTTACTTCATCTTTAGCAAAAACAAACACAAACCTCTTCAGTGTCTACATCTCCATTTTTGCCTGTTCAAAGGCTTTTCTGGATGCTGTGAGTGATGTACTGTAGCACTTCACTAAAATACTATAGTTGAAGTGGAAGAACTGTATACAGTATATATTACATTGGTATTTCAAAAACAATGAGGAATCCTTGTGGCACCTTACAGACTAACAAATTTATTTGAGCATAAGCTTTCGTGGGCTAAAACCCACTTCATCAGATGCATGCAGTGGAAAATACAGAAGGAAGATATATATATATACACACACACACACACACACACACACACACACACACATACAGAGAACATGAAAAAATGGGTGTTTCCATACCCACTGTAATGAGAGTGATCAGTTAAGGTGAGTTATTACTAGCAGGAGAGGAAGAAGAAAGAAAGGAGGTGGGGGACCTTTTGTAGTGTTAATCAGGATGGCCCATTTCCAACAATAGACAAGAAGGTATGAGTAACAGCAGGGGGAAAAATAAGCATGGGGAAATAGTTTTACTTAGTGTAGTGACCCATCCACTCCCAGTCTTTATTCAAGCCTAATTTAATGGTGTCCAGTTTGCAAATTAATTCCAATTCAGCAGTCTCTCCTTGGAGTCTGTTTCTGAAGTTTTTTTTGTTTGTAGTATTGCCACTTTTAGGTCTGTAATCGCGTGACCAGAGAGATTGAAGTGTTCGCCGACTGGTTTTTGAATGTTATAATTCTGATGTCTGATTTGTGTCCATTTATTCTTTTACGTAGAGACTGTCCGGTTTGGCCAATGTACATGGCAGATGGGCATTGCTGGCACATATTACATTGGTAGATGTGCACGTGAACGAGCCTCTGATAGTGTGGCTGATGTGATTAGGTCCTATGATGGTGTCCCCTGAATAGATATGTGGACAGAGTTGGCAACTGGCTTTGTTGCAAGGATCTGGAGTAGAGGGCGGGCCCAGGTCCCTCCCTCTCCACACCCCTCCTCTAGGACACTAGTGGGGCAGTTAATACTCCAGTTCAGGGACAAGAAATGGTGCCCTGAACCCTCCCCAAGAAAAGAGAGTGCGAGACCCATCAAAGTAGTGCCGGCAATTTGCCACAATCCTTAGATGTGAAACTCAGTGACTTTCAACTGTTTCATTTTCAGATTGATATATTTTTTCTTCTGGGCTTTCTTCCCTGAGCATGATGTTTGGGGTTGGGGTGTGTGCACACTATTCACCCCTTGCCCCCACCAAAAAGTAATAATAAAAGTTGTTGCAAACTTAAATGGGCCAGTTTTCTTGAGAAATTTTGCTGTCTATTTTGCAAGCCTAACCGGGACTCCTTTTCCAGTCAAAATGGAGCAACTTTTTAAGAAGACCAGGCCTATCTCCAGGGTGGTTCTGACTTCAATAAGAGTTTTGAGTGAGCAACTAAATTAAGATTGAGATCTTTGAGCTTAGAAAAGCTCAAGGACATGCATGTAGTTAGTGAACTAATTTTAGGCACACAAGAATTAACTAATGCTTTGTAACTCACCACGTCTCTTTAATAGAAGTTATTTAGAGCAGGCCAAAAATGGGAAATATTTGAAAAATGTAGTCCATTTTGAAAATAATTTTTCATTAATTCAAATCTTCATGTGAAAAGGTGTAGGGAAGTTTTCCCCCAACTTTATTCCCTTTCCCACTTTTTCCCCCTTTTTCTATTTTGTCACTGGAAAGGGTGGTGGGGGACAGAAAACCATTTATTTATTTATAATTGAAAACATTTGAAAACTTTTGGGAAAAGACTTATTTGAAAAGCCTTGTTTTTCAAATGACAATTGAAAAAAACATCAACTGGCTTTGGAAACAAAGATTTAGCTACTTAAATACCCAGGATCCTATTGAGTCTAACTTTGGCTTAAGACCCAGAAAAACTTTTTTTGAAGATTGTAGTCTACATTTGTTTAGGCCTGTGGACTTATGAGGGGAAAAAACCAAGGCTGAATGTAATTTTTTCCTGTGCCATTATTTTTTTTTTAAAATATATGATGTCATCTGAATCTTATGTTAAGTCCAGGAAAGGCAGAAGAGATCCCAAGTTTATAATCTTGAATCCCAGGAAGGGAAACTGTGGAGAATGAAGTTTGTGTGGTTGGTTGGTTTTTTAAAAGAAATGGGAATAAAGTGTTTCATAACTTGAGTCACGGAGAGGCGGAATAGAATATGAGGTACATTAACTTCAACCAAGCAAAGGCAAAATGGAAAGGGACACAGAGGAAAGAAAGGGACACAGAGGAACTGGGGTGTTGTGTACTTGTTTTTATTAAATTACACCTAGAAAGGGCAGAACACAATACATATATTAATTTTATTTGTAGGGAATGTAAAATCAAATGTATGTCTTATTGATGGGGAAGGGAATGAACAAAATGTTTGTCACAGTCATATATATATATTTTCTTTTTCCCCCACACAGAGTTAGGAGTGCCCTCCTCCTACACCCCCCACAACCTCCTGCAAGCACTCAGAGACAAGAAAAATTTAGAATCGGTAAATGGGAATAGAAACAAGATTGCTTATTGCCATGTGGCTGTATATGTAATGTATATCCATTATTATTAAGATCTAAATCACCATTGAAGTGAAAAAGGCATTGCTATGGTTAGTTTAAAAAGAGCACCCAAACACTGATCCCCATTGCCTTCTATGAATGACTCTACAACCTACGAATTCATAACATTAACCAGAGTGGCTGTAGCATTGAATGCTTCAGTGTGTAGTGAGTCAGTTATGAGCTGACAAGGTCCCTGTCGCATATCACCCTCCTTGTCTAGAAAAAGCTACTGAACAAACAAAAAAAAGCTGTTACCCTTAATGATAGTGCTCTGGCAGGACAAAGGATATGTCACAGATGATGCTTGATTTGGAAGATAGCCATTTCTATCAGTTTATCTGCAGAAAGTGGGAAATCCCCATATAGGAGAACAAAGGGGGACAGGTGTCAGAGCAGGAACTTAAAAAGAGAGACTCAGACTTTTATTGGCGGGGGGGGGGGCTGTGGGGGAGGGGAGAGGACTATTTTGACACGACACCAGCCAAAGACAAAGGACGCTGTCTGGAGGAGGGAGAGAGTAAACATCCTGATTCAGAAGAAAAGCTATGAGTTATACTAGGGTCATCCTGGACACCAGTCCTATGGTATGTCTAACAAGTGAGAAACTTAGGCAGGGTTTTTTATGGGTTTCACCTAGCTCTGTCTATCTCTTGTGCTTTCTGAAATAAAGAGTAACTGTGAGAAATGAGGCCTGTGAGAATAACTAAATATTCTGTTCAGGTCCAAAACAATTGAAAGCTTTTTTTTTTCTTTTTTGTTCCAGGTTGACCCTAAAAGAAACCATTTCACTTTTTTTTCCACCAAAAAAAAAAAAAAGTCGAAGTTTTCATTTTGTGTTGACTGAAAGGTTTTGGTCAATCCAAATTAACTATTTTGACTGAGGTGTTTTTTTGTTTTAAGATGGCTTCAATATAAATTGAGGGAAATTCCACAACAAACTCTTTTTCTGAAATGAAATGTCAACCATTTCCTTTTGACTGAAACAATTTACCAAAATTGACTATTTTCAGATTGTTTCAGTCAACCCAAAGCTGCATTTTTTTGCCTGGAAAAAATGATTTTGCGTGAAAAATGTCATCTAGCTCTATTAGAAACTGTGCAACACCCATGTGTCTGTTGGCTTCAAACTATCATTTGTCCCTAAAGAAGTAAACTGTAAACCAGCATGCCCGCACAGTTGGAGGTCTAGGAGAGGGTGTGCTAACCTAGTAGGGAGGCTGGGAGAGATGATGACACTAGTTGCTGGACATAGGCAATTGGACTGCAGGGTCTCAGTGCTCAAAGGGGGTGCTAGACAGATGATCTGTACCTTGATAATGTGCCTGGAGACCCCAGCCAGGGAAGTCCTGGACCCTATTAAGACTCAAGAAACTTAAGAGCACACAGGCCCAGCATGGTGGGACCCAAACGCAGTAATCTGGTGAGTGTCTAGCACGGGAAGCTTCACTAGGGCAGAGACGGAGCTACTCCTGCAGAGAAGATAAGGAGATTCTGCAGGAGGATCATGCTCTATTAGCCTTAGAATCAGCAAAGGAATACCCAGATATTCCCAGGATCTGCCTTTGTTCTGGCTTCCAGTTCCCATTTGGCTCCCTCCAGCCTATTGGCAACATGGCTGCTGCTCCCAAATGTCTCAGGTGGCATTCCACAGTGCAAAGGAGGATAATGATTCCATTAATGCTATGAGCCTCAGCATTGCATTGCTTAAAACAGTTCAGTAGATCTTTGGGTATGACAAAACAGTCCTTGCAAAGGGCTACCTGGGGTCAGCGGAAGGGGAAGGGGAACAAGTCTAGGAGGCAGCATACATCCTTCCGTGCTCTCCTGATCTGGATCTACCAAGTGCTCCTTATCTTTGCAAAGGGAGGTGGAGGGGATAATCAGGCCCATTGTGTTGAGGCAAGAAACTTGGTATTAAAAGACCAGGAAAATAAACTAACTGTTTGTATCAATTGGTATTTCAGATATCTTCAGGGTCAAAGAAAGATGGTGATGGCCCTTCTGTTTGGGAAATCTCTCTCGTACAGTGGAAGAAATTTGTCAGACTAGAGGAGGATGAGACCTATGTGTATCTGCATTGGCAGAAACTTACAAAAGGCTTCAACCATGTGGAGAGAGGAAAGGAAAAAAAAAGTTACTTCTGGTAGTGTTGTTGGGATGGGATTCCAGCTGTATATCAAACCATTTAAAAAAAACCCCACACCCTACATCCAATAGTAAACTGGGCAGTGATCTTAATTCAGGCAAAACACTCCCAGAAATCTCTTCACTTGGACCCCAGTTCAGTAAAGCCAGTATGCTTGTGATTAATGTTGACTTCTATTAAACATAAGGCTGTTTCAAATTAAATATATACTTAAGTATTTTTCAGAATAGGTGTCTAGATGCCTAGAAAGTACTAAATCCTGTCAGATTGTTTTGTTCTTTTGCTTTTATTCACAAATGATAAGCAAAAATAGATGAAATCACTGGATTTTAGCCCCATCAATTCACCATTGTTTGAGAACCATTTAAGAATTATATCAAGGTTCTACTATATACCACAAAAATTAATATGGCCAGATAATACAGTGGTCAGCGTATTTAGAAAATGGAAAACTAATAATGAATTTTCAGAAGATCCAATGTTATAAACTTTAAAGTACCAACAAACAAAACAAAAAAAACAACCCACACCTCAGGAAGGCAGTGTAAGTAACAGAATTCCCAGGAAATTGGTGGTGTAAAATACCATATGAGCAGATTAATGCATTAATCTGGGTGCAGGGAGGGAAGGAGTCATAAATTCATTATTCTGGCCAAGGGAAGAAGAGAGTTCTAGAAATAGGCAGGATTAGATTTACCGACCAAAAACTGAAGCAGGAGCATAAAATTACCAGTTTAAAAAAAAAAAATCACTGAAGGTAGAAAATGCTTTCCCAAACTTTTCAGTGACTAAGCACGCTCCCAAAGTAGTGAGATTTGAATGCTTGCATAGCTTCAAGTGCTAGTATTATTAATGAAGCTATCATTTAACATCTAGTCCTATTATTTTATTTAATTACCTAGGGCCAGATTGATACTACAACACAATTAAGAGTATCTTTCTCACCGAGTGGTCCCATGTAAAATTAATTGGACTGCTCATGGGATAAGGTACTACTCCATGTGAGTAGGGGTATTGGATCATAGGCCAAATAAACATCCCATACTGGTGGCCAAAGTGAACCACCTTTGCTCATGCCCCACCTTTTCCACTTCAAACCCCATTACTTAATAACCTTTTCCTGATCAACTCCTTCCCTCTTTAGGACTGATCAGATCTTCCACTGCTCCTCTACTCTGAGATTTTCAAAGTTCTCCTAGGGGACTTGGCATGCAGATCCCTTAAGTTAGGGCTAAGATTTTCTTAGCCACTTGTAAGATTTTGAAAGAGAAATAGAGCACTCATTTAAAAAATGACTCTAAGAAGTCTTCATAATCCTGATTTTCTTTTCTTAATGACATGAAGGTGAGAGGAAGACACTATTCAGACAGGAGAAAATAAAAATAGCATAACAGATCTTTAGATTTTTATAAATAAGAGTATTTAATGGCCATAAGGGCAACACCAATTGGCCTGTGGTCACTGCAGAGTATAAATCATATTGGTTAAAATAAATGCCTCCTCCTGAAGCAAATGGAGATGCCACTATCCCAATATCCTTTAATTATGATGACTTAGAAGTTGACTCAAATCTCTTTGTCCCACATCCACCCAGGATCTCCTCTGTGGTGGGAGGCCAGGCAGTTGGTGAATGCTTCTTCTATTAGTTCATCTTCTAAAGCAAATCAGTTACTTTTCTTCCCATTCCTTCAAGAGAATGTCAACAACATTGAGCCTAGCATCAGTGGAAGCCGCTCTCCTGGAGTAGGATGACCAGATGTCCCGATATTGGGCAGTTTGTCCCGCTTCCCGACTGAAGTACAGTTTTGGGTGCGTTTTTTTTTTCTTCTTAGGAGGCAGTGACAGGCAGGGGGAACGCTTTTTCAATTGTTACACTCACTCGTCTTTGGCTGCATTTCAGCGGCATGTACTTCTTTCTTCACCGGCATGATTTATTTCCTGCCACTGAACGTGCCAGGTGAGTGCAACAACTGAAAAGGCGCTCCCCCTGTGGCGGTCCTGATATTTTGTATTTAGCATCTGGTCACCCTATCCTGGGGTTCCTTATTTAAGGTGTTTCTGGGGTTTTATGAGAATATTGTGCATGCAACCCAGAGTGTGCAAAGTCTTAATACTCAGTAGAGAGGCTTCTAAAGACTCATCAGGCTAAAGGATATGACTTAGAAAAGTGGTAAGGTCTATAGAGGATCATGAAGTGGGGAAAGATTAGGTTCATTTCCTAAAATGAAACAAAGTCAGGCAGACAGCTGGTTTGAGAGACAGGAAAAAGTTTAGGCTTGTTTTCTTATTTTCACTCCTCCATTTGCCTGTACATACTTATAATAGCCCAGTAGTGCTTCGCGTGTTGTTTTCATGGCTATTGCTTAATATAAGTTTAGAATTTGTAGAAACGTTGACCTTTGGTGAATATTGTTTGCAGTGTTGTGGTAACCCTGTTGGTCCCATGATATTACAGAGAGAAGATGGGGTGAGGGAATATCTTTTATTGGATCAACTTCTGTTGGTGGAAAGCACAAGCTTTTGAGCTGCAGAGTTCCTCTTTAGGTCTGGAGAAGGTAACCAGGGTGTCACAGCTAAATACAAGTTGGGACAGACTGTTAACCATAACACTCCGTTTAACAATCTGTGCCAACTTGTATTAAATGAGAGCATCACAACTAAATACAAGTCCCTCTCATTTGGGGAATAGCACATTTCTCTAGTTGTTTGGGGAAAAATTACTTAAGAACACACACTGTCATAAGTGTTTTAACTGAGTATCATATTCAGTGATTGCCATATAGTATGCATGATGAATTTGTCTACATGTAATAACTTGTTATAAAATCACTAAATATTGCCTTTAAAGATAACAAGGAATATAAAAGTGATTCTTAAAATTATTTGCTTTATCAAATCAGTTGCATGCTGACTTACTGCGCAAGTTTGAATCATTGGAAGACATTGATGACCTAAGAGAAACAGTGAAATTTGAGTATTTTCAATGGTACCGCTGTACTGGAAACTGTGACGTTCAGACTATGTAATTTAATACTTGTGACCGACATTCCAGGGGGACCACACTGAGATTGCTCAACTACAGCAAACTGCAAAGAATAAGAAAGACAATCCCCCAAACTGGTTGTCCTCAGATTCACCAAGCGAGCAACAAAACAGCTTCTACAATACCTTACTGTTACCTAGAAGCCAAAAATACAGTTCCCTTAAAGCAACTCAGCCTTGAGCTCTCACCCAGACAGCCAAGTCAGATATGAGGATTACTGAAAATCCTGATCATATAAAAAGTTCTGCCACTTCCAAAGGATTGAACACATTACCCACCAGGTTAATGAATATTTAAGATCTTACCCAAATACATGCTTACAGCCATTAACTAAACTAAAAATTTATTTAAAAAGGGGAGTATTGGTTAAAAGATTATACATGCTGATATGAATAGAGTTCTTAGGTCAGTTTCATAGTAGATATGGTGAGCTTTACATTTGCAATAAGCCCTTTCAGAATTAGTCCATAGATTACAGTCCAATATCCAATATCAGGGTGATCCAGAATGGAACTGGAGACCTCAGTCTTGTGACCCACACTTCCCCTGATGAAGCTTAAGCAGATCTGAGATTAAAGGGTCAGGGCCCAAGAGTTTTTTATAGAGCCCTTACAGGCTATTGACAGCCTGTTGACAGCCGGTGTTCCTTGGGTGAAGCATTGTGGCTTAAGTAGAATCACCTCTTTCCTTTGTACACACAGGTAACATTGTTGTATTCATTAGCATAATATTATCCTTTAAACAGTTTATAGACAGTTTACTACAAAATTCAAAGAGAAATATAGATAATGAAATTACTACATTCAGGTTTCATCTAAATATTCTTTTGATCTCTGAATCAACAGATATAGTAACAGACAGGAACCATCTGCTTACATAGCTAGCATCTAACAAGATATAAGTAAACATATACAATTAGTATTACTCTAATTCTCTAACAATACAGGTTTGCATTTCAAAGCTCTAGTCTATTTAACACGAAATGATCCTAATTTGCATTTACATATTTTTCTAACATGTCTCTAAAGGTTGAATTTGAGTCATTTAGCCTACTAATTGCTTATCCCTTTCTGGCTTACTGTTACAACTTTACAATACATAATGGAGATAGAGGGGTCAATATCCCATTCTCTGATCAATTTCTGATGCTATTCATTGAAGGATCTTAAGCACTTCATGAACACAAACGAAGTCTTGAGTTCATTAGTACACCTCTGTGCTCTTATGAGCTCTGTTTTAGAATTTGATATAGTGATGCACATCCCAGTTAAATTATTTCCCCAAAGTCATTCACTGATCGCTGGCAAAGTTGGGAACAGTGCTGGAGTCCAAATTTCCGGTTCTGTTCTTCCCATAACACAAGTCACCTTCTCCAAGTTATGTAAAACTGTTTATTCCTGAAACATATCAGTGAAAATCAGCCCATTATCCTCAGCTAAAGTTTCTGCCATCCCATGCCACATGTATAATGTGTACAACAACCTATTTTGAGGACAATGGCAGTGTGTGCGTATTAAAAACTTTCAGACACTTGAAATCCATCATATCTTTTACTAAAAGCACAGGGACAGATTCTCTGCTGCTTTCATCCTCCACTGGGTATACTAAAGAGGGGAGGCTTTCAGGGAGTTAACTGCAGCTCCCGATTTGCTGTCTAGTTCTGGCCACAAGCACAAATATAGAGTAGATTAACATGCATAAGCTGGCAATGGTCTCTAATGGGCCATCTGCTAGTTGAGGATTGCTGGAGCTCATTGTAACCTGGCCACTCCTCTGTTCCTTTCCAGTGCTTGTGCTGGGAGCTGTGGGCAAGACAAATAAGAGTCAGTCCTGCTGGCTATACACCGGCAGGGACTCCCTCCTGTGCTGAGGAAATCCCCAGCAGGTACAAAGAGTAACTCTACATCCTTTGCACTGATTGTAACATGAAAGGCACAAAATGGGGCAGAGGAACTGCGTTCAGTCCATTTCTCTTTCTTAGGTCATGACAAACCAACACTATCAAATTGAAGACACTTTGTTTTTCTCTCCTGCTACCAGTGCATTTTACTGCTTATTGGTATGAGGTTGATGATACAATTAAAAAAAAACCTGGAAAAAATTTCATAACTTATTCCTGAAGGGGTTTTCAGGTTGCATTCCTCAGTACCACATCTATCCTAATAGCTTTACAGCTATTCCTTTTTTAATTAAAGGCTTCAACCCCTCTATTTTTCATATTGTGTTTCAGCCACTGTAGATCACTTCTGAAGTTTTAAACTGAAACTTCAAGCAGAGGGTCCAATCCTGCTGCCTTTGACGGTAATGGCAAATCTTGCACTGATTTCAGTGGATGGAGAATTGGGCTCCAGAGTATAAAGATTTGTTTTTTCTAAAATTATCCCATTTGTGTCATTTCTGGGATGATATACACTTCTGTGGGGGAAGAACGGGGTGCTCCGTTATGACTACAGTCCTAAATGTCACACAATGAGTTCTTACAGATGAAAGAAATAAGTGTGAGCAGAGGCTGACACTATCTTTAGAGAACTGCTTAAAATTTCACCAAGTCAGATCACTAGATAATCCAGCTAAAACAGCCTGCTGCATAAAGTGCATCCAGTTGTCAGTCTTTCCGAAACCAAACACAAAACTGAAGAAACTCCTAAACATTTTGGTCCAGGTCCTCCAGTGCATTACGACAGTTTTGTTCTGATTCATCAGTGCAAAACTCTTACCTGGCAATGTAGGGAATACAGTAGGTGGTGCCCCTGTGTTCTGGCATTCCCTGATGCTGTTACAGCCCCATGGGGGCTACAGCAAGGCAGCATAAATTAAAGCACTATAAAAGCCACTCTACGTTGTGCCAGGGGAATAACCCAGTGCAAGTTGTCCTTTGAACTGAGTTTGCATGGATGTCTTAAAGCCACCTTTGCATCTCCCTGATTTGCAATGAAAGCCCCTCAGCAGGTGCCTAGGATGCGACCCAGTCTGTCCTTTTAAAATTACAATAGATTAGATTAATAGCCCCTATCACTGCAGTATGTGGGCACTGACAACGATTACAGAAAAACATCAAGATTTTCCTAGAAGAGCGATTTATGGGCCTTCCTTTTGGTTTAGCACTCAAATTAGATTTATCTAATGTAACTGGATGCTATGTTACAGGAGACACTTAAAAGGATATAAATCCTCATGTGTCATGGCATAAACTAGCCACCAACTATCTCCCCATGTATAAATTATTTCACAGTGCTGCATTACAGGGTCTTTATATCTTCTCACTCCCTGAAGCTACCACCAGATAGCTAGTTCCAGATAGATATAAGATATCTACCTTCTCACTCCCTGCTCCTTGCATGCCCCTCGCTAACTGATGGGATGTCCTTTTTAAACCAGATGTCCTGATTAGTCTGCCTGCCATAATTGATTCTAGTATGTTATTAATTGGCTCCAGGTGTCTTAATTAGCTTGCTTGTCTTAATTGGTTCTAGCAAGTTCCTGATTGCTCTAGTGCAGCCCCTGCTCTGATCACTCAGGGAACAGAAAACTATTTATCCAGTGGCCAGTATATTGGCCTTCTACCAGATTCCTAGTCCTGTCCATGCTCTGGTACCGGCTCAACACCCTGGTTCCGGCCCCGGATTTCCTGGCCAACCTCCAGAAATTGATTCTGGAGTTCTTCTGGTCAGGACTGCACTGGGTCTCTGCAGGGGTTCTCCATCTGCCCCTGGAGGAGGGAGGGCAGGGCCTGAAGTGTCTCCGCACTCAGGTCTATGTCTTCTGCCTCCAGGCCCTGCAGAGGCTCCTTTATGGTGCAGGTAGTCTGGCGTGGAGCGTATTGGCGCACGCCTTCCTGCGCCGCCTCCGAGGGCTCCGATATGACCGGCAGCTCCTTTATCTCCACCCGAGGGGTCTTCCGCGAGACCTCTCCGGGCTGCCGGTCTTCTACCAGGACCTCCTCCGGACCTGGAAACTGTTCGCAGCGACCAGGTCCGTGGCGGCCTCCGTGGGGGAAGACCTCCTCGCGGAGCCCCTGCTACACAACCCCCAGCTCCGTGTGCAGGCGGCGGAGTCCCCCTCGGTGCGCCAGAGGTTGGTCCTGGCGGAAGTCACCAGAGTCGGAGACCTCCTGGACTACGCCCGGGGTGACTGGCTGGATCCCCTGACGCTCGCTCAGTGCATGGGGCTCTCCAGACCACGTACTGCCCTGCGCGTACTTCAGGAGGTGAGGGCCGCTTTGCCGCCCGCTGCTCGGGTTTACCTCGACCAGGTCCTGCGAGAGGGCGCGCCCCGCCCACCCTCCACCCCAGGCCCTCCGGACCTTTTCATCGGGCCCCTGCCCCATGGACCCGACCGACCCCCCCGCCCCTTTACCGTGAGCCGGCTGCGCGAACTGCAGCCGGTCCGGTTTCAGACCGCGCCAAAACGACATCTCTACACGCTCGTGCTCCACACCCTTCATGTCCTCACCCTCGCGTCCCGCCCTGACACAAAGTGGCGGGACCTCCTGCCACCTCTAGAGGGTGAGGAGCCCCGGTGGGCCAGCCTCTATTCCACCTTAGTGCCGAGGCCCGCCGGGGATATCAGTTGGCGGCTCCTTCACGGGGCTGTGAGCACGGGCGTGTATTTGGCGCGGTTCACCCCGATTCCGGTCACCTGCCCCTTTTGCGGCGTGAGGGAAACCCTGGCACACGTCTATCTGGAGTGCGCCAGGTTGCAGCCCCTATTCCGGCTCCTCACCAATCTTTTGTTACGGTTTTGGTTGCACTTTTCTCCTCACCTTCTTATCTACGCACTCCCTGTCCGTGGCCCCACTAAGTCGCTGGACCTCCTGGTCAACCTCCTCCTGGCCCTGGCTAAAGCGGCCATCTATAAAACCAGGGTGAGGAGGTTGGCCGATGGAGTCTCCTGCGACTGCGGGGCCTATTTCCGATCCTCTGTCCGTTCACGCCTCCGAGCGGAGTTCCTCTGGGCGGCGTCCACTGACTCCCTTGACGCCTTTGAGGAGCGGTGGGCGCTGTCCGGGGTTCTCTGCTCGGTGTCCCCGTCCGGTTCCCTTTGTTTGACCCTTTGACCGCACTCCCCTCCCTGTTTTTCATTAGTTGTCCCCCGTAATTAGTCGGCTCTCCAGGCCCTGTGGATCTCCCCCTTAGGCTGGGGGGGGCTCCTTTCGTAGTGGACGAGCTCCGCCCGCCCACTTCCTGGATCCCAATAGACCAGATTCCTAGTCCTGTCCATGCTCTGGTACCGGCTCAACACCCTGGTTCCGGCCCCGGATTTCCTGGCCAACCTCCAGAAATTGGTTCTGGAGTTCTTCTGGTCAGGACTGCACTGGGTCTCTGCAGGGGTCCTCCATCTGCCCCTGGAGGAGGGAGGGCAGGGCCTGAAGTGTCTCCGCACTCAGGTCCATGTCTTCCGCCTCCAGGCCCTGCAGAGGCTCCTTTATGGTGCAGGTAGTCCGGCGTGGAGCGTATTGGCGCACGCCTTCCTGCGCCGCCTCCGAGGGCTCCGATATGACCGGCAGCTCCTTTATCTCCACCCGAGGGGTCTTCCGCGAGACCTCTCCGGGCTGCCGGTCTTCTACCAGGACCTCCTCCGGACCTGGAAACTGTTCGCAGCGACCAGGTCCGTGGCGGCCTCCGTGGGGGAAGACCTCCTCGCGGAGCCCCTGCTACACAACCCCCAGCTCCGTGTGCAGGCGGCGGAGTCCCCCTCGGTGCGCCAGAGGTTGGTCCTGGCGGAAGTCACCAGAGTCGGAGACCTCCTGGACTACGCCCGGGGTGACTGGCTGGATCCCCTGATGCTCGCTCAGCGCATGGGACTCTCCAGACCACGTACTGCCCTGCGCGTACTTCAGGAGGTGAGGGCCGCTTTGTCGCCCGCTGCTCGGGTTTACCTTGACTGGGTCCTGCGAGAGGGTGCGCCCCGCCCACCCTCCACCCCAGGCCCTCCGGACCTTTTCATCGGGCCCCTGCCCCATGGACCCGACCAACCCCCCCGCCCCTTTACCGTGAGCCGGCTGCGCGAACTGCAGCCGGTCCGGTTTCAGACCGCGCCGAAACGACATCTCTACACGCTCGTGCTCCACACCCTTCATGTCCTCACCTTCGCGTCCCGCCCTGACACAAAGTGGCGGGACCTCCTGCCACTTCTAGAGGGTGAGGAGCCCTGGTGGGCCAGCCTCTATTCCACCTTAGTGCCGAGGCCCGCCGGGGATATCAGTTGGCGGCTCCTTCATGGGGCCGTGAGCACGGGCGTGTCTTTGGCGCGGTTCACCCCGATTCCGGTCACCTGCCCCTTTTGCGGCGTGAGGGAAACCCTGGCGCACGTCTATTTGGAGTGCGCCAGGTTGCAGCCCCTATTCCGGCTCCTCACCAATCTTTTGTTACGGTTTTGGTTGCACTTTTCTCCTCACCTTCTTATCTACGCACTCCCTGTCCGTGGCCCCACTAAGTCGCGGGACCTCCTGGTCAACCTCCTCCTGGCCCTGGCTAAAGCGGCCAGCTATAAAACCAGGGTGAGGAGGTTGGCCGATGGAGTCTCCTGCGACTGCGGGGCCTATTTCCGATCCTCTGTCCGTTCATGCCTCCGAGCGGAGTTCCTCTGGGCGGCGTCCACTAACTCCCTTGACGCCTTTGAGGAGCGGTGGGCGCTGTCCGGGGTTCTCTGCTCGGTGTCCCCATCCGGTTCCCTTTGTTTGACCCTTTGACCGCACTCCCGTCCCTGTTTTTCATTAGTTGTCCCCCGTAATTAGTCGGCTCTCCAGGCCCTGTGGATCTCCCCCTTAGGCTGGGGGGGGCTCCTTTCGTAGTGGACGAGCTCCGCCCGCCCACTTCCTGGATCCCAATAGACCAGATTCCTAGTCCTGTCCATGCTCTGGTACCGGCTCAACACCCTGGTTCCGGCCCTGGATTTCCTGGCCAACCTCCAGAAATTGATTCTGGAGTTCTTCTGGTCAGGACTGCACTGGGTCTCTGCAGGAGTTCTCTATCTGCCCCTGGAGGAGGGAGGGCAGGGCCTGAAGTGTCTCCGCACTCAGGTCCACGTCTTCCGCCTCCATGCCCTGCAGAGGCTCCTTTATGGTGCAGGTAGTCCGGCGTGGAGCGCATTGGCGCACGCCTTCCTGCGCCGCCTCCGAGGGCTCCGATATGACCGGCAGCTCCTTTATCTCCACCCGAGGGGTCTTCCGCGAGACCTCTCCGGGCTGCCGGTCTTCTACCAGGACTTCCTCCGGACCTGGAAACTGTTCGCAGCGACCAGGTCCGTGGCGGCCTCCGTGAGGGAAGATCTCCTCGCGGAGCCCCTGCTACACAACCCCCAGCTCCGTGTGCAGGTGGTGAATTCCCCCTCGGTGCGCCAGAGGTTGGTTCTGGCGGAAGTCACCAGAGTCGGAGACCTCCTGGACTACGACCGGGGAGACTGGCTGGATCCCCTGACGCTCGCTCAGCGCATGGGGCTCTCCAGACCTCGTACTGCCCTGCGCATACTTCAGGAGGTGAGGGCCGCTTTGCTGCCCGCTGCTCGGGTTTACCTCGACCGGGTCCTGCGAGAGGGCGCGCCCTGCCCGCCCTCCACCCCAGGCCCTCTGGACCTTTTCATCGGGCCCCTGCCCCGTGGACCCGACCGACCCCTTCGCCCCTTCACCGTGAGCCGGCTGCGCGAGCTGCAGCCGGTCCGGTTCCGGACCGCGCCAAAACGACATCTCTGCACGCTCGTGCTCCACACCCTCCATGTCCTCACCGTCGTGTCCCGCCCTGACACAAAGTGGCGGGACCTCCTGCCACCTTTGGAGGGTTAGGAGCCCTGGTGGGCCAGCCTCTATTCCACCTTAGTCCCGAGGCCCGCCGGGGATATCAGTTGGCGGCTCCTTCACGGGGCCATGAGCACGGGCGTGTATTTGGCGCGGTTCACCCCGATTCCGGACACCTGCCCCTTTTGCGGCGTGAGGGAAACCCTGGCACACGTCTATCTGGAGTGCGCCAGGTTGCAGCCCCTATTGCGGCTCCTCACCAATCTTTTGTTAAGGTTTTGGTTGCACTTTTCTCCTCACCTTCTTATCTACGCACTCCCTGTCCGTGGCCCCACTAAGTCGCGGGACCTCCTGGTCAACCTCCTCCTGGCCCTGGCTAAAGTGGCCATCTATAAAACCAGGGTGAGGAGGTTGGCCGATGGAGTCTCCTGCAACTGCGGGGCCTATTTCCGATCCTCTGTCCGTTCACTCCTCCGGGCGGAGTTCCTCTGGGCGGCGTCCACTGACTCCCTTGACGCCTTTGAGGAGCGGTGAGCATTGTCCGGGGTTCTCTGCTCGGTGTCCCCATCCGGTTCCCTTTGTTTGACCCTTTGACCGCACTCCCGTCCCTGTTTTTCATTAGTTGTCCCCCGTAATTAGTTGGCTCTCCAGGCCCTGTAGATCCCCCCTCCTTAGGCTGGGGGGGGATCCTTTCGTAGTGGACGAGCTCCGCCCGCCCACCCACTTCCTGGATCCGAATAGGACCAGATTCCTGTTCCCCACTGGTCTGGGTCTGTCACAATATCGAAATTTCCTGTTGGTCCTTAATATCGTGCTGTTAACTACATTATAAAATATGTCTGGGGTTTATTTTCTAAGTTTTCTCTCTATAAATATGAGTTTCTTCTGCATCTGTATTAGAACATCAGGTCTCTATTTTCATACTATTTCTGATCCCTATGGATATAACCTTCCTTTTTGTTTACAGGTCAACAATATTGATGCTTTCTATTTTCAACATATTTGTTTTCCTATTTTACAGATGTCAACAGGAAAATATTTAATTATTGTGCAACTCCATCTCTAATATTTGTTGCATTTGTCTTTATTCAAAAGTAAAGAATGTATATTTATTTATTTATTTCATAATTTTACCTAGTGGTACTTTCTGTGTGCTAACTAAATCATGCATAATAAATTTCTCATTCTTAAAGAAGTAAATAAAGTTTAGTTTCAATAAGTAATTAACTACTGGAGGTATTTCTATTTCCCCACAAATGTCTGTTTTTCTGGTGGGCTGGAGGAGGAGGAAGAAACACAAAAACTAGTTTTTTGTTTTTTTTTATGCCTTCAAAATTTCCAGAAATTTTATATCTTTACCCTGTTTCAGCTAGCATCACTTCAGCCCTTCTGGGGTTCAGCTTCAGCCAGCTATCTTGTATTTCTTTCATGCACTGCAATGGTTAATCGAACATGCTGCATGGGATGGATGAAAAGGACTCGCTCTCAGAACTATGTTTTATTGCTATATTGATTGCCACTAATGGTAGACATAAGTCAAATAAGAGAGATTATAAAAATCAGCCCTGCAGGACTCTATGTTTTAGAGCTTGTGGGCAGGAGGAAAAGCTGCTTGTCATGACTTGTGGGATCTGTTAGAAAGGAATAAGCACAGTAATGTAGTGTGTGCCTTTTCAATTCCTGACACTACACAGTAGGATGATCACAGTCCATCTTGATTAGTATTCAAAGCAGCTGAGAGACTAGAGTGTAAGCATCAATGTTTTTCCTTTGTCCATCACCAGAAGGAGACTGGCCACTAACACAAAATCTGTGCCCTACCCTGCTTTGAAGCCAAATTGGGAGGATAAGAGAGGCTACTACCAGATAATGATGCTGGAACCAGTTTGCTGCCACTTTCTCAGTCCTGGCCAGAAATGAGTTACATGCCTGGGAATTAGTGTTTGAGGTTACTGACAATGGACACTGACTTTCATTTTTTAAACCACGACAGACTGTAGCATGTTTCAGGGTAATGTTTAATATGAAAAATTTTGCCTGGAGATAATTACATGGGATGGGACATTCCAGCCAATCCCATTGTAGTTTTCAACTAGGTAGCTGTATAAATGTTTAATTTCAGAGTAGCTGGTAGCAACAGGGTGGGCACAGTAACCTGTAGTAAATATAGTACCTAGGAAAACATATATGACAAATGGCAATGTCATGGTTGCTGATCTGTATTGCATTGAAATGAAATTCTTCCCCAGACTATATAGATTGTGTGTGTGTCCAAGTGCGTCCTTGGGAACCCTTGCTGAGTGCCCAAGGAAACATCACAACCCTACACCACCTCTATTGCTCAGAGCAGACCTCTTTAACTTTTCAAAAAGTTTACTATTTACCTCCAAAACATATAATTCTGTGACTGTAAATCTCTGATAAATATATTTTGGCAGATTTGGCTCTGATTTCCATAGGTGGTTATGGCTATGTTGCTCTCTTTACAAAAACCTAACAAGGTTGAGTTTAACCAAGAGATTGATCAAACTTCAAAATGCTTGGCCAGGATGAAAGGAGGAACGGCAAAAGGATGAAGGGGTACAAGTGATAAAAGGGGAACTCTGATTGGTGGCTGTGAGCTAGGAGAGGGGTGTTTATCTGGGTTTCCTTGTTACTGTAGCTCCCCTCTACAAGCCCTGGATTTAATTTATTTTGATACTCTAATGTTAAATTCATCTATAATGAACAGTGAGACAGTTCATTCCAGGATGAAGGTTTTAATATGAATCGAAACTTCCCTCCTTTTTTTACAACATACCTTTTTCTATATGCTAACCCATTCTATGGTCACTAATTTAATTTCAATATGTAACTTTACATGCTATAATTAGAGGATAAATAATAAAATAATGCAAACAGACATGCTTTTTTTTTATAAATTTGCATAACAGGACTTTTTAATGAAAACCAGCTATCTTTCAAACAGTACACCAATCTTTTCTTGTGCATGTGAAGGTTTATCTAGTGGCAACTGCCTGTGGAATTCTTTAGAGTAAATAGTTAATGACAGTAGTTTTATGATTGCTGGCTGGCTGGCATGATTTTCTTTCCTTCCACCTAACAAAGCAATTTTTTTAACCAGTTCCCCTGTAGCTTTAAGAATCCTAATCACAGTAGACTGTATCAGAGTGTCTGTACGTTTTCCAAGCTTTGTGAAATGGGGGAGGGGAGATGTAGTGAGGCGGTGTGGCTCTCCGCTGCCACAGAGAGGCTCGAGCCCCTCCAGACACCAGAGTAGGTGGAGCCAGGAAGCTCTGAGCCCACCCCTCAGAGGGACAGGCGGTGACCCAGAAGTAGAAAGGCGCAACCCAGAAGTATAAAGGTGGGCCCTCAGAGCTCACTAGGGGACCAGCCGCTGGGGAGGCCAGATGCAGCTAGCCTAGCTCGTGGCTGGGAAAACCCTGCGCCCCCAGATCCACGCCAGGACTGGCCTGACCTCCGCTGCACCAGCTGTCCAGGGGAGTTGCCGGACCTGCCCTGCACCAGCTATCCAGAGGAGTTACCAGGCCTGCTGCTTGTCCACTACCCTGAGGACCCCATGGTGCTGGACCCCCCCTCCCCACCCGGAGAACACCGCTGTGACCCAGGTACCAGAAGGAGAGGAGTTAGGAAGTAGCCCGGGGACAGCTGACCCTAGTCTGGCTGTAACTCTGCCAGAGCCCATGTCAGTGTGTTGCGGTCAGGATCCCCACTGACCCAGCAGTGGGTCTTCTACTGCTGCTAGGGCCCCGGGCTGGGATGCAGTGGAGGGGGAGGGCCTGCGTCCCCCCTGCCACCCAACTCGTGGGTGGCAGTCTCCCCCTCTGCCAGGTCCTTGGAGGCCTGGGCTAATTCACACATGTTGTGTTGCTCAGCCCCTCCCTGAGGGCCTGAGCTACTGACTATTTGGTGCCCCACCCTGACTCAGGGTCTGGGCCTACGGTGCTTGTTCCAGTTACCACAAGGGCTGCCGAGGGAGACTCCAGTGGCTGGACAAATTCCCCAAGGTCTACTGTGTGTAGTGAGCTGGTGTGGCTCCCCGCTGCCCCGGAGAGGGTCGAGCCCCGGCCTGGCCGTTTTACAGGGGAATAAATAAATGCTGAAAAGTAAAGTGCTTTTTAGTTTCAATAATACATTTTTAGTAAAACCGTTGAGGAAATGTGCTCTGTTTGGGTTTTATAATATATAGGCCAAAATCTGTCCTTGGCTGCGTGATACTTTCCACTGGCTGAGAGCAGAATTTGGTCTATGAATTTTATATTGACCAGGAACCTTCTTGCTCGCTTTCTGGCAGAACCCAGGCAGTAAAGATACTTTTGATAGAGAGAAATTAGACTGTTTTTCTATGGCTCTATATTTCAAGTTTATGGTGATTTGAGATGTAAAATTCTCCTGAAACTCACTCTTTGACTAATACTCTAATGATGTCTTAAAAAGATCAACTACTCTTAACAGTTCTGCCTGGTTGTGAGGATCCAATCATTCCATGTATAAACAAGAAAAAGGATGATCTGATGGTTAATCCCTGGACTGATCTGATTTCAATTCCCATCCCTGCAGTAGGAAAGTCAACAGGGATAAAATTTTCAGTCACCTCAGTGACTTAGGCTCCCATGTCACTTGTTTTGAAAATGGGACTTAAAACCCTAAGTCTACAGAAAGTCAATAAGAAGGCTCCTAAATCATTCAGGCACTTAGTGGCTCATTGCCTCAATTCCTTCTCTGATGATAGACTAATAATTTTTGCTGTCTCTCACCTTTTGTCTCTTGGCTATTTAGGCTGGGATTTTTGGGAGTTAGGCACCCAGCTCCCATTAACTTTCAGGAGGAGATAGGCCCCTTTGAAAATCACAGCTTTACACTGTGTGCTCTTTGGGACATGGTCAATCTCTTACTATGGGTATGTCCAGTACCTAAGACAATGGAGACCTGGTCTCAACTGAAGCTTCTAGGCACTACTGTAATGCAAATTATTAATAAATATTAATTTCAGTCATGCTTCAAGGGCCTTAACATTCTGTTTATCTCTAAAAAGGGAATGAAAATCTGGAAACTCATGTTGTGCAACAGTATCTTCAGAATAAATATGATGATGTATGCTCACATCTTTTGAAGAGGTGATACATATTGTGTGGAGGCAGTGGCAAGTTTCTGATTCTGTCATTATTTTCATATAATTCCTCCTGAAACTGAATAGTTTTTATCATTTGTAGTATGGCATTGAGGTGACCTTGCTGATGGCTGAATTGTGAGTAATGCTTTCCAGCATGATCTTATGCTCTAATGTGCATTTCTTTGTAGACTATGAATGATCTCTCCTAACAACATCAAAAATGAAAGAAATGACTATAATACATAAGCCACAAAATGTATTTGCATTTTAACAGGCAAAACCAAGGCTAACCCAAAATGTGCATGGATGAATGACATTAATAAATGACTAGTATGTTAGAAGTTGGCAGTTTTACAGTGGAAATATTGGATTTGGTTGGAAAGAATTTTAATAGTTATTTAACATTCTGAGTTAGAATCATAATAGTCTCAGTTGCAAGACCTTCCGGTAAATAGTACCTTCTACAGTAAATCCTTTTGATCTCCTCTTTATTCCAGGCACTCCACATGAATGATTTTTCCCTTTAAAATAGAATCAATCTAAGCATCAAAGGGTTCCTTTTTGTATTGCTTGTTACACAAAGGCAAAATAACCCACTGCATAGCTGTCTCATTTTCAGTTTTGGAATGGAATGGCTCTGAAAAGATAATTTGGACTTCACAAGATGGGGCACACTGATAGGCAGTGAGGGAAATAACATATATAGACTACTTTTCAGAATACCCTTTGCATGAACATTTTCATCAAGAAATTCCTACATTATGCTGGTAAGTGGAAGCTTACTTATATGCTGTACCTCACTTTTAAATCTGTTTTATCTATGTATCACTTAAAAAGTGAGTTACATCATAACACTGAGGAAGGGGAAAACTACAGGGATTCATCCTCATTTTTAGTTCTGTACTTTATTCTTTTGCATACACTTTGGATTGGATCTTAATTCCATATTTGACCCTCTGCAGTTTTAGATAACTGAGAAGAAATCTTAGTTGTAATGCTGCACAGTATAGAACTAACATGCAGGAGTCAATACACCTGTCTCTATAAAAGACTTATGTTAATACACACAACTCTGCTCATATTATTAGGAGTTGGCTCTTCTTAGGGTGTTGCCCCCTCACTTGCAGTGCAGTCTTAGTTGGGCCAGGAGTAAAGTTTCTATGACCCTGTTTTGATCAGTTGTCAGGAAATGAACCTTCCGCCAGAGACCTGTGCCTACAGTTAGTGAATATTTGTGTGCAAACAAGGCAGGATAAGGACATAGAAATACAATAGTTTAAGTGTAGATTATAGGCAGATGCCTGTTAATAACTTGACATTTCCTGTTAAAAGAACCTGTTTTCAATTGCTTATATCTTTTGGCAACCTTAATTCTGGTATTTCTTAACTTTTGAGTGCTTGACTGTGCAACCTTAAAGTTCTTTAAACGTGTGTGTGTGTGTGTGTGTGTGTGTGGTGGGAGGGGTGGCGTGGGGAGGTTGTGTGTATAAAATATATACATTCCTGACAATTTGTTGTGGGGTTTGTTTGTTTTTTGACATAATATGCTGCAGTTTGCCTGTAGAAGCAGGCATCCTATGTCTTAATCTATCTTTACACTGTGTATGTCCAACTCCTATTATAATTAGTCAATTTCTCACATAAATCCCTATACTTAAAATATATCCTAAAATAGTCAAACCACTTAGAAACACTGTTGGGGAAATGAGTTTAGTCCCTTTATTCTTATGAAACAAAAGAATTGTTCCTTCTGCTTTGTGACTGTCTTTGAAGAAATCAATGATCCTGTGATAGAGGGTAACTCTAGGAAACATAATTCAAAAATGGACTCTAAGCAGAACTGTTTTTACGCTATATGGGTTTGCTGAGTGTTACTGTTTGTGTGATTCCCCAAAACTCCAAGTGAAATGGAGTCCAAGCCCACCAAATTTTACCTCATTTTGTGCCAATAGTATGAAAAACTGATCTTCATTCGGCCAAATTTGCTTAATCAAGTAGGCATTTATTTTAAAGGCTTGTGAACTTTATTTAATTCTTTCAACAAATACACTCTGAGTTTTTAAGTTAGAGGTTTGGATTCTGCATTTTACACTGTTCTAGTTTGTGTCCAAGAATATACAAGAGCAGCTAATGGCTTCTTTTTTGTCTACGCAATGGGCTGAATTCTCCCTTGGAGTAACTCCATTGAAGTAAGTAGTTATACCAGCAATAAACTTCTATGCCAGTATTTAACACTTCTTAAAAACATCATAAACTTCTCTTGATACCTTGGACATACAAAAGTTAAAACCCCATTCATTCCTCTTGTATTCTTTGTCCAAGAATATTCCACTGGCTATTGATAAGTGATACATTTCAAATCATTCCCTTGAGACAAAACCTTTCAAAATGAAAGGTTTCAAACATCTAACAAAGCACCTTGTCTGTGGAAGAGCTCTTTGACTACACTATCTAGAATGATGCATTTTCAAGTGTCTGACTTGATCATCATTTAAACAAGATGTTAAGGTTTTGCTGACACAGTGCAAATCAGACAATTTGTCCTGCCTTTAAATAGTGCATCTCTGATGGACAAGGTCCAGGCTCTAGGGTTGACGGGTTTTCACCTAGTTCAGTCAAGCTTGTTCAAGTGTGAACAATTGCAGTGCCAAGTTGTTAAGTCCCTAGCACAGATCTATCTCCAGGTGCCTGTTAGCTTCCTCAGCTGTGATTGTCTGGCTATACCAAAGGACAGGAGACATTTGACATGGCTTTAATCAAGCTGCAACTTTATTATTAGATGTTTGGGCCTACCTGGCAGATAGTGTACAGTGCAAGTAACCCCATGTTTTACGTAATTACCTGGGGGCCAGGTCTCTCCAGCAAACTTATGGCCGAGACCTTACCATACCTCGGGGACTTCCACCAGCCCCACCTCTTTTCCATCCAGGTCCCTCCAACAAATCCATGGCTAGGACCTTACTATCCACCCCCCTGGTAGGAGGGCTAAGGTGGGCTATAAGAATGGGAGGTTGGCTTCCTGCCGTACCAATCATAGGAGTCCCCAACCACCCCCCGTTTGTTCCTTTAATGAACACCTCTTTTTAAGTCCTTTTCTAAGCCATTTATCTGGTGACTGTACCTTCCCTATGGAGTACCTGCACAGGACATCCTCTATAAGGAGGCGCAAGTGATTAGCTTGGCTGCCTTCTTCTCCACCCCCACCAAAAAAAACCCCACATGGGTTCCCAGACATCTTTTACTGCCCTCCCCCTTCTAAATTGGCCAAAACAAATGGACTCCCAGGCTTTACAAGGGACCCCCATACTCCTTGAATAATTTGGTGCCCCAGTGACACCAAATTGCTGAGCCTCTTAAGACCCCAAGGGACTTGGCCAGCCCTGCTAGAATCTGTCAAGCCTTGTCCACCCAGGTGGCACTCCATGGCTCCCAGCCAGACCATGCGTGAATGCATATCTGGCAACACAGATCTGCAACAGCCAAGTCCCTTCTTGTTCTGGGCAGTAATTGAACTCCTTTACACATTCCCAAATAGTTTCTCTAATGTGTGCCACATCAGGTCAGTGACTGCTGACTGTCCCCTCAGCGCACAGCAGTGGTATGAGCTGGTCCAATAACATGCTTCTCCTTCCATGCCAGCACAGCCTTGCCCCATCCTGGAACCCTGGTTACCGACCCTTAAGGTCCGCCTAGGCCAGAGGTGGGCAAACTACAGCCCACGGGCCACATCCGGCCCGCAGGACCATCCTGCCTGGCCCCTGAGTTCCTGGCCGGGAAGGCTAGCTCCCGGCCCCTCCCCCGCTGTTCCCCCTCCCCCATAGCTATGCCGCAGCATGGCTTGCACCCACACACCTCCCAGGCTTTCCAATAGCCTGTCCTGCCACTTTGAAGGGGGCGAGGGGAGGGGGGGGGGTTGGATAAGGGGCAGGAGGTCCTGGGGGTAGTCAGGGGGCAGTTGGATGGGGCAGAAGTTCGGGGCGAGGGTGGTCAGGAGACAGAAAGCAGGGGGGTTGGATAGAGGGTGGGGTCCCAAGGGGTTGGGGGGTCCTGGCGGGGGGGACAGGGAGCATGGGGGGTTGGATGGAGAGGTTCTAGGGGACAGTTGAGGGGGAGGGTGTGGTCAGGGGACAAGGAGCAGGGGGGGTTGGATGGGTTGGGGGTTCTGAGGGGGGCAGTCAGGGGCTGGAAAGTGGGAGGGGGCAGGGGCCAGGCTGTTTGCGGAGGCACAGCCTTCCCTACCCGGCGCTCCATACCCAACCTTCTTCTTTGGAGTACAGTGCAGCGGGTACTGTACTTCAGTAGGGCCAAACTGCAGAGGGATTGGTGTTGAGTGCAGTGGGTACTGGGAGTCCACAGTGCTGGACTGTGTGGGGGGGGCGGGAGGAGTGGAACGCCAAGACTGGAGCCAGGAAGTTGATAAGAGTGTGTTGGCGGTGTCTGGAGAGGTGTCATGGGAAAGGGTTTTGTGACAGCGGCTGCAGGTACGCATGGAGCTGCTCGGTTTGCAGTGCTAGTCTCACCTGGAGCATGTCCGCTTGGTTCTCCATAATGTTTAAGAGCCGCTCCACGGCTTCATTCTGACACGCCACATTCTCCTTTCAGTCCCTCTTCTCACTGTCCCGCCACTTCTTCAGTTTCTGGTTTTTGTCCACGGAGTGCATCATAACGTCACGCAGAAAGTCCTCCTTAGTTCTTCGTGGCTGCTTTCTAATTCTGTGCAGCCATTCAGACGGCGATAACAAAGAGGGAGGCTGGGTTCCCAAGGTCATCTCTGTGAAGTTTAAATGCAACATTTTACAGAAGCAGTATTGTTTGCAACACACAGAACACCGATTCAGTGATTTAAAACACATCCAGTACTCACACACCTGTCATTAACTGGCTGACCCCAGGCAAGCACACATGAGCCACAAGACCCCAAAAATGGTGAGTAGCCACGGGGGCAGGGTAAATCAGTGTTCCCAGACCCTACTGGGCATGTGGCTCTTGGGGAGAGCCAGCACTGTGGGGAGGGTGGGTGGGAGGGGGGGACTGATAATCAATCCTATCCTCACATATTCCACAGGATGTGATCATTATGGAAAATATCTTGCTGCTGAGGGTGAGCAGGGAATCAAGGGAGGTTCTTCTCCAAGCCTGCGGCTTCTGCCCTGGCCCTTATGCGGCTCTCCTATGTGCAGCAATGGTCTCTCCCCGCCCGCCCAGTGACGGTACAGTGGTGTGGGAAAGTTCCCATTAATGGGGCAAGAAACAAAGCAGCTCTGCCAAAGAAACTGCGGCAGCGGATTGTCCGGTATCTCCATGACAGTTTCCTGGAGATCTCTGAGGCAGATTCCCATGAAGTGAGGGGGGGTCAATCAACAGCCTGTTCCGCCGCTCAGAGTAGGCATGAGGTGGTACATGCAACATACAGAGACATGCCGGCTTTCTGCAACCCTCCTGTCCCCAACAACTCACCTCAGCGATTCCCAGAATCAAATACACTTACCAGGGGCCTCCACTCCTGTTTCCGCTTCGCCAAGATCCAACAAATGTGACTGGTTAGCCTCCTCCAGGGTAGAAAAGAGCTCCTGGCTGCATGCATCTCTGACCTCCAAGTCATCCTCTGCCTCTGGGTCCCCCTCCCCCTCCACATCCTCATTCAAGATTTCCTCCTCCTGGCTCGGTCCACTCTCGACTGGCACATGAGCCAATGAAATATCCACAGGGGCCTTTGCAGTGGTGGTGGGGTCACTGCCGAGTATCATATCCAACTCTTTGTAGAACCCGCAGCTCGCGGGCGCAGCACCGGAGCGGTGGTTTGCCTCCCGGGCTTTGTGGTAGGCATTCCGCAGCTCCTTCATTTTGACCCTGCACTGCAATGTGTCCTGGTCATGGCTCCTTTTCTGTCATATCTATGGACATATTTCTAGATGCATCATAGTTCCTACAGCTGGACCGCAGCTGGGACCGGACAGTCTCCTCTCCCCAAATGCTGATGAGGTTCAGCAGCTCGGCATTGTTCCAAGCCTGGAAAGATGCGCTGAGACCACTGCACGCATCACCGAGCAAACAGGAAGGGGACTTTCAAAATTCCAAAGGAATGTACAGGGTGGGGATGACGGTTGGTCACCTGAGGGCAGGGCAGTAGAGTTTAAAACGGTAACCAGAGGGGCGAGAACGGGCATTGTGGGACACCTCCCGGAGGCCAATCACAGAGCTGTAGTCGACCACGGTGTCTATCCTGGCACCGCAGCACTGTACCCCCGGCGCAGAAAGCTCTACGCCTCTCGTTGAGGTGGTTTTTTTACAGCGCTGCAACTGAGGAGTTTCTGCGCACTGAGTGGCTTGGCAGTGTGTACACCTCGGGAGTTACAGCGCAGAAAGCTGCTTTACTGCGCAGAAACTTGCCAGTGTAGACAGGGCATTTTGCTTCCACGTGGAGCCGTGTGGTGGAGAACTAATGCAGTGCTGTGTTGCCTTCTGCTTCAGACTGCTCCCTGTAAAAGGGAGGCTCCAGGCCCAGGGCTGCACCTTTTAAACCCTGCATTCCTAGGGGATAAGTCAGTGAGCACGCTGACCCTTTTGCAGCACTTTTAATCTTTTTCCCCCTCCCTATCCCCCAGCCATAACACGCTGTACCCTTTTTTCGGTCATCCAGCCAAACACTCCCCTGCTTAAAGGTGCAGGGTGGTCATTGTTGTAACATTTTAAAGAGAAGCAAATACTTGCCAGTTGGGAGGTTAAAGACATCTTATTGGAGTAAAATCGATGAGAGAATCAAAGAAGTCTGGGTTAAAGTTAGGACAGCGAGTAACTTTTTATTGAGATTCTACTATAACAGTGACTGTTCTTAGGCACATTTCAGATTTAAGACGGTAATAGTGAATACAGTTATCATGCAACTAGCATTATAGACAAAAATAATGTGGAAAGTTAGAGACTGATTCATTCTTGAAAAAAATACCACCCCTACTATATATAAAATAAATAAATAAATATTTTTAATATATGTGTGTGTGTGTATGTATGTATGTGTGTGTATATATATATATATATATATATATACACATGATCCTTATTGGTTAAAAACTTGAGATTCTAAAGTAGGATTATTGAGTCTGTGTCCCAACATTTTGGGACAGGAAGGATGATGCAGTGGTTAAGGTGCTAGGGTGGGACTTAGGAGACCTGGCTTTAATTCTATGCTCTGTCACCGACTTCCTGTGTGATCTTGGGTAAGTCACTTGGCTCTAGTTCCTCAAATGTAGCTAGGCATGTAACTCACAATAATTGTAATAGGAGTTAGATGCCTGAGGATCTGGGCCTATGTCTCTCTGTACCTCAGTTCTCCAGGGTAAAATGGGCATAATACTCTTCCTCCCACCCCCCGTTAAGAGGGGCACCTTGAGGATTAATACATTAAAGATTGGGGTGCTCAAATACTATATTAATGGGGGCCATATTAGTATCTCAGAGCATTCAGCTCCCACTGAGGAACAATCTGTGTAACAGGTGACTTCCTTTAATGGTGGTTGTCAAAATTATATTGGTATCCAGATTTTGTCAGATATAAATCAAACAGTCAACCTAACCCAATAAATGTGATTGGCACTGCACAAAGAGAGCATCTCAGTGCTTGACTTTGTAACCTTATTCTTTTAACTGATTTTTTTTGCATGTATTATCCTATAAATGTTGATTTAAAAGGCAATATTACTGTATTAGTGGAATAATTTGCCTATAAAATGGCCATATTTTAGTTTAGTGCTTTTTTTAGAATTGAATTGCAAACACGCCAGTTGCAGGAGGGAGCACACAGAATATCACGTCTATAAAATAGACGTGATAGAACCAGGTGAATGAGGCTTCCTAGAGAGGTGTATCATTAAAATATTGATTCTTTGAGTGTCTACCTAAGACATGGCTGACAGAGCCTTGCATCATTTTTCATCAGCTGGAGAGAGGGACTTGCAGCTAGGAAAAGGTGGTACTGGGAGAACTGGGTTTATTTTTTGTGCTACTACAGTGTGAGAAGAGGTGCTGGAAAAAATAAAACATTGTTCACTTTTTCTTTGAATACAATTTCTTTCGGCATAATCAAGCGATTTAGCATGGTCAGAATGATAATTTTTTCTTATGGCTCTGTAAGATGATTAGATAATATTAATATAACAGCGTTAACTAAATTTTATAGGTGTTTAATTATATAGGCCTTAATGTGAAAGATCCCTCAAGGAATAAGCGTGTGATGATATTATGGTTGGGATTTTCAGAGCCTAATCATTGAGATATGTACATAAACCAGTGTGTATAGGGAATTTATGAGATTGCATGATCTTAGAGTGAGATGTCTGTGCCCCTTGGAAAGAGAGGAGTGAGGCTAGACATGACATCTTGGTGGGGTTTTTTGTTTTGTTTTTTAGTAAGGCATGATCCCACATGACATACTCATAAGCCTAATAGGGAAATGTGGTCTAGATGAAATTACTCATAACGTGGGTGCATAACTGGTTGAAAAACCACATTCAGAGTAGTTATCAAAGATTTGCTGTCAAACTGGAAGAGTTTCTCAAGTTTAGTCCCACAGATGTCAGTCCTGGGTTCTGTACTATTTAATATTTTCATTAATGACTTGGATAACAGTATAAGTATGCTTACATAATTTGCAGACGACACCAAGCTGGGAGGGGTTGCAAGCACTTTAGAGAACAGGACTATAATTAAAAGCAGCCTGGCAAATTGGAGAACCGGTTTGAAATCAGCAAGATGAAAGTCAATAAAGACAAATGCAAAGTACTACACCAAGGAAAGAAAAATCAAATCCCCAACTACAAATTTGGAAATAACTGGCTAAGTGGCAGTATCTATGGAAAACACCCAAGAGTTATAGTGGATCACAAATTGAATGAATTAACAATTTAACGCAGTTGCAAAAAAGGCTAATATCAGAAGGGTAGCAGTGTTAGTCTGTATCCACAAAAACAGAGGAGTCTGGTGGCACCTTAAAGACTAACAGATTTATTTGAGCATAAGCTTTCGTGGGTAAAATTGCCATGTATCTGAAGAAGTGGGTATTTTACCCACGAAAGCTTATGCCCAAATAAATCTGTTAATCTTTAAGGTGCTTCCAGACTCCTCATTTTTGTTGTTGTTTTGTTTGTTTTAAAAAGGCTAATATCATTTTGGAGAGTATTAATAGGAGTTGCATAATTAAGACATGGGAAGTAATTGTCCTGCTCTACTTGGCAGTACTGAGGCCTCAGCTGAAGTACTGTGTCCAGTTCTGGGTATCTTTCTTTAAGAACGATCTGTGAATATCTGTGGACCCAGAGAAGGTGCATTAACTACCTGGCTGAAGCCCATGACCCTGATGGAATTCTGCAGTTATTTTCTCAGGTTCATAAAGAATGCTTCTCACATTGTGCATGTGCTCACAGAGTTCACCAAAGGATACCTCCGCCCCCAATGTTTTAATATGAACACAACTTTCTGCAAGCGGTGGACTGCCCGATGAGTGAGTTGTCAAATTATTTTCTGGAAAGCTTCTTCACAAGTGTCTGTCTTGCTGTACACCGATCCCACCCAGCCATATGAGCTCCAGGTTGGTGCAAGCTACTGCGGGTTAGAAACTCTCCTTTACTGACAGCATGAGGGTGAACTCTGACCAGTAGCTTTTGCAAGTTGAGGCCTCATGCCCTCTAACAGAAACTACCCTGGTCATTAAGTGGAGACCCTGGTGTTAAAGTGGGCCATGACCGTGAAGTTCCATGACTACTTCTATAGGGCCAAGTTCATCACAAAGACTGATAGCCCTTTGACGTACATCAAGACAACAGTGAAATTATCCATAGTGGGGCACCGGTTAGCAGCACTTTCTGCCTATGATTGTACCCTGCAGTACTGGCCTGGAGGAATAAATATGAATGACGATGCCTTGTCTTGTCAACTTCACACTGACGATGTGCTCGGATGGATGTGGGGACCCCTGAATTGAGAGCTTTACAAGCAGGTATCCTTTGTGGAAGCTAAATCCACAGCCAATGGAGAAAAAGCAACTGTCTGGGGACACCACCAGAAGCCATACCCACTGTCTGCTCAAGTTTTACTGCAGTACAGGAGCCTCAGCTGCTCAGACTGAAGGACTAAGAGGTGGAGCATGCTCAGTGAGCCATTCCACAAAAGAAGGATGTCCTTTACACATTGGAAAGGAGAAAGGGCCCCAAGGCTATCCAGCCAAGTTACTTGGAAGAGGCCTTTTTGCTAAAGGAATGAGACCATCTATTGGTTTGGGATGGGTGACTTTACCAAGGACAGAAGAATCCCCAGTGGCCTCACCCAAAGCAGTTGGTGCTACCACAAAAGTCCCATTGGGGGTGTTTGCAGGTCTGCCGTGATTAACTGGGGCACATGCGAGTAGACTGGCTAGAGGTCCTGGTTAAGGCAAGATTCTATTGGCCTGAATGAGGGAGGGTGAGAACCCACCATGTTCACACCTGCACCAGGTGTGTCCAGCAAAAGACTGTGCCTAAGCAGGCAGTTTCTCTTGTCAACGTCACAAGTTTTGGCACCCTTTTTGTCTTTTTGGATTTTGTGACAAACACTCATCAGGGATGGTCTTGGTTTACTTGGTCCTGCCACAGTGCAGGGAGCTGTACTTCATGACTTCTTGAGTTCCCTGCCAGCTCTGTAATTCTGTGATTCCCTGAGACTCCACTGTGAGTGACTCCTCATCTTGTCAGCAAATACCTCTTGGAGGCAAGATTAGACAATTACTCTCCCATTTTTGGTAGCAGGGCCTGTATTTTGTGGAGGTGGTGGGTATGGGAAGGCTACAGCTAGGGGTGGAGAACTGAGGGTTTGTATTGCCATTACCAGAGCATGGGGCAGAATCTGCATGAATGGGTGCCGTGCTAGGTAGCCTATGCACATTCAGGTCCTGGCGTCTCTGTGGGTGGTAGATAAGGTGCTTTGCATTAAGGTGGGCCAAGTTTATCCTTTTGCTGGTGAGTGCAAGCTGTTCTTTAGCTCAGACATGTTTGTGTCACTGCTTTTTCAGCAATAACTATTGGATTCATGTGTCAGTCACTATGGGGAAGGAGGTACTTGCCCTGGGTGGCAGTGTTTTACTCAGCATGAGTAAGGATGATAAATTCTGGTTCTACAGAGAGCAGCTCTGAGTACTAAGTTATTTTCTCTCTTCTCCTGTGCACGCTAATTCTCTTCCATAGATGTGAGGATGCTTGTCCTCAGTTCCATACCAGTATTTTCTTCCAGCCTTCTTGACTTCCACATCAAGGGTTAGTGGTACATCTGTTCCATTTTGCTATGCCCTAGCAATTTGCTTAATAAACCATTATATGACTCAGAATTACACCTGCAGCTGTGGCTTGTTCTCTCTGACTTTTTAAATCATTCAATCAATTTGCCAAATCTAATGTTTTTATTTCACTTATTGTACTGTCACTTGTGGTGATCTTTAAAGCTTGTTATCGCTGCAGTGATTGTCATTGTATTCATTTTTATTTATTTAAATGTAACCATTAATAAAAACCCCCATACAAGAATCTGATTTCCCTACCAATAATTAAACATACAGTTATAAGTATGATCTGTCCTATCCTTTGAATTGTTTCTACCACCACTGTATTTAGGACTGTTCTTATCTATATAAATCCTGTCCTTCTCTATTTTTGTTTTTACTGCAATAGCCTTAGACCCTTGACTTAAATTAAAAACCTTTGACTTATAGGTGTAAATTCTTAACAGTAAGGGTAACTAACCATTGCAACAATTGACCAAAGGATATGGTGGATTCTCCATCACTAGCAATTTTTAAATCAAGACTGTCTGTTTTTATAAAAAGACATACTCTAGAAATTATTTTGCGGGAAATTCTATGGCCTGTGTTATATAGAAGGTCAGACTAGATGATCATAGTTGTCCTTTCTGGCCTTGGAATCTATTAATCTGACTGGGCCATCATAAATCTGAAGTGGAATGCAAAAACATAAAATCTAGTTCCATAGTTTCATTTTACTAGTCGTGCATCAATCATCCACTGGGCTGCTTGATGGGGTTAATATTTAATTATGAAAAAAAATTCCTAAGCAGGATCTACATTATTAAAATGCTTCTGAATAAACTGAGATGAGGCAAATTTGTATATTTTGTCTCTCCTGTTTTAGGAGAGTGTCCTCTGTTTTTGATCTCTGCCTTGTTGTCCACCCCACAGCTTGGAAAGACAGAATCCGCTGCTTGGCTTAAGTAAGGAGAAAGGAAAACCAACTATAGCACCTAGCAGACCACGATCATTCGTTAACACCATCTTATTTTATATCTATGTACATCATTACATGGGGCTGTAAGGGCCTGATCCAAAGCCTTTCTATTAGCGTGAATCGTCTTTGGATCAGGCCCTGAGTTACAAAATGCTTGTCATTGCTGCAGTGATCGTAATAGGCCCCAAACTATTTTCCATGTAAATTGTATTCTGATTTAGAAGACAGAGATAATGTATTTACTTGTAGATAAATGGAACCAAGTGGAACTTTTTTTTTTTTTTTTACATGGGCCCATATGATGACCTTTTACACAGGGGTGAAGAAAAGATGCAACACTTATGTTTTGGAAAGCTCCTCCTGTAAGTGTGCATATAATGTACAGAAAGTTAACGCTGCTTCATGTACGCTTCAATAAGGTATGATGTGTGGGGACCGTAACACAGAAGAGGCATTTAGAGGCTGCATAAAATACATAGAACAAAATAGATGTAACATACGTTGTAATTATACAGAATATATTGAATCATACATGGAAGTGCATTCTACAGGTGAGATTTATTTTCCAAAGGAACAAACAGGAGTTAGGTGGCTAATTCCCTTTTGTGATTTTGAAAATCTCTCTCTCTCTCTTTCCCTAAAACTGTGTGTAACATATAAAAATCTAATATACTACCTATGTAAATAAAACGAAAAAGTCCTTTTAAAAATGGTAGGAAATGGTGAATTTAAGGGTGTGCAGATTGACAGTGGTAATATTCTATCCATGTGACTGACAGTGGTGCAATAGTATGCTTGATCCTAGGAGATCTGCATGTGGTATAAACTAGTGTGTTAAGGCAGAAAGGCTGACTTAGTACATAACTGGACAAGGACACAGAAAACCGGGATTTAGTTCCTGACTCAGCAGGTCTTCTCAGCTGATGTTGAGCAAGTCAATTTATCCTGTGCTGTAAAATGGGGATAATACTTTGTCGGGAGCATAAAATCCATTAATGAATAAAATACATTCAGCTTGTATGGCAATAAGGGCCATATAAGTACCTACGCAAATATGGGGCATGTCATGTCATGACTCCCAGCCTTGCTTTATGAAACAATGCCTTGTGCTCATTCTGACAGGTTGCTTAATGGAGATTTCAAAGTGCATGCTGTGAAGAACTTTCCCCAGACTTGTTTTAGCACATTTCCTCATACCCTAATAAATATCTACAAGTAAATACATTCTTTCTGTCTTCTAAATCAGAATACAATTTACATGGCAAATAATTTGGGGCCTAATAACTGTGTATAATTTATAAAGATACAGACTGAGAGATGCAATACAGGCATAATATTACAGAACCTATTATAGGGAGCAACTTATTTTTCCCTTTCCCATTCTTTGTGTATTTAGCATCATCTCCTTTGCTGTATGTGAGCTTATTTTATTTGTAACACATCATTAAACATAATCTAGAGGAGAAAGTACCCTTTTTTTCTTTTTCTGGCTCATTTTTCTCCATTCTGCAGCCATAACACTTTCTCTGTTTGAGAAGAAGAATCATTTTTGCTGCCTGGAATCTTGGAATAACTTCTCTATGAACCTCAGCTCTGCTTTAATAAAATAATTCTTCATTTCTGGCACTAGACGCACAAGCTTATAAGAAATTACCTATTGTTTTATGGGCCAAATTCTCTGATGGTGTAATTTCATACATAGCAGTGGATTTATACTGGCAGAGAATTTTTCTCTGTATATTTAGGCATTTGACATATTTAGAGTGGTATCAAATGGTCCTACTTAATTAACACAAAATAGTCTTGGTTTCCATCATCTCTCTATTACAATGGGTATGTAGTTAGTTGGGTTTTTTTAATGCTGTCATTGAAAATCTGTGATAAAGAAGTGAGATTTACATTTTGGATGCAGGTGATCAGACTGTGATGGTCCTTTGCATTCATTTCACAAGAACAACGAGACTATTGCTAGTTGTCTTAGCCTTGTTGTGGACAGTTCCAGTGCATCTGTGTGCAGTCGTAATTATAGGTGATTGGTTCCTGAGAAAATCTGGGCCTGTGCCAAAGTTTTAAATATCAAGACCAGGGTCTTGAATCTGATTGGTATTCTATAGGACAGAGCTTCTCAAACTGTATTCCATAGACCACCAGTGGTCTATGAGCTCCATTCAGGTGGTCCGCAGATAGTTCCCTCTAAGGTGTGTGCAGGCGTGGCTCCACAAATTAGGTGCCTGTACCCTGGAGAAGATGCACATGTAAGGTGAGGTGGGGCCTTGGGGGGAATAGGAGGTAGGTGGGAGGGGGTAGTGGGGTGAGAAGAGGGGGTGGAGGGAATTTGGGACATGCAGGGCTGCAGCGGCCAGAGAAAGAGGTGACTTTCCCCAGCTCCAGGGCTGCCGCTGCTAGGGAGAGATGGCCCTCCTTCCCAGCCGCAGCTCTGTGGCTGCTGTGGCGGAGGAGCAACCCCCACTCCTTCCCAGCCCCGGTTCGAAGGCTGCCGCAGTGGGGGAGAGAGGGCACATCCATCGCATTAGAAAGGTAAGACTACTGATGTTAAAATATGAGTTGTGTGCTTTTATTTCGAGAACAAAAAACTTTATTAAGGTTTTTTTATATAGTGCTTTTATCCAAAGCACTTTACAGTAGGTAGCTAACGGTACAAACAACATTTGGAAAGATCATTAAGTGGTTTGCTGAGACCTGCAGCAATTTTCTAGTCGTCTGCGAAAAAAAAAGTTTGAGAATTACTGCTATAGGAAGCCAGTGGAGTGAGCAAAGGACTGGTAACATGTTAGAATCAGAGCGATCGTATAGGGTGTGACTATCTATCCTCAAAAGGGTGCTCCCAAACTCTAGCTGGTGAGAATTCTAATGTTTTCTCTCTTTAATGCTCCTAAATGGAAGATGCTCATTGCACTGAAGACAAAAACTTCCATTTCTATCACGAGTAGAAAATATTCAGTTTGGAGTAAAGCTGTTCAAGTTATTGACATTTAGCCCTCTCTGCTGTTTGCAAGTCATTTGGTAACCAATCCCCACTTCAACAAATATATACGTGCTTCAGAAGCATTTGACAGGTGTGTGTGTGTGTGTGTATGTGTGAACCAATTTCAGGTGATAGTAAAATGTTAACTTTAATAATTCATTATTTTTGGTTTGTGATTGGTCAACCTAAGTAGATAACAAACAATATCCTGCAAGTCAGGTAATAGAACCCTCTTAAAACCACAATAATGTACAGCAAATAATGCAATTCTGGTGCAAATGTTTTAATAAATATTCATTCATCCTACTATGAATAAAATGTTTAGCCTCCACAACACTCGTGAATAAACTAAGTTCAAATATTTAAGAACAGTAAACAGTATGATCCCCTGCAAAACAGCAGAACTAACTCGTCATGACATGTGAAAATATTAGTGAATCACAGTTAGCATTATTTGACCAGGTCTGGTTGGGATCCAGTTAAAAGCGTAAGCCAACAATTCCAGTAAAATGGTTATAAAGTAATGCAAGACTCTCCGTACATTTCCCCCCGCTGTACCTGGCTGAATGCATTGACACAATACCTCCGCAAGTTCTTTTTTCTTTCATTTTTGCAAACAAAGGGACAAACTGGAATCTGGGAATAACCCAGAGGACTCCTTCAGGCCAGCATTGAAAGTCTTTGGTAGATTATGTGCCTAAAGCACTATTTTTATGTCTATATCTATCAGTGCCACTTTCATTTTGATTGGGTAAATAATGTGATGAGCACACACCCTGTCAGCAGTTCTTTACACACACACAGAGCGCCCAACAGATGTGCAGTTTTCAGGTGCAGCTCACTAGTGCAGTGCTGATTCAGGTCTATACAGTGCACCGCCAGATAGGCGCTCCAGGCTTTAGCGATACACTGTACAGGTGCTCCAGGAGCTAATGGCAACCAGTAATAACATGGCAGAGGTCTAACAAGACCATATGCTACTGAACACTTTGTTGAAGTTGCATGTACAACAGCTTGATTAAGGAGAAGACATGCTTTCAGCTCAGAAAGAATCTCTTCCCATGAATGCTTTCAGTAGCATGCCACAATGTCACCAGTCTATACAGGGAACGGAGAGTGGAGAAATGGCTAGGGTGGGGAAGGAGAGGTGGGGAAATAAGTTAGCTAACCAAATGAGTTCAAAAACAATGCGGGGGGAAGGTTAAATTCTGTCTCACGGAACACGTGAGAACACCAGGTGGGTTTTTTTAATTGCTGGTAACTCTCAAAATAAATAGAACAGGAGTACTTGTGGCACCTTAGAGACTAACAAATTTATTTGAGCATAAGGCTGCTACTCTGAAATAAATGTATGTCACCAGACACTGATTCAAATCCTAGTAATAAAAGGAAAGCAGCAGCAGAGAAAAAGTAATGTGTTCTGTCAATCTTTTCATTTTACACAAAACAAGTCACTTGGTCGGAACTGGAAAGCATTTTGAAGGCACATGCTGATTAAATTCTTTCCCCTCCCACTACAGAAAAAAACATCTTGTAACTTGCAGTAAAATATGTGTCAAGCACATTTTAAACTACCTGTCACTGCTGTTAAAATGCAGAGGGCAACATTCATTAAAGAGCTCAATGTTTAAGGGGAATAAATACGCAGTGCAGTTTAATAGCCTCTTTAAATTGTAAGCAACTAAGGGGGGAAAGAAATTTTATATCTCAATTCATTTCCAATGGAGAAGCCATCTTCCAAATAGCCTTAGGATGTGGAATCAAGTAATCAAGACTTAGTGTGGCATGCAGCTTATTATTCAAAGAGAAGATAATTACTAGACATATTTGCACATCAATTTTAATGTTAATACCAAATCTATTTTATATTACAATCTTGGAACAGTACAGTTATACTAAATATAATAGTATAGTATACTAAATATAATAGTATAAATGTACAGTTATACTAAAAAAGGCAAGTTTGAACAGGTGATGGGGGAGGGAGAGGTACTTCCTATTGAAAGAGAGTCAACAAAAAACAGATGATTACTCAGTGGGACTCCTTTTAACATGGCAACAATGAAAAACACTTACATAGCTTTAATAGCTGTCTGTCAGAAACCATTTTGGCAGCAACATTCCCCTTTGCCCTACTGTTTTGGCGGGCATTTAGAAAATAGCCTGTAACAGCCTGGCAGAGTTTGCATGAAACACCCTACCCCGCCCCTGAAAAAATGGGTAATTCTGACTACCCACTGAATGAAGAGGCCATATTTAAGGTGAGGTGGGAGTGACTCTTTAAGGAGAAGAGAGGACCTTGAGTGTGGGTGGGCGAAGTAGTCCTAAGGAAGGATCCTAGGAGCACCTAAGTCTGGAGACAAGACTTGACCAGAACCATTATCCTCTTCTTAATTTCTTTGTTAATAAATGTGATACCCCAGGAAGCAGGGTGTTTTTTTTGTATAAGTCTAAATAGTGTGTGGATTTTCTTTTAGTCCAGCTTTAGCACCTGCTTTCACATCCCAAAATGCCTTGACTGTTCTGTGTTCATGTCATCAGCTCTGAAGGAACCAACAAAGGACTTACAATATTTACAATTAAAGAATTTCAGCCTAATGTAAAAAAGGCATCTGCAAACAACATACGTTTTTGTCAACTTGTTCTAACCTTTTGAAGTAATTTACTGGTGGTTTTGACAAATACCAAAATATAGCCTCCTTTCGTTTGCAGATTTATTTTTATCTGCTGTATGGTGTGCTGCTGACACACAAATTTAAGCAGATGGAAAAGAAACATTTAACAAGGATCCTCTAAGTAGTTTCTTTCCGTGTTGTCAGATTTGGGGCTTGTTTGTTTCTCATTTGTGCATTTATTAAGCTGAAATGACCATACAAATCACACTTTAGAAGTCTACCTTTCACAAATCTGAAGTGGCCAGTCTTCAGTCTCAACTGAAGTTTGAGAGTTGTAAAATGGAGCATAATAACTTTCACTGAAGTTTGGTTTCACTAGGAAGGCTCAACTTCACTCTCTTTAGGAGCCTACTCCAAAGACCATTTAAGTATAGGGGACTTGGGAGTCTTCTCACTGACTTCAGTGGCTGTTGGATCAGACTCCAACAGGTGCCTTGAACTCTTAATCAAATGAGGTACCAGCAGTTTATTTAACAAAAGTTCTGTGTCATGGAAGGGGTGAAGCATAGTGCATTTCTGCAACCTCAAGGGCAGAACAGAAGAACTGAGCCATGGGACAGGAGAGGGGAGGGATATAAAAGAAAAAGAACTTACAAAAACGGGTACCATTTCTTCATCCACCCACACACAAAAAAACGTATATGAAAAGAAAAATCAAGCAAGTAACAGCTGCAGGATCAGTGTCTAGGATAGTCACATTAAATACAATTATCAGTGAGAAAATAAATCCACCCCAAAACAATCTGTGCACTTCCTGTATATGACCTCTAAAGAGGTGGGTTGATTTCTTGCACCAGAAATGAAGCTTAGTGGGGTCAGTCCCTTGGACCAAGGAGGAAGTTAATTCCAAAAATGTAACACTGAGGTCCTCTGCCTTGTTCTTTTGCTTTCATTTTTCTCTCTCCCAGGAATTTAATAGCTGCTCCCCTCAGGGAGAAGAAAGTGGTTAGACGCTGTCTGCCTGGACCAGTCATCAATGCCTGATGCTTTCTTTCCTGTCAGCCCTCCAAAAGACAACAGCTTCTCTCCTTTCTGTAGCACCAGTAACTATGATTTGTTTTCTGGGGTGCTGTTCAGAATGCCTCATGTGCCCATCCTCTCATCAGCTAGTTTTAGGAAAAGTCCACAGAAGTTCAAATCCCACTGTTTGGAAGCAATGGGTACAAATTAAGGTGCTCTAAAGTTCTGTGTATTGTGACCCAACATTCACTATTCAATATTTTATCAAGAATCTAGAAGTAAATATAAAACCATTGCTGATAAAAATTTGCGTAACACAAATTGGCAGCACGGTAGAAAATGAGGATGGCAGACCTACAGAGCGATTTGATCACTTGTATAACCTTGCACTTGTCTATATTAAAATGAATTATGTTTGAATGGGCCCAGGTTACCATCTAAGTACACAGAATATAGACCAAACCTACTGTAGCCTAGAAAAGGATTTAGGAAAACTAGATTTAGTGGGCAAGCAACTAAATATGATCTCCCAGTCAGATGCTGTGGCTAAAAGGTCTAAGCCCTGGTCTACACTAGGAGTTGAGGTCGAATTTAGCAGCGTTAAATCGATTTAACTCTGCACCTGTCCACACGATGAAGCCCTTTTTTTTTACTTAAAGGGCTCTTAAAATAGATTTCCGTACTCCACCCCCGACAAAGGGATTAGCACTTAAATCGGCCTTGCCGGGTCGAATTTGGGGTACTGTGGACGCAATTAGACAGTATTGGCCTCTGGGAGCTATCCCAGAGTGCTCCATTGTGACCGCTCTGGACAGCACTCTCAACTCAGATGCACTGGTCAGGTAGACAGGAAAAGGCCCGCAAACTTTTGAATTTCAATTGCCTGTTTGCATGGTCACCTTCAGCTTGCCACGCTGGCCAGAACTCATCAGCAGAGGTGACCATGCAGAGCTCATCAGCAGAGGTGACCATGATGGAGTCCCAGAATTGCGAAAGAGCTCCAGCATGGACCGAACGGGAGCTACAGGATCTGATCGCTGTATGGGAAGAGGAATCCGTGCTATCAGAACTCCGTTCCGGTTTTCGAAATGCCAAAACCTTTGTCAAAATCTCCCAGGGCATGAAGCACAAAGGCCATAACAGGGACCCGAAGCAATGCCGCATGAAACTTAAGGAGCTGAGGCAAGCCTACCAGAAAACCAGAGAGGCAAACGGCCGCTCCAGGTCAGAGCCCCAAACATGCCGCTTCTTTGATGAGCTGCATGCCATTTTAGGAGGTTCAGCCACCACTACCCCAGCCGTGTTGTTTCCATCCTTCAATGGAAATGGAGGCAGTACAGAAGCAGGTTTTGGGGATGAGGAAGATGATGATGATGAAGTTGTAGATAGCTCACAGCAAGCAAGTGGAGAAACCGGTTTTCCCGACAGCCAGGAACTGTTTCTCTCCCTGGACCTGGAGCCAGTACCCCCCGAACCCACCCAAGGCTGTCTCCTGGACCCGCCAGGCAGAGAAGGGACCTCTGGTGAGTGTACCTTTTAAAATACTATACATGGTTTAAAAGCAAGCATGTTTAATGATTAATTTGCCCTGGCATTTGCGGCTCTCCTGGATGTACTCCCAAAGCCTTTGCAAAAGGTTCCTGGGGAGGGCAGCCTTATTCCGTCCACCATGGTAGGACACTTTACCACACCAGGCCAGTAGCATGTACTCGGGAGTCACTGTAGAACAAAGCATTGCAGTGTATGTTTGCTGGCATTCGAACAACATCCGTTCTTTATCTCTCTGTGTTATCCTCAGGAGAGTGATCTCATTCATGGTCACCTGGTTGAAATAGGGTGCTTTTCTTAAGGGGATATTCAGAGGTGCCCGTTCCTGCTGAGCTGTTTGCCAGTCCAACTAAAATTTCAGACAGACCATGACTTGTTTATATTGCTCTATATACTGAAATGTAAGTACAATATTTACATTCCACATTTTCAGTAATAGTGTGCTGTGACACTTTTGTATTTTTGTGTCAGATTTTCTAAGCAAGTAGTTTTTAAGTGAAGTGAAACTTGGGGTACACAAGACAAATCATATTCCTAAAAGGGGTACAGTAGTCTGGAAAGGTTAAGAACCACTGCTCTACCCAATCTCTGGGTTAGGATGTTCTGTTTTGTTATAAGGTTAATGTTTTACATTTATTACTAACTTAAAGTGTAATATTGTAGGCATTTTGTTATGCTTATTGCTTCCTGGTGGCCAGTGCTAGAATAGCTATTTACTGTTAGAAGCCCCAAGGCTGTACCGAACATGACGGGGGTGGGTAGGGAAGGAGGCTTGAGATTGTGTGTGGGGATGTTTTTGGAAGATGGAGGCTGATTAGTTTTCTGTGTGAACCTGTATTCAAATAAAAGATCTTTTTCAGTTCTAATCTGTTTTGGGTCTCATACAATACAGTATGAACCTAGGAGTGGTGAGTAGGAGTAGAGAGATGACTTTATCTCTGTGTACAGCATTGGTGAGACTGATATGGGAGGACTGGTGTCCACTTTTGAAAAAGGAGATTGCAAAGCTAGATGATGTAATGGCCCATTCTGGCCTTAAAAATCTATGAATCTATTAATCTCTTAAAGCACACAGTATATTTAACACATTATCCTGCTGTCCTTTGACACTACCATCCCTGTCCTCATAATTCACTCATTGTAGTTCCAAGTTTTGCCTCGAGAAGGACTTTGCCACTTTCCTTTCAGTCCTCACCAGCAACACATCTCGTCAGTAGTGGGTGACAGTTGCTTGCTTGTCATGTATTCTGGCTGATGCTGACCGCAAAGGATGAGCTACAATGAATGTGTAACTGACATGAGAGTCTAATATCCCCGCAGTATCTCTCTTTGGATGTACTGAAGCCTCTACTGCTTGAAATCTTTGTTCTGAACTGAAAACACTAGGTTTGGTTGCTCATTGCAGTGGAAGAGGATTTGCCTTTCTGCTTATGAACCTAAAACAACTGCAAGAACTCCCTTCGCTCTCAGTAATATCAGGAACCCAGGGTATCATCCCTGTGTCTTTTCCCATGCCATCCCTTATAAAATGACCTTGCTGAGCTTTTCTGCAAGGCCAGTGCCGCCTATACATTCAGATATCTTCTGAAGACCACTTCTTCTGCTACTACTGCAAGAAGTGAGTCAACAAAGATTTAGTTTTTCTCTATAATCAGGCAAAAGGGGTGGGGAGACCACACTTTGTGTACCTGACTTCACTGAGTCACCATGTGGCCTTATTGTTGTAACACCTGCCCTTCCTTCCCTGGCACACCATGTTGTTTTCTCTCTCCCTTTGTTCTGCCATTGTCCAAAATTAGATCCTGATCCTGCAATCTAATGGTCGTGGTTGGACACCTACACCCATATGGAACCTTACTGATTTCAATCAGAATTTGCACAGGTGTAAGTTTGACTATATTGATCTGATGGCATGATCAGGGTCTGAGACTGGAAATCTTTGGGGTAGCAGGGACTACTGTCCTCTTATCTATACTGTGTTGCATGCTATTGGATGCTGTAGAATAGTAAATAATACTTTACCTTGTGCCCCCCCCACCCCGGCTTTGATTTTTCTTACATTTTAAAACTCCAGAGGGCAGATTTTCAGCTGGTGTAGGTTTGCATAGCTCCATAAATCAGCTGAGGATCTGCCCTGGAATATTTGCAATTCTATTTTCTGGAATTCACTAGGGTGGTGCTGTCAAGAACTACTCAGATTTATTTTAGTTTACCTTTAATTCACTCATTACTATGCTAGATGGTGCACTAAAAATGTATGAAAATGGTTTGTGATTGCAATGACACTGCATGTTGGTTTAGTGAATGGGTGTGAATAGATAATCAGGTTATAAATCAAGTCAGGGGTTTAGCTAATATCATGAACTGTAACATGAAGCTTGAGCAGTTAGTCATAGCTAACTGAGACTCATTTGTAACTATAACTTTTTCAAACCCAAGTTCTTGGAACACTTAAGGGGGGGGTGGGGGAATCATACTTTGTGAAGACAGAAGAACGTTTTTAGTTTGCTTATGTTGTCTGGCCATATTCCAACCTCAGTAATTGCATTTTCATACACCAGATTTCCTCGATAGTTTCAACTAGAGAAACTGTTCTTCATTTCCTCTTCTAAATCCCTCATCTCCCCAACCCCCATGAGAACCAGAAAACTCTTGTATTGTTACTAATGCAGACTAATAGTTGTAGTTCAGCAGTGAGTTATCTTTCTCTCATTCATTTATATATATATCTCACCTTTTGTCAAGAACTCCAAGAAGCTATATATATATATATATATATATATATATATATATGTATTTTCCAAACTTCCAGAATTATATTGGTCAGAGCCCCAGACAGGCAAAATTCTGTCTTGTAACAGCAGGTTTAAAGTCTGATATCTTAAAACATTCAGGGATAAAATTTGAATCTTCATAATAGTAGAAATGGAATTTTTTCATCTTTTCTTTGGAGATACACATCACTTGCCCCTAGCAATAGAAAGTCCAAATATATTCTACCTTAGAACTCTGACATGATTTCATATAGAAAATGTATTTCACATATTTTAGAGGTTTCTAACCTGTATTAGTCTGAAAACCTAATAATATATTTTTGTATTTTCATTTGTATGTCTGTCTTATTTATTCTAAGAACAGTGTGAACTACACAAATATAACATGATTTTATATATATCTACCAGGCTACCCGCACTATCAGACCTTCCCTAATCATATGTCTGCCAATATTGGTCATGCTCCTATTCACTGCTGATATACACTGGGTATGTATTAATAGCCTTCATAACCTTGATGGTTAGAAACTTCCCTGGTCATAGAAAAACTGAAACTCTTGTGTTTTGTTTATGTGTGTAGGGTTTGATCCTGCTCCTGGGATTGTAACTTAAGTGATCCTACACAGAGCGCACAAAGCACAGGTTAAAGGCCTCACTTTTTCTGTGTAGCCATAAGTCATTGTTTTCCATAAAACTGGAAGAAACAACCTCTAGTAAATGGATTTCTTTATTTGTTAACTTTGATTTTTCTAGTCAAAATATGTTTAAAAGAAATTAAGACAGAGTAGCATGCCAGGATTCTTACTTGTTTTCATCAGCTAGATGCCTGCTTCCACTTGTTATTGTCAACATGGTAAAAAAAGTCTTTGGTGTATTTGAATAGATGGCCCTTAGTGTAATTCACTGACTCATGCAGCACAGCCAAACAAGTAAAGCCCTCCAGAGGTGCTCTGGAGGAGTACTAGGCATAAGCAATCTAATGATCTGCTGATTTTGATTTGCCCCCTGGAAACGTCAGATTTGAAAGTTCATTGCCTTTGTTGGCAAGAGATATATGTTCTGTTAGATTTCATTTGAGCCTGGACATATGGTACATTTGTTATTGTCCTGCTGCTTTCAGAGTAACAGCCGTGTTAGTCTGTATTCGCAAAAAGAAAAGGAGTTCTTGTGGCACCTTAGAGACTAACCAATTTATTCGAGCATGAGCTTTCGTGAGCTACAGCTCACTTCATCAGATACATACCGTGGAAACTGCAGCAGACTTTATATATACACAGAGAATATGAAACAATACCTCCTCCCATCCCACTGTCCTGCTGGTAATAGCTTATCTAAAGTAATCGTCAGGTTAGGCCATTTTCAGCACAAATCCAGGTTTTCTCACCCTCCACCCCCCCACACAAATTCACTCTCCTGCTGGTGATAGCCCATCCAAAGTGACAACTCTTTACACAATGTGCATGATAATGAAGTTAGGCTGCTGCTGTAAGTCTAGGAAAGTCTAGATTGAAATTTTGTGTTGAAAATGTTATACTTGGTTTAAAAAGGTGTTCACATTACAAGAACACAGGGCATAAAACATGCAGAGCCACATACTGGCCACTAGGTGTGTGTACCAGGCAGAGATCTGCAGCCCACTTGGACCCCCATGCCCATGAGGTTGTATTCTTATCCTGAGTGGAAGGCCCCCTCAGACCTGCCCAGTTCAGCCACTCACTAGACCCTGCCCTGCTGACTGCACTTCCACAGTGCCATAAGTAGCAGAGGTTATTCAGGGGAAGTGGTGACCCCTTCCACATCCCAGTGTGAAAAACTAAATCTCCTGCAGAAACAGTGTTGTAAGCCAGGACTGGACATTCAGTGGACAAGGAGATTTTTTTCTCCCCTCGTCCCCAAACCATCAGGGTCGGGGTTCACAGCTGCTAACTAGGCAATACACCAGCAGCTAACTTTTCTGTAGGCTCTGACTGAGTGTTCCCACTTCCATGGATTCTTCTGTCTTCACCATGAAGTCTGCTTTGTGAAGAATACTGCAACTTCTCTCTCTCACACACTCACACACACGAGGGATCAGGAATTGTGGAGGGGCATCAGTGGAGATGGTAAAATTTCCTTCTTTGGCCTGAGAAGCCCTTGACCATGCAGAGTAGATGAGAACTTTTTCCTATAATCTGCTATCACACTGGCCTCCGAATTTCTGAAGGCTTTTTAGACCAGCATGGTGATCCCCTACATGGGCAGATGGAAGCCCTCTGCCCTTCAGGATTTGGGCCACCCTATTTGTCATCTCAGACAGCTTCTCTTGTAATTGCATAGTATTGCAATATTGAACACTCTAACTTGTCATACCACTATGTTCTGGTAGATACTGTTCTAGAAGGAACTTGCTGAACTTTATGGAGGTGCAACTGACAAAACTGTCTTGGTATTATATTGAGATTATTAGGCCAATGGTGATCATAGGTAAATTTTAGATCATTTTATCTTCTTCTGGTTACCATATGCTTCATGTGTCCAAGTCAATGCGAAACTTGCAAGGATTGTAAATGTATAAAAGGCAGTTCATGCTAGAGAAGGGCATTATGAAAATCTTTTCCTTATCTTAAAGTGCATGCTACATGGGTCAAGCTTGTGCGTTTCCTTAGTGAAGGATCAGCATTTGTTTTTGAGCTACAGAAAGTTATCTCTGCGGAAAGGAAGTGATATTCAATTTTGAAGGATTTTCTTAATACAACCTTATCCCCAGCTCAGGGGAACCAAGCATTCCCTTTTTACAAGTGAGTGGCAGTATCATCTGAACAGAACTAATGCCTCTTTCTGAGCATGTCAGCATTATTAAGCAGCACTTCAAAGATGAGGATCATATGAATGCTCTTTCCCAGTTGGCAGAGAATTAATTAATTCAATTCATGGCTGATCCTAATTAGCTAAGAATATTCAAGAAACTAAAAATGACTCTCTGATATTTGATGCTAATTGGACACGTCTTAGAACAAATGTCTCAAGCGATTGGTAAAGTCCACATTTGCAAAACTATAAAATAAGTAAAAATTTTCTGCATCTTAACTGTGGTTTATAGACTATGGAAAACATTACCCAGATGTGTTGATTTCTTGTAAATGTTTAAAATAAAGGATTAGTTTTGCTGAAAATCAAAATTAAAGCAGTGGTGACAGTTTTGAACATCTTATCGGAAAAATGTACAAGGATTTTTAAAGGAAATCTTTGTAAAAGAGACATGTATGCCTTATTGTAATATTTCAGGCATAAAGATGAAAAGGACATTACTGTGAGTGTGTGTTATACCCAGGCTTGGCAGAATTTGATTTTTATTTTATAATCTTGACATTTAATATTGATTCTTTTTAAACATTTTGTCCAAATTTGATTTCAGTTTTCAAAGTTGTATGCAATTAATGGGGGAGCGTGTTGGACAATAATGATTTAATGACAGTAGCTGTTGAGATTCAAAAAGTTAAAGCTGCCTAAATGGCATCCTTGCTCCAGCTCTGCTCACACATTGCAACATGTTTTATACACATTAAGGTGGGGCTCTAAGTTCTCAAGCAGTGTTTTTCTTATTTTGCATATCTGTAAATTTCAATTATCACGGGCAATATTTTTCATTGGTTTGTTGTGTGTACAGTGACATCAACATTTACTAATAAAAATCTGATCCTTCCAAGACTAGTTATACCTATCTCTGTGGAAATGGTATACATATCATAAATTGCACAGACACGTGAAAAATTTATTTCACTCACCGTTGTCCGCTTCACCTGAATCATACCCTCTAACCCATCATCCCGGGGCTTGTTTTAACACTTCAGATCCCTCAGCAGCTTCAAATGGCTGTCATTCACATATAAATCAACATGCCTGTAAATATGTCCTACTTCTCCCCATCTAATGTGGAATTCCCTCTCTCTCAACCCAAAATAATCTGTCCGAGGCCTAGCCCAGGTAGGATTTAGTACTGGGTCAGTAAAAGATCCCTGTACATAGAAATGCCCCAGATTTAAAATCTGGTATCTCACATCTTCACAGGGCTAGAAAAAGTAGTTTTGGTCCACTGGGCATGGGCTACAAATTCTTGCTTCGAGCCCTGGGAACTTCTGAGATACAGGCCTTCAAAGTTTTGAAATTATATGGCATTTCTGAAGGTCTTTGGGTTGATTTACATCAGTGGTTCTCAACCAGGAGTACATATATCCCTGGGGGTACGCAGAGGTACATCAATTCATTTAGATATTTGCCTAGTTTTACAACAGGCTACATAAAAAGCATTAGTGAAGTGAGTACAAACTAAAATGTCATACAGACAATGACTTGTTTATACTGCTCTACATACTATACACTGAAACATAAGTACACTATTTATATTCAGATTGATTTATTTTATAATCATATGGTAAAAATGAGAAAGTAAGCAATTTTTCAGTAATAGTGTGCTGTGACACTTTTGTATTTTTATGTCTGATTTTGTAAGCAAATAGTTTTTAAGTAAGGTGAAACTTGGGGGTAAACAAGACAAATCAGACTCCTGAAAAGGGTACAGTAGTCTGGAAAGGTTGAGAGCCACTGATTTACACGACTTACTCTTGTCTTTGTCACTTGAATAAGTATAATCATCCCATGTCAGTAAGCCAACTCATATTAATAAAACCTTTTATACCATCACATTCAGTTGTCATTGATTATGTAGGTGCCATATGTGTTACAGAACAACTGTTTAATGAATGTTTTAGAGGAGGTTTTTGGTTTTTTTAAGGGACTTTTTTTGTATCCTCCGGCATGGGAAACCATGTATCTTAATTACTATGAATCCAGTTATGCAGGTTCTGAGGAAGAGAGAAATTAAAATGAATACATGTAAAACTCCTCCAGTAATTATCTGAATATGCAATGTTGTAAGTTTAAAGCCCAGTATCTCAGGATCTGCCAGTGCTAGCAGCGAGTGCTCTATACTGCAAACCTCTTATAGTCGGGAAGCTTCTTTTTCCTGGTTGTGCAGGTGTGCAGGATACTAGTCTATAAAGCTGTGATCTTTTGATTTGTAGAAATCTTCCACTTGCTCGGAACTGAATTTTGCCTTGCCTGGGGATCAGGCAGTTTCCATTTTGAGGATGTGGGAGACAGTCTGTATATAGGAGGAGGAGAAAACTTTTCTCTGGTGTGTTGGCTTAAACATATGTAATATGATATAAAATGTGCAACCACCTAAGAGGGGCTTCTCCATAATGCTCCTTAACTGATCTACTGTAGACTTGTTCACTCTCATATCTGAGCCATTAGCAGGAAAGCCCTACTCTCTGCACCTCTTTCTTTGATAGGAAATGTTGATTGTTTTCCAGACTGAGACCAGGCACTCCAGCGGTGCCCCCTTTCCTTTCTTTTATAGACTAAAAAAATAAATCCTGCCCCTCAAGCATGTAGATGAGGCTTAGCCATCCCTACCAAACCTGAATCTAAATTCTCCCACATTCAGCCCACTCCTTGGAAATTGTCAAACTGTTTCTTTCATCACCAGCCAACCTAACACTTTCTGTACTCCATAGGCCTTTTCAACCTGTATACTCTGACTTTCAGGCTTTCTTGGATGTAATCACTACTCGGTCTAATGCTGATCTTTTATTCAGTGTCGAAAAGGGACCCTGCCAGCTCGTCAGCATCGCCAACTGGGCTGTTAAAAGTCTGGTTGGTGATGCTGCAGGGCTAAGGCAGGCTAGTCCCGACCTGTCCTGGCTGATACTGCGCCTTGGGGAAGGGGTGGGACTAGGGTGTTCGGTTTTGTGCCAATAGAAAGTTGGCAACCCTAGCAGTGCCTTACTACATAAATAGTCTCATTTACTTCAGTCTGGCCTTGCTAAATCTTTTAGTTTTCTGGTGTCATCGTCACTTGAAACTCTAGTAATCATACTGGTTATTCCCTCTGACCCTCTTGCCTATAACATTATTTCGTACTAGGATTCTCCTCATCTCTCTCAATTCTCAAAACCACTCCAGAAGTTAATTTGCTGATCAAAAACTTTTCAAAGGTTTAAACCAGTCTCTCTGGTTGAAAAATCTCCTCAGGAAATCTCACAAGAGCTGGCTTGTTCATGATGCATGATCTGTTTCCAGACAGATCAGAAATACCAATGCCTGATTCTCTACCACACTTTCTCATGATAAGTACCTGACTCCAACTAGTAGTCCTGTTGCTTGACTGACTCCACTAGGACTATTTGCAGAGTAAGTTACTGCTCAATGTAATCAAGAGTCACAGAATGTGGTCCTACGGGCCTGATCCTAAATCCACTGAATTAAACAATCTCAACTTGAGTAGTTTTTCTCGTTTATTTCAGACCTTTCTCTACTGGTCCCAGATGAAGCCTGAACATGATCATGAGATAAAGAGACTATAACCAGCTCTTTACAACTTTCATAAACACTTACCCAGGTAACTTCAAATGACCGTCTTCATTTATTCTTCTATGATCTGAACTGCTGTGTTCTGCTCTTTTCTATTGATTTTAAATATGGGTTGCCTATGAAAGCAGGTGCCAAATGGATTTTACTTCTTCAATGTTGTTAATTCTTCTACTTCTTGCCTCATAGCTTCATAGAATCATAATAATTTTTGATACAGGTTAGCATCTGTGTAGCTATTTCAATCAGTTTCTTCAACATGTTAAACATGTTAAAACAGGACAGTCGGGAAGAGTAGTGAAGGCACAGGAAGAGTAGTGAAGCATACTGTATTCTTATTTGCAATGTAACTAAAGATTTTGACTAGCCTTCAAGTATTTCAGAGAAGATCTATGAAGCCTTCTCTTCTGCTTAATGATGTAGAAAATGTTCTGTGCTAGAATGAAGAAATTCTGAAGCACATGAATTGCAATTTTACCCTGAAGGGTTCAGCTTTGTGTTTACCCAAACCTTTCAACTTCATCATAATATAAATGAAACCTTGTATTGCACAACACACCCCTTGGTAACCCCAGGAATCAAGCTGCTTTTACATGGACAAAGGATTCACATACCACTTATGGTTTTTATCCTTTTTCATATAAGGAAAGTCTACAGAAAGATTCTAACGGAAACCATTCCTGCTTCATTTCCATCTCAAATTCAGCTGGCCATTATATGCTTGTTTAGTATTTTAGATAGATACGATTTATGTAAAATCATACAAAAAAGTCATCTGGCCCCATCACTCTTGAAATTCAAAATTAATCTGAACTTAGAACACCTTTTCTACTAACTAATGTAACAATGGGAGGTTCATTGAAACTTTATGAAATTTAGGAACATTTGACAAAGGCAATGCTGTGTTGTTATTAATGATGTATTACATTAGCCAATCAGGATCTGAGTGCAATGATGTTAAGGACTCTACAAACACATAGTAGGAGGCAGTCTCTGCACCAAAGAATTCATAATGTAAATAGAAAAAATAGACCAAAATTGGGAGAAAGGAAGGATTATTTTCTCTACTTTTAAAATGGGGAATTGTGGCATGCACAGATTAGAACCTTGATCCTGCAAGCATTTGCACATGTGCTTAATTTTAGGTGTGTGAGCACTGCTATTGAAGTCACTGGGATTGTTCATATGCTTAAAATTAAGCATGTGCATAAGCATTTGCAGGATTGAGACATAAGTGACTTGCCCAAGGTCGAACAGGAAATCCATGGCAGAGCTGGGAATAAAACCAAGAGCTAGTGAGTCCCAATCTAGTGCCTTAAACACAAGATCATCCTTCCTCTCAGAGAATGGCTGTTAGCTAGCCTCTGGACTTTGTGATCATTGTATGTAGAGTTCAGAGTGGTAGCAGTGTTAGTCTGTATCAGCAAAAAGAACGAGAAGTATTTGTGGCACCTTAGAGACTAACAAATGTATTTGAGCATAAGATTTCATGGGCTAAAACCCACTTCATCAGATGCATGCAGTGGAAAATACAGTAGGAAGATATATATATATATATATATACACACAGAGAGAACATGGAAAAAATGGGTGTTGCCATACCAACTATAACGAGAGTAATCAGTTAAGGTGAGCTATTATCAGCAGGAGAAAAAAAACTTTTGTAGTGATGATCAGGATGGCCCATTTCCAACAGTTGATAAGAAGGTGTGAGTAACAGTAGGGGGAAAAATAAGCATGGGGAAATAGTTTTACTTTGTGTAATGACCCATACACTCCCAGTCTCTATTCAAGCCTAAGTTAATTGTATCCAGTTGGCAAATTAATTCCAATTCAGCAGTCTCTCATTGGAGTCTGTTTTTGAAGTTTTTTTTGTTGTAGTATTGTGACTTTTAGGTCTGTAATCGAGTGACCAGGGAGATTGAAGTGTTCTCCGACTGGTTTTTGAATGTTATAATTCTTGACGTCTGATTTGTGTCCATTTATTCTTTTATGTAGAGACTGTCCAGTTTGGCCAACGTACTTGGCAGATGGGCATTGCTAGCACATGATGGCATATATCACATTGGTAGATGTGCAGGTGAACGAGCCTCTGATAGTGTGGCCGATATGATTAGGTCCTATGATAGTGTCCCCTGAATAGATATGTGGACAGAGTTGGCAACAGGCTTTGTTGTAAGGATAGGTTTCTGGGTTAGTGTTTTTGTTGTGTGGTGTATGGTTGCTGGTGAGTATTTGCTTCAGGTTGGGGGGCTGTCGTTCTACAAATATTCTGAAGCAAATATTCACCAGCATTTGTAGACAGACAGCCCCCCGCAACCTGAAGCAAATACTCACCAGCAACCACACACCACACAACAAAAACACTAACCCAGAAACCTATGCCATTTTTGAGCTATTTGTCAGAGTATAACAGCACTTTGAGAACACACACTTTAAATGAAAATATATAAATATGTTTTCTAACATCCTAGTTGTAGTCATGTTGATCCCAGATTATTAGAAAGACAGGGTTGTAAGCTAATATCTTTTATTGGATCAGATTCTGTTGGTGAAAGAGACAAGCTTTCAGGCTTACACAGAGCTCCTCTGCCTGTCTGGGAAGGGTACTCTGAGTGTCACAGCTAAATTCAGGGTGGAACAGATTGTTTAACATAAGAAGTTAACACATGTTGCAAGAGACCATTCAAGATGAAGTGGGCAGTTAACACCACTGCAGTCATAGGACAAAGGAGGGGTAGTGGGTTATAGATTGGATTTATTGCTCATTACAGCAATATCTTTAGTGAGTCCATGATTTTTAGTATCTAGCAAAGCTATGAATTTAAGCTCCCAGGTTCATCTTGTGAAGGTGTTTGTGCAGGTTTCCTCTGAGGATGAGAACTGAGGTCAGATATGGAATGATCATCTTGTGAAAACTGTTTGCCCATGGGTGATATGGCATTTTTGTTTTTTGTTTTGCTTTTCCATGAGAGTTTATTTGGGAGCATAGTGATTCTCATTTCACCCACATAGATGTTGGAGCATTTAGTGATATGCATGTGTAGGATGCATGGATCTTGAAAGCTGTGTGTGTGTGGGGGGGGGGGGTATTAAGTGTATCAGTGGAGTGTGTCTTCAGATTTTGCATCTGTTATGGTAGGGTTTGTTGCCATTTTCAGTTGGTGTCTCCTGATCTGTTGGCAGTTTGCTTCTGATGAGGAGAATGGGAGGTTGTCTGAAGACCAGAAGAGGGAATTTGGGAAAGATTTCTTTCAGGATATGACAGGTTTCAGAGTAGCAGCCGTGTTAGTCTGTATCTGCAAAAAGAAAAGGAGGACTTGTGGCACCTGAGAGACTAACAAATTTATTTGAGCATAAGCTTTCGTGAGCTACAACTCACTTCATCGGATGCATTTCCAGTGAAGTGAGCTGTAGCTCACGAAAGCTTATGCTCAAATAAATTTTAGTCTCTAAGGTGCCACAAGTCCTTCTTTTCTTTTTTCAGGATGTGGTTTCCATTAAGCACGGGTTGTAATTATTTAATCATACCCCATTCCAGAGTGGAGTGGTAGGTGACAACTTGGGGTGTGCAGTCATAAAATTGTAGACTCAGAAATGTAGGGCTGGAAGGGACCTTGAGAAGTCATCAAGTCCAGCCCCCTGCACTGTGGCAGGATCAAGTAAACCTAGACCATTCCTGATGGGTGTTTGTCCAGCTTGTTTTTAAAAGCGATGGGGACTCCATGATCTCCCTTTGAAGCATATGCCAGAGCTTAAATACCCTTATAATTAGGAAGTTTTTCCTAATAGCTAACCTAAATCTCCCTTGCTGCAGATTAAGTCCATTACTTCTAGTTCTACCTTCAGTGGACATGGAGAACAGTTGATCACCATCCTCTTTATAACAGTCTTCCAACATGTGAAGGGCTGTTATTAGCCCCCCTTCCCCCCCACGTTGACTTTTTTCTCAAGATGAAACATGCCCATTTTTTTAACCTTTCCTCAGAGGTCAGGCTGTCTAAACCTTTTTTCGGTTTTATTGCTCTCCTTTGGACTCTTTTCAATTTGTTCACATCTTTCCTAAACTGTGGTGCCCAGAATTGGACACACCACTTCAGCTGGGTCCTCACCAGTGCCGAGCAGAGCAGGACAATTACCTCCCTTGTTTTACATACAACCATCCGGGTAATACAGTGCAGAATCATACTAGCCTTCTTTGCAGCTGCATAACATTGACTTATGTTCAGTTTGTGGTCAGTGATTTTTCTCTTTTATTGAAGTGTTTTCTCTGGGTATTTGGGTGGCCTGTTCCAGGATGTGATCTACTGCTCTGATGGAGAAACATTGGCTTATGTGCATGTCTCCAAAAGAATGTGGTATCAATTAAGGGTAGTCTTTTTTTTATTAAAAGAATCTTTAATAAGCACTGTGGCGGTCTGAGGCATCCGTCTGTACAATTTATGAATCCTGGCTGATATTATGAAGTTATTATGAAGCTGTTACAATGAATGCCCCTGCATACGATCATACATCATGAGCTGGCAAGGTTGTAACATCTCTCCCAGATTAGGGACAATAGTGTGTCATTAGAATGACAGACTAATCAAGGAAAGCAAGCCCATTGTGCGACGGTACTTTGAGCTAGGAGAAGATACAGATAGGAGGAGGAAGTTAGAGGGAAGTGGAGAGCAGTGGAAAGTTACCAAAGCAGGACAACGAGAGAGGTGACCATAGCAAAAGATTATGGAAGGACTCATGGGGGGAAGACCCAAAGAGGCAGGAGGAACTGGCCAAGGTCAGAGGAAGAAGCAAGCTGCCCATGTTTCATAAGAGAAGTCATACAGCTGCAGTAGAAAGATCCTTGTATTCCATAGAGGACCCTGACCCTAGCCCAAAGAACACTTTGGAGTGGTGAGGAAATTGAAACAGGAAAGTGAATATAGGGTTGTTAGTCTTAAATATATCTGTGTATTTCATGTGTGGTTAAGTAAAGAGCAATAATGTGTTAGAATCCTGTGCAAAGTGTCAGTGTTTTGTGCTACACCTACCACATGGCCCCTTGAAGAGGTAAATCGGAAAGCTCTCTCCTTTGGATGGAGTTGTGGGAGTTTTATGGGGGAATGAGAGATGAGCACTGATGACTGGGCAAGTACACTGTGTGTCCTAACTCTTGGGACTGTGTGCCAGAAAGAAGATGTGCCTAGGGTCCCTAAGACCAGGACAGTGCCTGAACTCTGTTCATACTCTGGAGCCTTAAAACACACAGGGGTTTAAGTGTCTGGATCTCCTTGAAGCAGTCTGGTGAGCTGCCGGCAGTGGAAGCTAGACTGAATCTATGACCAGAATAAATTAACAGACACATTTTCCAAACTATTTTTATCTCCTAAATGGGAGGGTGTTTTTTAGCCTTAATGATTATAATGCAGATATTATAATATATAGCAATTCCTTTGAAGAAATGGTACATCATAATATTACCTTTTGGAAATACACTAAATTATATAAAATGTATTTGAAATGCATGTTATCCAAAGAGCATCATAATTTATAATTTAATGTGATTATCCTTATGTATGGACATAATCTCCTCGTGATACACTTTTGCAACTCCCATGCATACCCATGAGAGTTAAAATTTGAGTAATTTACTAAGAAAAATGAGTAATTTACTTAGTAAGAGTGTGAGATAGGTGTAATAAAAGAATACATTAAATTAATGTAGCTTAACAAGGAGGCATCTGGTATGCTATCTGTTCAGGACCTTAAATTGTGTTTTTTTTCATTAAGCTTATAAAGCATCCAAATAGCGTGATAAACTATTTAGTGTGTATGTCTGCCACTGCGCCCTACTGGATGTAACCAGAACAGTTAACAGCTAATGTAATTTTGGATGTCCCTTGAGTGGTATTGTACTTCTGGAGCAGGATGATCCAAAATGTTTCCCCTTTATAGCCATACATTTCCAAATATCTGGGCTAGAGACAACTGTGAATTCCTAATTAACAATATCATTGCAATGAAGAGACATAACTCAACACCTGTGAACATATACATAGTTTTTCTAGTATGAGTGTATTTCTTGCCCTTGCGAATTGTAGCTGGTAGCGAGGAAGTACAATACTTGATCTAGTTCTTCCTTCATAGTTGTAGGGCTTCTAAGAGTCACCAAATATAAAAGAGGAACAACGAAGAACAGCATATCAGGACAGACTATGTTGTGACATTCATGCAGAATTTATAGAGAATCAAAACAAAACGCTACCACTTCTGGGCCAGCTTGAAATGAAATATCAGAGTTTTTAAGGTCACAGCGTAAACACATGTGAAGCCAGACTAACTGCCAGAAGCAGCTTACGCTTTTTTTTTTTTCTTTAAGTGTAAGGATATCACGAGGACAAAAAAATCCTGCCTGGAATACTAATTAAAAAATAGGAATTGAATGTAAAATCAGATGCAGCAAGCGGCTGTGAGCTAAGTCATAAACAGATAAATCTATGAAAGGTTCAGTTCAGATCAGGAGACTCCTTCACTAAGCTCCTTTCACTTTTGGAGGTCCCTTCTGCAATCTCAGCAACAGCCTCCCTTTCTCCGTGCCTCTGTGTCCCTCAGTTCCCTCTTTCTATCTCCAGTGATATTGCCGCTCCCCAACCCAGCTCCAGCTCTCTCCTCTTCTAAACAATTGACCCTACCTCTTCCCTGGTCCCCTCCTTTAATCTGACTGACTGTGGTGTTGCTCCCCAGTCCCCACTCTGATGACCTGCAGGGTACAGCTGGTCAGGAATTTTTTTTAATAAATCATTTTTTATCAAAGAATGCCAATTTGTCAAAACTGTTTGTGAAAAAGGGGCAAGTTCAAAGAATTTTCCAAATTGAAAAAATGTGTGTATGTTTGGGGGAGTTTCCGAATTGTCAAAACATTTCATTTTGATCAGTGGTTCTCAAACTAGGGCCACCGCTTGTTTAGGGAAAGCCCCTGGTGGGCCGGGCCAGTTTGTTTACCTGCCTTGACCGCAGGTTCGGCCGATCGCGGCTCCCACTGGCCGCGGTTCACTGCTCCAGGCCAATGGGGGCTGCAGGAAGGGCGGCCAGCACATCCCTCGGTGTAAATGGTCATAGCTCTATAGACTTCATGTGCCCTTGCTGGGGATCTGGCCCACAGACTTCATGATGCTCAACTAGGATAGACTTTGGGGGTTCTGTACACAAAAAACACAAATCTCTATCACTTGAACTAATGGACAATCACCACTGACTGTCAGCAGTAGCTCTGCCATTGACTTGCCTGGTGGCTTTAGGCATGTTAATTTTTGTCTGGGCTGAATGCAGATGTGATATAAAGTGGTCTAAATTTAACACTAATTCCATTTGACCTATTTACTGTATACAAATATGTTGGGGATTTAAGAGAGTCTGTTAGTTGGTGTAATTTACCTGCTGAGGAGCTGGACAATAAAAGAGGTTGTAAGCTAAAGTACCCCCCCACCTGCACTTTAATTTGCAGTCCATTGGCATGTTAGTTGCATAAATTAAGACCTTTTTCCACTGATAGTGAGTATAAGTAGTTGTAAGGGAATCAGAGTGCAAGCAAGAAAGCCTGGGGCGGGACGGGGGGACTTAAACCGCCTTGTGTGTCACTTCTGAAGTCAACCTTCTGGCTTTCTCCATCTATAAAATAGGAATAATAATTAACACTTATCAACCTACTGTACAGGCCTGTTGTGAGGATTAATTATTTTGGAAATGTGAAGTGCTATGCAAATAAATCATATTAGTGGGGCGTTTGCCTTCTGTGGATTTAGAGGGTGGAGCAACCTCTGCCATTCCATCCAGTACAGCGGTACACATACCTAGCCCTGGGTACGCAACAGTACCCTGTACTGGCTGAGTGAAGGGGTGGATCATGGGAAGAAGCAGAAGTTATAAGCACATTCCCAAAAGAGTCAGGAGGAGAAGAGAACATGGGGGAGGACAGCGGCTGTCTTTTACCATACTTTTCTAGCTTTTTAAAAGATTCAAATTACATTTGACAGGTGAACAAAAAGCAAGTAACCTTTATTTTACCAGAACCAGGTCACCCACTCCTAAAGCATTAAAGCAGCTATCAGTCTAGTAATACACCTTTCTCATTATAGCACTGTCCTTTGTCATATAGGCACCTGGGAAAGTATAAAATACTGTTATTTAAAAGTATAATAATATAACTTATTAAAGTGGGGGTCCTAAGACTGTGTGTGTGAGAGAAAGAGACTTACGACAGGTTTTTTTTAAGTGTGTAGGTGCTATTGGTGTAATACATAACTACAGTCTTTCTACCACGTCTTAAAAATAACTAGAGAATATATCTGTTCTCTAATATCCTCATAAATGCAGGATAGGTATCAAGTCACAAGTATGGGGCTGACTATGTTAAAACTCAGTGTGTATAGATGTTTCTTAGAGGCTGAAAGAGGCTCAGATTGATCAGAGTGCTGATGCAGATAATGTGCTGTGCCTTCTCTCCAATTAGCCTGACTCCTGTATGTTTACCAAACACCACCACAAATTCCATCACTCCTTTTGTAACTGTTCCCAATGTTCAGAGCCTTGTTTTGACCACACGTCCGGAAGTTCAGAAGATCATATCTACTTCTGGAAATATGCCATTGTGCAATTGAGTCAACCTATCCCTGGAAAATAATATTGACTTCAAATAAGATACATGGAAGGTTATTAGTCCGTATTTCTTACTAGTAGTTCAATTTATCATATGGATTAAGAAGAAAAATGATGGTGTTGGGCAGTAAGCAGAATGAATGTGATGTGAAGACTGCTATCTTGGTCATGATTGGAGGTCAAACAAGGGACATCTCAAGACATGACTTTTTACAGTCTGAATTTAATGAGCGTAATTCATATCTTTGGTGAATTGGGTTCACAAAGGGATGTGAAACACACACTGAACAGAGGCTAGCTCCTACTATGATATACTGAGAACTGTAATTTTTACTAACTTTTAAAAAGTAAATGACACTTGAACTTGTCTGTCAACAGTAGGCTTGTGTGTATATACACATACATATTGTGTGAGTGTGTGTGAAAACACATATACATAAGAGGACCTGGGGAAATATAGACCAGCTACCCTAACTTCAATGTGTGAAAAGGTACTGAAACAGATTATGAAACAATCAATTTGTAAGCAAATAATGGGGTGATAAGGAATAGCCAGCATGGATTTTGTCAAGAACACATCATGCTAAACTAATTTATTTTCCTTTTTTGACCGGGTTACTGGCCTAGTGGATGAAGAGGAGGGAATCAGTAAATGTGATATACCTTGATTATTTTTTAAGGCTTTTGACAGTCTCACATGACTTTCTCATAAGCAAACTAGGAAAATATGGTCTACATGAAGTTACTATAAACACAACTGGTTGAAAGACCTTAGAGCAGTAATCAGTTGTTTGCTGTCAAACTGCGAGGGCATTTCTAGTGGGGTCTCATAGGGGTCAATCTTGGGTTTGGTACTAGTCAAAATTTTCATTAATGACTTGGATAATAGAGTAGATAGTATGCTTATAAAATTTGTAGATGACATTGTGACACTGGTAAACCAAACACCAGTTCTTGACAAGTCTCTAGGCATCTAGTTATCTAGTTGAGCACTGACAAATTCATAGCTGGAAACCTGACCAGTTCACTTATATGTTAATATTGTTCAAGATATGTGTTTGAACTTGTAAGAATGTGTTTAGTGTTTAGAATCTCTGAAATACTTGTGAGTTGCTGCATGTATTAATCTCACTTATTACCTTATAGTGTGGGATACAGACATTACAAGTAAGTTTTGCTTTATAACTTTAAAAATGCCTGTTCTGAACTTGTGAACCTAGACAGGAAATGTGGTTCTTCCACCCATCCAGAAGAACCATCTTGAGTAAGTGAGCCATTGTGGAACATCACAACACAAAGGCTAGTTTGATGGCCCTCTTACACCCATGAAGGTGCTACATGAGAGACAGCACATTCCATCAGCTTGAATTATGGAAGAAGGAAATACAGATAGCTGACATGAACATTTTTCATCTCTTTGCTGTTTTGACTCTTACAAGGGCTAGAGTTAAGAAACAAAAGCAGGGATCCCCAGGATCAACCTGGGTTAGCCCTAAAAAGACATTCAATGCTGATAGATTACTACATCTCTGTCACTTTTTGGAACCATAGTCTGACCTCATTTGTGAATATATATTTCCTCCTTTAACCTGTAAATAACTCTCATTTCTTTTTCCTAGTTAATAAATGCCTAATTAGTTTATTATAGGATTGGCTGCAAATGTTGTCTTTGGTGTGAGATCTAAGGTACAAAATTGATTTGGGATAAGGGACTGGTCCTTTGGGACTGGGAGCAACCTGAATATTTTGTGATTTTTGATGTGAGTAACCATTTATCACTAAGTCCAGCTTGTCTGGATGACAAGATAGAGTGGAGTGCCCAAGATGGCACTTTTAACCAAGGCAGACTTAACCAAGATATTAACATAAACCCTTATGTTCATGTATATAATAAATTTTAATTGCCATTATAACTTTTCCAGACAGATTTGGCTTGCACTGAACCAATGACAGTCTGTGACTGTCTGTGACTTCATGGCTGTTACAGTGAGCCAGGAGTTCACATTGGTTACTGGGTTGGTGAAATCTAATGATAGAACATACCAACGGTTTGGGGTATCTGCCCTGCTTTTGCCAGTCTGCCCTGAGGTTGGCATTCTTGGTCGTGAGCTGTGACAGACACCAAGCTAGGAGGGGTTGCAAACTCTTTGGAGGACAGGATTAGAATTCAAAATGGCGTTGACAAATTGGAGAATTGGTCTGAATTCAACAAAATGGAATTTAATGAAGACAAGTGCAAAGTACTTCACTTCGGGAGGAAAAATCAAATGCACAACTACAAAATGGAGAATAACTGTCTAGATGATAGCACTGATAGTGAATAACAAATTGAACACGCATTAGCAATTTGATGATGTTATGAAAAAGGCTAGTAGTATTCTGGGGCATATTAATAGAAGTATCCTATGTAAGACACAGGAGGTAATTGTCCTGCTCTTCTTGGCACTGGTGAGGCCTCTGCAGGAGTACTGTGTCCAATTCTGTGTGCCATACTTTAGGAAAGATGTGGACAAGTTGGACAGGTCCAGAGGAGAGCAACAAATATAAAAGGTGGGCCTGTTTAGTCTTGAGAAAAGAAGATTGACAGGGGACCTGATAAGTCTCCAAATGTGCTACAGGCTGTTACAAAGAGGATGGTGATCAATTGTTCTCCATGCCCACTCTAGATAGGACAAGAAGTAATGACCTGATCTGTTGCAAGGAAATTTTAGGTTAGATATTAAAGGGGGAAAAACCTCTTTAACTATAAGGGTAGTTAAGCTCTGGAACAGGCTTCCAAGGGAGGTTTGGAATCCCCCTCACTGGAGTTTTTTTACAAACAGGGTGGATAAACACCTATCAGGAATGGTCTAGGTTTACTTAATCCTGTCACAGTGCAGAGGGCTGGATTTGATGACTTCTCAAGGTCCTTTATACACACAAGTGTTGGAGTGGAAAGTCAGCAAATGCCAATTATTAAAAAAAAATAAGGCAAACACTCAATGGAGATGGAGCATTTCATTTATATTGTAGGGAACCTTCATTTTGCATCAGTACATTTAATGAGCTGTCAAAATCCCTGTCACGCCTGGCCAGTATTTTACAGGACCTAAAAGACCACATAATTTTTATAACTAATCCCCACTCTATCTGCTTACTCACTCAAAAGAAGAGAGTATTCTTTTCCTGTCTTGTGAGGGTCACTTATGTTGATGCACCTTACTGTGGAAGCAACCTCAGCAAGGTGCAAAGTGCTCCGTCTATTCTTTGTCTCCACTCACAGCTCTTCTTGATGGGTATCTGTAATAGTTTTTGCTTTCTTTTGCTCAGATTAGTGTTCAAGGGGATGGGTTTGTGGGGCTGGTGATGGGAATAGCCTCCACCTGTGGAATCAGCTCTGGGGATACTCTGCTGTCCCCTACTGTGGTTGCATGTTACATGGGTCAAGGTACATGGGCTAGCTCTGCTTAAGCTAGTGCCTAACAGTAGTAGTGTGGCCACAGCAGCACAGGGACGGCTCAGGCTACCTGCCTGAATACGATCCTGCCTGACCTCTGGGGTACATACGTGGGTGCTACTGCAGCCACTCTGGTATTTTTTGCCATTAGTTCAAAAAGAACTTGTGTGTGTACATATACTTGAGGTGGGCATATCCCAGCTTCTGTGTAGACACACCCTTTGGCATCTTCAGTTTCTGGCAGAGATCCCTCCACCTTTTCTGTAGGTGCTCTGAATGCTGTGGGTGGCTACATGGCAAGAGAACACTTTATTCATGGCCTGGGTCCAAAACTGGGCCTTCACAAATGAGCTCAGATGGATGCCTTGACCAGCAGCATTAAATCATCCCTTTTAACTCCTGACTTCCCGAGAAGCCTTTGGGTGTAGGAGACCAGCATGTTTGCTGATTTCCATACAAACTATGAGAGAGCATGGCACCCACTCAGTATGCCCAGCAGCAGTCATGTATTCCCCCAACCCACTAATAATGTTTATAAAGGTGCAATTGTTTTCCTATCTTACTTTTCTCATTATGCCAGAGGCAGGGAAGTGCTTTGCCAAGAAGACAAAGCAAGTGAAACTATTCATTTTCTATGTCAGTGGATCAAACCTGAAGCTACTATCTGCATTCAGAATCTCTGTTGTTGGGATACTTACTTCCAGCGTACCTTATGAAGAGGAGTCCAGGTAGCAAGGTAGGCACAGCACAGTAACAGTTCACTGCCTGAGACACTGGCTGATCCTCTTATCTTTCCTCCGTCTATTTTGGTGACATGGGTGAACTTGGTCATTAACTAGAAGGCAAAGTTGCCTACAGTTAGAATCCTCCACCTCCTGCTTCTGATAAAGCAGTGGCTTTGTTATCAGGCATCACGTCTTTCAGTGGAGCTTTGGCTAGGGATTCATCACACATGCTGCTCATATACTCCTTGGAGGTCTCTGGGGCATTCAGAAGTCTGGTCTTATTGTGTAGTCTTCTACTGTTCCCTGTGTGACCCTCCTGGCCTGCATCACTTAGTGCTCAACAGTACCCTTGGGTTTTTAGCCAATATACAATGGAGACCTTCTCAGGGTCACTAGGAGGGAGCAGTCTTTGTGCCTGGGATATGAGGAGCAAGGTTCTTGGCGTGCCTCCAGCCAGTGTGTTTGAAAGTGTGTGCGCTATTTGTGTTTTGGAATATTATTTTGATGCAACAGAAAAGCTTCAGCATGAAATTATCCAATGTCTGAATGGATAGTGGAAATAACAGCTGTATCTTGCCACAGCTACTTCATCTCCCTTTTCCCCACTGATAAAGGAAGCAATTTCTTTACTGCATCTGTAGCAGATCCATTTAGCAATTTGCATAATTTTCTTCACAGCACAATGCTCTGCTGCAGAGCGGTGCTGCAAGCCCTCCTAGCAGAACCCCCACCTCCCCCCATTGCTTTCTCATCACTGCAGGTCTCTGCCCGTACAATCAGCATGTCTATGTGTGTCTGTGTGCCATTGCAGGACCCAGCTGGCTAAACAGAAAAGAGAAGAGCAGCAGGAGCTGCCCAGAAAAACTTTATATAAAGTCACCACAAGAGCAAAATTGTCTTGCTATAGTAAACTTAGTGGGGAACTTTGGTATAGATTTTGATCTATCTTGCAGCATGTTGTTATGTATAATGTGTATAACTGTTATTTAAATGACAAAGCACACCTTATACTAAACAACTCCTGCTTTAGTTTGGGGTTAGTGATGTTTCCTAGAATTAAATATGGCGATCAATTCACAAGGAACAATTTCATTTCTGTTGTATGATTAGGTAGCTGGTGTGCTGTGACCACTGATTTCCATGCTGACCACGGGGTTGCCAACACTCCAGGATTGTCCTGGAGTCTCCAGGAATTAAAGAAGAAGAAGAAGAAAGCCAAGGAAAGTGTGGGCCCCTTACTAAATGAGAGGCAACCTAGTGACAGAGGATGTGGAAAAAGCTAATGTACTCAATGCTTTTTTTGCCTCTGTCTTCATGAACAAGGTCAGCTCCCAGACTACTGCACCGGGCAGCACAGCATGGGGAGGAGGTGGCCAGCCCTCTGTGAAGGAAGAAGTGGTTCGGGACTATTTAGAAAAACTGGATGTGCACAAGTCCATGGTGCCGGATGCGTTGCATCCAAGAGTGCTAAAGGAATTGGTGGATGTGATTGCAGAGCTATTGGCCATTATCTTTGAAAACTCATGGCTATCGGGGGAAGTCCCGGAAGATTGGAAAAAGGCTAATGTAGTGCCCATCTTTAAAAAAGGGAAGAAGGATGATCCTGGGAACTACAGGCCGGTCAACCTCACCTCAGTCCCCGGAAAAATCATGGACCATGTCCTCAAGGAATCAATTCTGAAGCACTTAGACAAGAGGAAAGTGATCAGAAACAGTCAGCATGGATTCACCAAGGGAAAGTCATGCCTGACTAATCTAATTGCCTTCTATGATGAGATAACTGGTTCTGTGGATGAAGGGAAAGCAGTGGACGTGTTATTTCTTGACTTCAGCAAAGCTTTTGATACGGTCTCCCACAGTATTCTTGTCAGCAAGTTAAAGAAGTATGGGCTGCATGGATGCACTACGAGATGGGTAGAAAGTTGGCTAGATTGTCGGGCTCAACGGGTAGTGATCAATGGCTCCATGTCTAGTTGGCAGCCGGTATCTAGCGGAGTGCCCCAAGGGTCAGTCCTGGGGCCGGTTTTGTTCAATATCTTCATTAATGATCTGGAGGATGGTGTGGATTGCACCCTCAGCAAGTTTGCGGATGACACTAAACTGGGAGGAGTGGTAGATACGCTGGAGAATAGGGATAGGATACAGAGGGCCCTAGACAAATTGGAGGATTGGGCCAAAAGAAATCTGATGAGGTTCAACAAGAACAAGTGCAGAGTCCTGCACTTAGGACGGAAGAATCCAATGCACCGCTACACACTAGCGACTGAATGGCTAGGCAGCAGTTCTGCAGAGAAGGACCTAGGGGTTACAGTGGACGAGAAGCTGGATATGGGTCAACAGTGTGCCCTTGTTGCCAAGAAGGCCAATGGCATTTTGGGGTGTATAAGTAGGGGCATTGCCAGCAGATCGAGGGACGTGATCGTTCCCCTCTATTCGACATTGGTGAGGCCTCATCTGGAGTACTGTGTCCAGTTTTGGGCCCCACACTACAAGAAGGATGTGGAGAAATTGGAGAGAGTCCAGCGAAGGGCAACAAAAATGATTAGGGGACTGGAACACATGAGTTATGAGGAGAGGCTGAGGGAACTGGGATTGTTTAGTCTACAGAAGAGAAGAATGAGGGGGGATTTAATAGCTGCTTTTAACTACCTGAAAGGTGGATCCAAAGAGGATGGATCTAGACTATTCTCAGTGATAGCAGATGAGAGGACAAGGAGTAATGGTCTCAAGTTGCAGTGGGGGAGGTTTAGGTTGGATATTAGGAAAACCTTTTTCACTAGGAGGGTGGTGAAACACTGGAATGCGTTACCTAGGGAGGTGGTGGAATCCCCTTCCTTAGAAGTTTTTAAGGTCAGGCTTGACAAAGCCCTGGCTGGGATGATTTAGTTGGGTTTGGTCCTGCTCTGGGCAGGTGGTTGGACTAGATGGCCTCCAGAGATCCCTTCCAACTCTGTTATTCTATGATTCTATGATTAATCTTTAATTAAATATTATGTCATGTGATGAAACCTCCAGGAATACATCCAACCAAAATTGGCAACCCTAGCTGACCAGTATCGGCTCATTGTTTCTTTGTACCCCTTTGTCAGCTTGTTGTATTTACCTGTTGCCTATAGTCTCTATCTTTTAGAATGTCTTTGCTGTATGGTTAACCTGGTTAATTTGCAGCCGGGTTAGCCTAGGTTGGATGTGAGCAACCTAGGCTACAACAACAAACCTTACACATGTTACTGTGTCCTCATTGTTTCTGCATTCACCCACGTGCGTCCCATGGGTCAGTTGGGTCAATTGTGGGAAAACTTGTCTGTCCTTCAGAGGAAACTGTGGGAAGAGATTGGAAGACTATCGGAACTTGAATGACTTTTGCCTGAATCCATCTGCAAGTGGATGGGTTCTAGTCTGGGCTTTAACCTAGCCCCCTCTCCCCAGCTAGGACAGCTAGTCTGGGTTTAGGGTACCTCCAAATCTAGTCCAGAAGATTTTTTTAATATGGATGGTGGGGGAGAGGGGGATTGGGCTAAAACCTGGGTAAGAACCTGGGTTAACTATGCAGTGAGGGCATATCTTTAGACTGCAAGCTTTTTGGGACTGAGATTGTTTCTTTATTTGCTTGTACAGTGCCTAGCACAGTGGAACCCTGGCCTGTTGCTGCAACTGCAACACAAATAATAATGATTTTCATAAACTTCTTTGTCCAAAATTTTTCAGGTACTGTCTGAGCCTGTAGCTCTTCTCTAGTCAAAACCCAAAAGGAAACTGCAGCTTGTTATGCGTATTTGATATTTGGAATTTTTAACTGGACATGTGGGTTATGCAAAAGGGAGCAGCATTAAGGTTGTATAGGCAATCTTAATAAAACTATTAACATAAACCCTAGTGTTCATGTTTATAATACATTTTAAATGCCATTATAACTTTTCCAGACAGATTTGACTTGCACTGAACCAATGAAAGGCACATCTACAACCTAAAGAAAATGTCCCTGTGAAATTTCAAATTTCCAACACTTTCACTGAAATGCCAGAGCTACTGAAGGGAAAAAAGTGCCAATTTTTTTTCCAAGTATAAAAACTGCATTTTCTTCACTGATTCCTTGCATGTTAACAATGTCACTGTGTTTTGCTTACACTATCATTTGAAAAAAATCACCCCTTGACTGAAAGCAAGTATATCTAATCCCATCTGAAAATGTAGTGTTTAGAGAAACTTCTAAGCACTGAAAGTGACCCTTTGCACTGGAAATGCTGAGGAAATCTTAGTGATATGTTTCACTAGGCATAGCACCTGGGTTGTCTTCCATCATGCACTGGTGAAATCTGTGCAGCATTGTGGAATACAGCTGTCATTCTATACCAGTCATTTTATACCACAACGTTTCAAAGGAAGAAATGAAAATTAGCATCTCTAATTGGATGGGTGGGAGATGGAAAGTTAATTAATTAGGCAAGTTGGAATTTGGTTCATGGCCCGCCTCTTACTAAAAATAACATGGAACTTTTAATAATCACAAGTAGGGTGTGTGTGTGTGTGATAAAATAATCCACTTGTGGTCAGTATATGTTGTGATTAGTGTGTGTTGGTGTGTATACACATAAACATCTACTAACTATAGTATTATATATGCTATGTTATTTCATATATACTAGATCTTCTAATAGTCTTTCTGTGTTTAAAATGTATGAATTTTCTTATACTACTTTAGATCTTTGCTATTTTGCAACATAATATAAATACATTCGAAACAAGTAAATATAAGGATTTTTGGTTTTTATTTACTTGTTCGAATTATAGAACATCACTGTCACATTGCGTGTCTGCAGAGTCACAACCACATGCAAGAGAGCACAACAGAATGGACACTTCTCATACAGAACAAGAGTAGGTCATGCAGCATGCCGGGGTATATTGGACATATGCCAGTGAAATTTATGGCACTGTCTCAGTTGTGTAATGTCAGTGCTGGGATCTCATTACATCCATAAAGTTCTACAAACCCTGGTTTTGGTGGGTTTTTTGTTTTGTTTGGGGTTGGGGGGAACTTCACCTCTTCATGACAGTAAGCATAACATGGCAAAGGGTGCAGCACAAGAGTTATGATATGTAACTGTCATAAATATAAAGGGAAGGGTAAACCCCTTTGAAATCCCTCCTGGCCAGGGGAAAGCTCCTCTCACCTGTAAAGGGTTAAGAAGCTAAAGGTAACCTCGCTGGCACCTGACCAAAATGACCAATGAGGAGACAAGATACTTTCAAAAGCAGGGAGGAGGGAGAGAAACAAAGGGTCTGTGTGTCTGTCTATATGCTGGTTTCTGCTGGGGATAGACCAGGAATGGAGTCTTAGAACTTTTAGTAAGTAATCTAGCTAGGTATGTGTTAGATTATGATTTCTTTAAATGGCTGAGAAAAGAATTGTGCTGAATAGAATAACTATTTCTGTCTGTGTATCTTTTTTGTAACTTAAGGTTTTGCCTAGAGGGGTTCTCTATGTTTTTGAATCTAATTACCCTGTAAGATATCTACCATCCTGATTTTACAGGGGGGATTTCTTTATTTCTATTTACTTCTATTTTTATTAAAAGTCTTCTTGTAAGAAACTGAATGCTTTTTCATTGTTCTCAGATCCAAGGGTTTGGGTCTGTGGTCACCTATGCAAATTGGTGAGGCTTTTTATCCAACATTTCCCAGGAAAGGGGGGGTGCAAGTGTTGGGAGGATTGTTCATTGTTCTTAAGATCCAAGGGTCTGGGTCTGTAGTCACCTAGGCAAATTGGTGAGGCTTTTTACCAAACCTTGTCCAGGAAGTGGGGTGCAAGGTTTTGGGAAGTATTTTGGGGGGAAAGACGCGTCCAAACAGCTCTTCCCCAGTAACCAGTATTAGTTTGGTGGTGGTAGCGGCCAATCCAAGGACGACGGGTGGAATATTTTGTACCTTGGGGAAGTTTTGATCTAAGCTGGTAAAGATAAGCTTAGGAGGTTTTTCATGCAGGTCCCCACATCTGTACCCTAGAGTTCAGAGTGGGGGAGGAACCTTGACAGTAACATTTTGATAAATATGATTCATCATCCAATCAGGTCTTTTTTGCAGAAGCATAATTGTCCTTATATAATGTTATTTCCAGTCATTGTGAAAAGTGAAGCTTATTTGGAGGCAAAAGGGACAGTGAGACCAGGTCAATATACAAAATGAATATAATGCAAGAAAAACTTGTATGGTAGGACATCAACTTAGGGTAAAAACAGGTACTAGGGCAAACACAGAAATCAATGTTCAGGTTCTCCCTTTCTTCACACACTTGGTAAATGTGTGTCTAATAGTGGATCTGACATTTACCAGTAGTGCCTTGACTAGTTCCTTATCTCACCACAAACACTTTATCCAAACATCATTCTCAGGCCCTGATTCCTCAATCCCAACACCAAACTTTCATGTTTTTTTCCTATATGGTTGTGTTAAGGTTCTGCAATCTTAACTGTGTATTGCTTTAGGCATCCATTTAACATTCCTTTGGCTTCTTAGCACTTATGGAGAGACCAGGAACTTTAATGGAGGACAAAACAATAGATCCATGGGAAAAAGGGCCACGTCACAGATAGGTGTGAAATCTACAGAGGTCAACTAAAGAATAAAATATGTATTTATTTCACTTCATAAAAAACTACCAAAAGATCTGTAGTAATAATAATTAATAACTTCTGTGCCTCTATTTAATATTTACTTCAGCTCGAATCCAAGAAGCAAACATAACCGAACACCACAACTCCAGTAACGATGGGCTTGCTCCTGCAAGGAGCATTCTGGCTACGATTCAGCAAAGCAAATGGCAAGTGTTAACTTTATGAAATCAGTAGGAGTACTCAAATGCTCCAAGAATCCTCACAAGGTGTCTGATTTAGGATGTGACACTGAACTCTAAAGAAATTAAACAGTGATTGTTGAAGGTGAAAGAAGGAAACTGAGAACCAAAAAGCTACAAGACATTTGAAATCACTAAAGTGTATGACTTCTGGAATAAATAGATCAAACCTCATGTTCTTTTAGAGTATGTATTCACTACATAGCTAACTCAAGTTATTTTCTTGAGTTAGCCTAGCTCAAATGAGGTCAGCCACACTGACGCCTGAGCTGCTCTATCTGTCCTGGCACTGCACTCACTCATGGGTGGTGCTGGGACTTTTGGGAGCACGTCCCAGGGTTTTTGCACTTCACTAAACTGAGCTGTTCTAGGAATTCTTTCTCAATTAATTGTGGAAGAGTCAGTCTGTCCTTTCTGGGCCCACAGTAAGAATTGTGGGGTAGCATTGGAGGAATAACAGCATTTCAGTGGGATTAGTCTGCATCTACATTAGAATGCTTGTGTTAGCAGCTTGTAAGTTGTGCTACCCCTTGCCCATGTCTTCAACTCACACACAGCCAACTCAAGTTAAAAGTACCACCGCTTGAGTTTTAAAGCTCTGATTGCTGGGTGAAATATGTTAATGCACTAGAGTTTCATGTCTGGAGACCTGGATATAAATTTGGTTTAGAATACAAATGAAATGGGTTTGGAGATGTCATTCTACAACATAAAATTGGTACATAACTTGGCATAATTTTCATTCTCTGCAAATCTTTGTTGCAGATAAGAAATAAGGTGCATTGGCAGAATTGTGATGTTAATGATTCTATTGCACCTGTTTCAGTATGCCTGTCTCTTCCTAGTTCATGACAATAAAAATTCACTTGATTTGCTCCTTTAAACATCTCTTCCCTGGAAAATCTAAATATTTTAGATGGGTTAGATTCTTCTTTCTTTATGGGCCCAGTTCTGCCACTCTTATCCACAGTAAGAAATGGCAGAGTTGGGGCATGACCTCAATAAAGTAGAGCTCCTCTTCTGAAAAGGTATGGGTTTTTTTTTCTATAAACATCTTGAAATTATGGAATGACTTTAAATCATATTACCTTTTTGGTTTCGTGCAAATTGGGAAATCATCCAATTTACACTTAGATGCATTTAATAATCTTCATAAAAAGCTGGGGTCAGCATTTGAGAAGCACTGCCATATTTTCATTGTTGATCAGTATGTTGTCGTTTCATTCATTATTTCTTTTTTGCATTTTGTTGCATGGTGGGACTGATATTTAAAATCGAAAACTTGGCTTTTGTGGCTCAGTAGATTTGTAATGTATTTTGCTATTTATCTGGCGTGAAATCCTAGCCCCCTCACTGACACCAGTGGGAAGTTTGCCATCAGCTTCAGTGGAACTAGGAACACTATTATCTTATCAAACCCCTTGCATTACCCAAACCATAGAATTTCATCCCATAATTCCTGCAGTGAAGAGCACTATTCTTCCCTTCTGTGTGATTAAACACTGAACTCAGTAAACTGTGGTTCAGCTAAAGCATATATTTCATAGAAAGGCATCCAGTCTCAAGGTAAAGACTCAAAATGATGATGAATTTACCACTCTCCCTGCTAAGCTCGTTATTTTCTGCTACGAACTTCCGAGGAAAGAAGACCAAAATGTGTACTTTCACACTCCTTTAAAAATAACTGGAATGACTGAGAAACTACTCAGGTGGTACAATCCTTCCTATTACCCAGCTTGGGTTTAAATATTGTTCACAATACAATACTTATTTGATCCACTGGAAAAGAACTGAAGATTGTCTATTTTTGCTCATCACGATCCAGACAATTGCTCATCACGATCCAGACAATTGCTCTCCCCTTCTACTACCGCAACACAAGGATAACCAGCACTGATCACTACAAGGAAAATATTTTTTGTAGTATTACTAAAAAGAAAGTTAGAGGGATCTGCCTGGAGTACTCCTGTCCTACACAGGTCAATAGAGAGGAGCTTACATTATAGCGGATATATGTCAGGTAGACATTAGTAACAGCTCAGAGGGAATCTGAAGTGCATACAGCCAGAATCATTAAGACAAATAAGAAATTATTTAAGTATATCTGGAGCTCTTTGTGTGAGAGATAAATGGTGGGCTTGCTGGACCAATGGGGAGTAGAAATGGAAATTGAGGAGGCAAAAAGCTTGCAGAGAAAACAGATAATTTCTTTGAGTCATTCTTCACCAAAGAGCATGCTGAGAAGACACCTTCATTGAACCTCCTCTTTTCAGCATTCTAGTCATCCCTCTACCTGCCATCTCCCCTGCCTTCAGCCACCCATCTCTTCAGTCCTGGCAGCTGTTACATCTTGTATCTTTCTAAAATCCTTTGAGCCCTCCTCCCTGTCTGAAAGCTAGATTTGAGGCCACCTATTTATTCTGAGTCTCCAAGCGGAGCCTCTTACTTGGAAAGCTGTGCACTTTGACTGATACACAATGAAATCTGTGTTGTTCCAAATCTTACATATGGCAGACCAAAATTTCAAATATTTCAGGCGGAGCAACAATACAATTGGGAAGCTCCCTGCCAGGATCTTTACATGTACAACCAGAGGTGACGTGGGGGAACATGCAGGGTCACATGCCCCTGTAGGGGGAAAATTTCTGTTTGTCATTAATACCCATCTTGAATTTCTGGCAACAACAACTGGGAGTCCATCTTGGCTGTCCTCCTTCCCCCTCCTCAGGTACAGTTTCCTGCCTTTTCTACCAAAAGGTGGGAAACCAAGTAACCATGTGACATGTAATTTGCCCAGGAAGTGCAGGGCATATAAGGGCTGGCATGTCAGGAGGACAGGGCTGCCCATCTGAGTGGTAGAGTGCTGTAGATGCTGCTACCTCAGCAGTGTGTTCTACTCGGGTGTGTCAGCCTGAGCACCGCGCCTTAGGCTTGTGGGAGGGTTTAACACACTTGCACGCAAGAGTGAGTTGCTAGTGCCACCCTCTCATCTGGATCTTACTTGCACCCATGATGACGCAGGGGAGGAGAAAGAAGAATCACCAGCATCACGTAGAGTTTGCCAGCTTTCCTGTCTCCTGAGGTCCACTCTTCACCCTGCTGAGTCACCTGGTTAGTTCCGGACCCGATCTGCACCGTGGAGTCAGGAAGCTCCACACACAAGCTGCAAGAAATGGTAGAGACCTGTTAAGTCCTCCAAACCCCTTTACCTGGGATCCGTCTTGGGGAGAGAATAAACTCTTTTGGTCACAGTCAGTATAGTTATAGTGCCATCTTTACCTGTTTACCTTGTTTATTTGTGTTGGGAGTCCTTTATAGCATACCCTGTTTGTGACAGATTGGGTCACAGAGACCCCCTTGGGACTCTCACCTGATGTGCAGAGACTACCTCTGAGCCTGTTTTCTCTGCCAGTTTGGGCCTCCAGAACCCTGCCTTGTTGAGCCAGACACGCCAGTCTGCTCCAGCACAGACCCAGGGTCTGAACCACGCGCCCCAACGCTGCAGACTTAACTGAAAATGGCTTAGCAAGTGCTCCTGTCTCTAGCACCCAGACGCCCAGCTCCCAATGGACTTTATACAGAGTTAAATGGATTTATTTGGGGTTTGGAGCCCACTGGGAGCTGCGTGTCTGGGTGCTGGACTTAAGGTAATCTGCTAAGTGGTTTTCAGTTAAGTCTTCAGTGTTGGGGCATGTGGTTCAGACACTGGGTCCGTGTTGGAGCAGACTGGCGTGTCTGGCTCAACAAGGCAGGGTTTTGGAGGCCCAAACTGGCAGAGAAAACAGGCTCAGAGGTAGTCTCAGCACATCAGGTGACAGTCCCAAGGGGGTCTCCGTAAACGAACCCATCACAATACCCTGTTTACTTGCCTTGTTTAACTGTTGTTGGTCTAATAAACATAGCTGTGTTTTGCACCTACACTCCCTTATTGGTTTTTATTCTGGGTGATCTTTAACCCCAATGATAGATTTGGGTAGGGAAACGAATCTCTTGATTGGTCTCCGGCCATCCTAAAACAGTTAACATCCTTCAGAGATTTCTCAGGATGCCTCTGTGGGGGACGCCCAGCAGTGAGGAGAGAGTGCTCCTCCCCTGATAGCGGCACTCAGTAATTGAAGGAACAGACTTTTCTCCTCTATACATACTTATCTGCTGTCAAATCTATGGAGTTCCCATCAGCAGTCATTTCACTCCGAATCATGAACTTAATCTAAAAAGATTTGTGAATAAGATCCTTCTGTGTTGATAAATTTGATATTCTTCATTCTGGTGCTCAAATGCTTCATGGACTGTTTGCATTTATAAGGAGGTGGAGGAGCTGAATACTGAGATTAGCCATTCAGATATAACTTGAGCCCTTGTTCGGTACTTAATGTGACAGTCTGTATCCTAAAGAAATATGAAAATGATGGTACCTGCCCTTGCTATGTGCTGCTAGGCTCATCTGCATTTTTTCAATTATGCAATAACCCAAAGGAACTTGAATTATTAGCAGAGCTCACACACTTGTGCTAAAATCTGATGGGAAATCATAATATTAACATAAACTATACTATTAATATACCTTTTGAGTTTTAGGAAAACATGGCTTGCCACTTGTATATACTGTGTGCTCATAAACATGCTGGGTTTTAATGCAGCAAACAGTATTTCTACATCAAACACTAAACTACTTTCATGCAAAATTTGAATTATTGAACAGTGCCTAGGTAATGTAAACACATCACTTTAAACATGAGCAAAACATTGAATGGAGATTTAGATTTTGATGTTTGTTCTTCAGTCGTAGGTTTATATAAAATTACATCTGAGGTTTTGGTTTGGAAGCCAACAAAGCTTCATCACTACTAGCTTCTTTTTTATGTACTATGCTATATATGAGTGGGGAATTATGGTTTATGGTAATGTCATGGTCACAAGAGAAATTTGGAGAAAGTCTGTTGTTATAACAAGGCTATGGTTGAGGTGCTTTGGGTATACAGTGTATAAAATATTCCACGCAGGTTAGAGTTTGCTACACACATTTTTAAGACAAATTGGATGCTGGAATATTTTAATAGAATTGATTTAATTAAAATGAATGCAAATCACATTTTATTTTGGGGACGTTCTATGGCCTGTGTTATACAGGAGGTCAGATTAGATGATCACAATGGTTCCTTCTGGCCTTGGAATCTATGAAACACATTTATAAATAATAATCAGAATAACTAGGAAGGGGGGGATAGGTGAAACAGTGAATTAAAGCATTAGCCTTTCATCTTTGGACCCTTCTCTTCAAAACCTACTTAAAGGTCCAATCCAATTCCTACTGATTTTAAATCCAGTTTTACACACACTTTGCATCACCTGTGCAAAGCGGGTGTAAAATGTTACCACTGTGATTTCGCAGTGCTTGTAGGCACTCTGCACTCATGCCAGTGACTAAACAAGATGCAAGACAATGGATAAGTAGGCCTATTTTGTTCACCATTTATAGTGCATTAGCACCTTCAGGCCCCTACTCAGAACTGGAGCCCTATTGTACTGGGTGATATGCAAACACAGAGTAAGAAAAAGTCTCTGACCCAAAGAGTTGGCAACCGATAGAAAAAAAGGATTATTATCTCCATTTTGCAGATGGAGAACTGATCTGCGGAGAGAGACAGACCCAAATCCACAAAGCATTGCAGTGCTTCACTTTTAGGGGCCTAGCCACCAAGTGGAATCCACATAGCGTGAGTTAGCCTATGCAATGCATGGGGAAAAATGGGCATCTAAGAATGGGATCCACACAAGCCAGCATACTAGGTAGGGAGCCAACTAAGATAGCCCATAGCAGATGATGAAGAGACGGGTTTGTCCTAAGTCTGGCCCCTCTCAGGGAGTTAGGTGCCTAAGGGTACATCTAGACAACAGCTGGGAGGTGTAATTCCCAGCTCGAGTAGACACGTGTCCTAGGTCTGCTTGAGCTAGTGCCTAAAAATAGCAGTGTGGCTGCAGCAGCTCAGGTGGCTCTCTGCCTGACTACATACCCTGGGGTTGGGTGGGATTGTACTCAGGTAGCTAGCCAGAGCCGCAGCGGCCATACTGCTAACGTGCATACACATCTACTGAGCTGGGAATTACGCCTCCCAGCTGCTGCGGAGACATACATTTTATTCAGGCTGGAGGTTGGCATTTTGTGTTTGCTTAGGATCTCCTGCCATGCGCCCTCTCCTGGAGTTAGGCACCTAAAGTGTTTTTTGCAAGAATGGTGGCAGTGCCTGCCTAACTCCACACAAAATGGCTAAAGAGGGAGGGACAGGGAGCCTCTCTTATAACCTACAGCCCGGCAGCTGGCAGGCGGGACACCCCAGTTCAGTTTCCCCCTCTAGTTGACGAGAAGGAATTTGAACAGGGGTTTTTCCACCTCCGAGGTGAGTTCCCTTAACTACTGGATTATAGAATCATTCTTACTCACTCTTTGGCATCATGCATATTTAGTTATGTACCCAAAGTGGAACAGCTTCAACAGGAGATATTGAGAGAGCCCCACATCAGAATATCTATTAGACCGGTGGTTAGGGCACTCACCTGAAAGGTGGGAGACCCCAGTTAGAATTCCTTCTCATCAGGCAGAATGGAGGTCTCTCACATCTCAGCTGAGTTCCTTAACTAACTACTAGACTAAAGGTTATAAGGGGTGATAGTTGCTGCTGCTTGCTCTGAGAACACCTACCAGATTTGGCCCACCGGTTTGAGGATCCTGCTGGGTTTGAGTGTGGGATAGATGCCCAGGTGCCTAAACTGAGGTAGTAGAACACATGCCCTTAGGTAGAAACCTAGGGGACTTTGACAGCAGAAACGTAAGTGCCTCCAGAGTTAGGCAGCAGCATAGCCAGGATTTCAAGGATCTCAGTGGTGCCTAAATTTTAGAGTTAGGCACCTAACTCCCATTTTAGGTGGCTAAGTCCTTGTGTGTATCTATGTGACTTGCTAAGGGAGTCTGTGGTGTACCTGAGAACTCAACTTGGGTCTCCTGAGTCCCAGGCTGGTGTTTGAGCACGAGACTTCTTCCCTTAAGATGCAGAATCTGTACTGTACGTGTAAGTTTATATGAAGGGCACATAGGTAAATGATACTCAAATTCATGCTCATGGGAATTTTTCCTTCACAAACTGGCTGTCTTGACACTTTCATGTCAGTTGTCTTTTATTTTTGCACAGCCCCCACCCCATTTTCAGTCAGCATTCTCTGCTGATGTACTTACTAGCTTCCCTTATTGCACATTTAAATAGCCTGTATTAGTGATATCAGTTTGTTTTAAGTTACAAGAGAAAGCAGTACTGTAATGGCTGATCCAGGGCTTACATGAGAAAGGAGTAATTGATGAGTAAGGCCCATAAGACTGTAATGAGAAGGATTTGTAATCTTTGTCCTGAGGATGGATTATCAGAATTTGATTAGCCTGTACACAGTATGTAAATCAGAGTCTGAAGTGCTACTTTTAACATTCTCAGTATTATATGTGTGGATTAGCTAGTCCTAGTCATTTCATTTTTCTCACTGGTTGCCATGGCTTTACAATGGAGAATATGAATGTCCACTCAATCAAATTAGATTGTAGGAGCAGTGAAAATATCAAACTGATGATTTTCACAAAATATAAAAGGGATTAAAAACCTCTTTCTTGAAATGACTGTAATGAGAATAGAAAAGGGAACTGCATAATAATCCATTCTTAGGCTAATAAGTGAAAGCAGAATAAGAAATTTTAGCAGCTGACCTGCTTATCTAGATTTTATACCAAACCCTTCTCTGAAATATCTGAGTATGCAGATCTCATGCTGACAAGCATTTTACAAATACTTGGAGATTATAATGTAAACAGAACTCAATTTTGTCATGCTAAACTACATTACTGGACAGATAGAAAATAGAGGAAAATATCTTAGTGGGACATATATATGAGGAGGTGCCCCCCACAAAAGGCCAAATCTTGAACTCCCTATTCAGGCAAAACTCCTGTTGAAATGAAGGTGAGTTTTACTTACCTGCATAAAGAGATCACAGTCAAGCACAACTCTCAGAAAAGAAAAGAAAGAAAAGAAAAGAAAAGAAAAGAAAATTCATCTTTATTGTTCTTGTAATTCAAAGGAAGGCATAATACTAATCCAGAGGGAATCTACACAGGCTGTGGAGTACATTTCCTGATAGCATGTTTACATAGTACCTGAAGGATTAACAACATAACAAAACAAACCATTTCAAAGCAAACCATGGTTGTCTCATTGCATGGAAGAACTACAGCACCTCACTTATCAGTTGTGGAGGAAATTGGAGGGACAGGAAAAATGATTTTATTAATTTCTATAGCACTTAACGCTGTGGCAGCCAAACCAAAGGAAGGTGTCCTCAATTTAAAAAGCCAAACTGCAATCCATGGAGTGTTTACATTTTAAAGTTCTGAAAGCAAGCACTTGTAGGCTAACTTTTTTAACTGGTGCAAAAAGAGGTTGACAGGGTAGGGGGTTAGATGTCTTTCAGAACAAAACACCAGATGATTCAGGGCTTTCTTGGATCATCACCAACACCTTGAATTGAACTCAGAAGTGAACAGGAAGATGGTGCATGACTTTCATTCAGATGATTTAGGATCATCTCCTAAGTCGTGTGGGCATCTATTTTTTTACATTATCTAGAGTTTCCTGAATGACTGCAATGATGGCTGCCGGAATATGATCTATTTAGAGCTTAGTCTGCGAGTGCCATGGGAATGGATGCATGTTACATAGTCTGCATTTCAAAGACATGGCCACAGTCTCCTGGCCAGATGTAAATGCTGAAAATACCCTATCTGTGAATCCAGGAACTGCACTGTATCCAGTAGGACTCTCAAGGCTGCAAACCATTTTGGCAAATGTAGGATGTGCATATATGGTAGCTTCTATCCACCCCTAAATACTTCCTTCCTACTAAAAAACTGTATTTCTGGTTGGGGTTTTTTTTGTTTTTGTTTTGAGTTGTGTCACAGCTAGTTGTTTTCATCAAGATCTCAGCCGTATCAGACTGGAAAACTAAAATAACCTGTATATTATCTTTTAAGATGAATATATCAGCATTGCACAATTTGAAATCTCCCTCTAAAGACCTGCGAATGGGGAAAAATAAAGGTAGACTATTCCACACTTCCTTGAAATTCAATCAAAACTCAATTGTAACATTATCAGATGTTAGTTTAAGATTCATTATAGATTGCATGGAACCATCTTACTTTAAGAGTATATCAAGCAGCTTGCTGAATGACAGAACACCTATGGGAATGGATGTGAATTCCACAAGGATACCAGGTGAGTTTATGATCACTGCTATTATGCCAAATATGAAATTAACTCATAATGGTCAGTCACTTAAAGCATGCCTAGATAAAGACTGCCCAATACAACAGAATGAGGCTTTTGTCAGCACAACTGGAACAAAATATATACTTTATTAAGTAAAGATTAATTCATATAAAATGGAACTTGTAACAAACTGTCTCTTTTCTTTGTTGTTCTTCTGACTTTTACACTGTGCAGCAAGATTTTCACAATTTTAGTACAATTTAAAGTAAATTCTAAAGTGTTGATTGTAATCTGTAAACTAGTCCTCATCATTGACCCTCTATTGCAGACAGCAAAGGGCCAAAGGAGTGAGATGGGGGAGAAAAGGAAAGGGATACTAGCTTCCCTGAATAGCAAAGTATACTCAAGTCTGGGTGTATTACAGGGTGACTCCAACTCACTCCCAGTCTTAGATTTTCCCGCCAGAAATATATGTCCAGTACTGTCCAGCCCTCTCCTGAACAATACATGTATGTTAAGTCCATTATTACTTTATGATAATAATATGCCAGCTTATTATTTCAAATAGTTCTTCAGACTCTTCAATTTAAAAACACTGGATTACATAAAACAGTTAAACAAGTTTATGAACTACAAACAGAGAGATTTGAAATGAATACAAGTAATGGGGCATAAAAGTCAGAAATGGTTATAAGAAAAATAAAGATAAAACCCAACTGGTGCCCAACTTAACAAACTATATTAAATTCAAAGCAAAGTTTTTCTCACCACAGCACATGCTCTCAACAGTCTTACTGGCCAAACTTCTTAGGCCAGGACCCCTCCTTCTGTTTAGTGGCTGCTTTCTTTATCCATTCTCATGAAGGAGAGGGAGATATTGATTTGCAGCTTGAGATTCAGAAGACAGAGTCTCTGTATGTAAGGATATTCCCTGCAGGTTTTCCTCACCTGTTTGAGATTTCTTTGTCTACCTGTCCTGCTTGATGACTGTTTACTACTTAAATGCAAATTAAGCAGAGCACTCATTCCTTTGTTTGAGACAGAGCTGTTTGCCAACCTCTGTTTGGAACACGTGTTAATAACATCCTACAGGAAACTCTTATAACGTCACATACAATGTTGCCACACATATTTTATCAGGACAATACTGACCAGCAAATTGTGAGTCTTCACATGAGACATACCTTGTACAAATATTATTACAATAGTGTGTAGGGTGTGGACATGGGTACATTCTATCACAGTGAGATCTCTCTTAAATGATAGGATTTGCTGCCTAAAATGCAGATGCTAGAATTACAACTTATGACAATGCCTGATGAGCTTACCCCAGTGTAAATCAATTGACGTCAACAGAATTACATCTTTGTCAATTTTTGTGGAATCAGTACAAAGCTGTAGAATATTGTGTACAAGAAGAGAAAAGAAACATGAACCACATTTGAGAACTGTTATACAAAAGTAGAAAAAATATGTGTGTGCGTAAGTGAACCGGTATAAGTGAACCGGTATAAGTGATATTTGCTGTCTCTCCACTTTAAGAAAAAAAAGAAAAATGTTTGATTATATTGATTAACCTAGACAAATTGGAGGATTGGGCCAAAAGAAATCTGATGAGGTTCAATAAGGATAAGTGCAGGGTCCTGCACTTAGGACGGAAGAACCCAATGCACAGCTACAGACTAGGAACCGAGTGGCTAGGCAGCAGTTCTGCAGAAAAGGACGTAGGGGTGACAGTAGACGAGAAGCTGGATATGAGTCAGCAGTGTGCCCTTGTTGCCAAGAAGGCCAATGGCATTTTGGGATGTATAAGTAGGGGCATAGCGAGCAGATCGAGGGACGTGATCGTCCCCCTCTATTCGACATTGGTGAGGCCTCATCTGGAGTACTGTGTCCAGTTTTGGGCCCCACACTACAAGAAGGATGTGGATAAATTGGAAAAAGTCCAGCGAAGGGCAACAAAAATGATTAGGGGTCTGGAACACATGACTTATGAGGAGAGGCTGAGGGAACTGGGATTGTTTAGTCTGCGGAAGAGAAGAATGAGGGGGGATTTGATAGCTGCTTTCAACTACCTGAGAGGTGATTCCAGAGAGGATGGTTCTAGACTATTCTCGGTGGTGGAACAGGACAGGACAAGGAGTAATGGTCTCAAGTTGCAGTGGGGGAGGTTTAGGTTGGATATTAGGAAAAACTTTTTCACTAGGAGGGTGGTGAAACACTGGAATGCGTTGCCTAGGGAGGTGGTGGAATCTCCTTCCTTAGAAGTTTTTAAGGTCAGGCTTGACAAAGCCCTGGCTGGGATGATTTAATTGGGGATGGGTCCTGCTTTTGAGCAGGGGGTTGGACTAGATGACCTCCTGAGGTCCCTTCCAACCCTGATATTCTATGATTCTATGATATTGGTTGTTAGAACTGAGCAATTAATTTGACTAAATCATTATTTAAATGATCAAATTAAACCTCTTTTTGGACTGTCCATGAGCAAATTGTGATTTCCTCAGATTAATCCATTATTCAATTAATACATTTGAATTTGTTTACTCTGGGGTTAACCACAAAATTTGAGTTATGGTGCTTAATTATGGTGGATCAGAGAAGTCATCTGGTATTTATTCCTTGATTGGATGAGCACGCAAAAACTTCTGCAGCACAAACTTGAATGTGTGCATGTAAAATTTGATTTCAGTGGATACTTGCAAATGTGACATTAAATTCATTTTCTACAAACATTTTTGAAAGTAAAAAATTGATTGTTTGAACATTTAATCCTGTCTGGTTCTTTCAATTCTTATTTAGCTTCTTAGTCCCTATCAGTGAAAAAACCTGTCCAGGCTTTATGTGACATGCATATGGTATCAAAAGCATCACTATGGTGCATCCGCAGACACACTGACAGATCAGGTATCCTCCACTTGCACTGACAGATGTCAGTACTTGAACAATGGCTAATTACCAGTGAGAAACCCAAGACTAAAGTAGAGTGCGGGTACCGGGAAGAATGAAGGATCATGAAAAGAGATGTGCAGTGTCAGAGCACAACACTCAAGGCAGCATCAATTGCAAGTTTAGATATATGCTGCTACTTGGACAAAAAATTGTGTAGATTAGCCCTGGGTTTTCTCCCCCCAGGAAATATGATATCAGTATGTTCGATGCTGCTTAAGATGTTCATATTTATGGTTTGTGGTTGGGAGATTTTTTGACAAGAGGAAAGCATTGCTCTCTATTCTTTCCCATCTAGCTGGCAGTAATTAGTCACAGCTGAGTGAGAGACATTTATTACTGAAGGCACTGGTAGTCAGAAAACTAGATCTAGTTTTTTCTCTTATGACAAAGGAGTTACGCCTTCTAGTCCTAGAAATGTATTATGGTTTCTTCATTTTGACAATGTCTGTGGTATAAATGTCTTCTTTAAACATGAACATGAGCAATAACCACTGTATAGAATAGAAAGATTTCCTGTGAATCTGTGATCAGGTACCTGTTTCTGTTAACTAGTGTAACAGTGACTCAGACCTGCAAAGGAGTAGGCACTTATGTGTCATCTGCTGAAATGAATTGCTGAGGAAAGGTTTAAAGAATTGTTGCTAATTGACTTTGAGCCAAACAAACAGCCTGGCTAGAATGGGCACTGGTGATTACAAATACTTTTAGTTTTTTTGGTTGTATGTATCTAAATGAGGTGTACTGAAAACTGTGTTAAAATTGTAAACAGTCACTTTAAATATCAGGGGTTTTCCTGGCTCTGCTTGCAGGTTGTGGGGTTCTGTAGGAAGCGTGGGATCTGGGTCTAGCAGCAGACGTCTGCCGACAGACAGCCTCAGTAAAAGTGGGTGGGTTGTGTCTCTCTGTTTGAGGGAGCAGCCCACTTTGTGCGTGTCTATTTTTTGGGTTCTTGTTGCATTGCCATTCTGAATGCTAAGAAATAAAGTAGTGTTACACTGCAACTTTCCAGCCAGAGTATGAATGTTTGTATCTAACTTTTCTGTGTGTGTGCTGTGAACATAACACTAAACAAGTGGGGGGTGGTTAATCAGAGGTGCTACTTGGTCCTGTGCAAATGAGAAGGTGGGATAGAACTAGAAGGCACAAGGAAAGCTCTTTCTTCCTCCCGGGCCCCAGCATAGTTGCTGGGCATGATGCTACTGGGAAGCAGAGACAATGCTCCCAGCAAGAACAGCTGATGGAAGTAGAATCTGGCCACTGTGTGCACCATTTGGCACAGCTGGGCTGATACAGAAGGCGGCACATACCTCACTTTGAAGGAGTGAAGGAGCTGCTGATACAGCATGTGTTCCCCTGGAACCCCAGAAGGAATTTTCAGTCAGCATTGCTCCTGGGGTCTCCCGGGCACCCCCTCCCCCTGACATACATGCAATCTGTTACATGATGTTATACAGGTTTCAGAGTAGCAGCCGTATTAGTCTATATTCCTAAAAAGAAAGGAGTACTTGTGGCACCTTAGAGACTAACCAATTTATTAGAGCTAAGGTTTCGTGAGCTACAGCTCACTTCATTGGATGCATACAGTGGAAAATACAGTGGGGAGATTTTATATACACAAAGAACATGAAACAATGGGTGTTCCCATACAGACTGTAACAAGAGTGATCAGGAAAGGTGAGCTATTACCAGCAGGAGAGCGGGGCTGGGGGGGACCTTTTGTAGTGATTATCAAGGTGGGCCATTTCCAGCAGTTGACAAGAACAGAAGGAGGGGAAATAAACAAGGGGAAATAGTTTTACTTTGTGTAATGACCCATCCACTCCCAGTCTTTATTCAAGCCTAAGTTAATTGTATCCATTTGGCAAATTAATTCCAGTTCAGCAGTCTCTCGTTGGAGTCTGTTTTTGAAGTTTTTTTGTTGAAGAATTGCAACTTTTCGGTCTGTAATCAAGTGACCAAAGAGATTGAAGTGTTCTCCAACTGGTTTTTGAATGTTATAATTCTTGACGTCTGATTTGTGTCCATTTATTCTTTTATGTAGAGACTGTCCAGTTTGACCAATGTAGATGGCAGAGGGGCATTGCTGGCACATGATGGCATATATCACATTGGTAGATGCGCAGGTGAACGAGCATCTGATAATGTGGCTGATGTGATTAGGCCCTATGATGGTGTCCCCTGAATAGATATGTGGGCACAGTTGGCTACGGGCTTTGTTGCAAGGATAGGTTCCTGGGTTAGTGTTTTTGTTGTGTGGTGTGTGGTTGCTGGTGAGTATTTGCTTCAGGTTGGGGGGCTGTCTGTAAGCAAGGACTGGCCTGTCTCCCAAGATCTGTGAGAGTGATGGGCCATCCTTCAGGATAGGTTGTAGATCCTTGATGATGCATTGGAGAAGTTTTAGTTGGGGGCTGAAGGTGATGGCTAGTGGCGTTCTGTTATTTTCTTTGTTGGGCGTGTCCTGTAGTAGGTGACTTCTGGGTACTCTTCTGGCTCTGTCAATCTGTTTCTTCACTTCAGCAGGTGGGTATTGTAGTTGTAAGAATGCTTGATAGAGATCTTGTAGGTGTTTGTCTCTGTCTGAGGGGTTGGAGCAAATGCGGTTGTATCATAGAGCTTGGCTGTAGATAATGGATCATGTGGTGTGGTCTGGATGAAAGCTGGAGGCATGTAGGTAAGTATAGCAGTCAGTAGGTTTCCGGTATAGGGTGCTGTTTATGTGACCTTCGCTTATTAGCACTGTAGTGTCCAGGAAGTGGATCTCTTGTGTGGACTGGTCCAGGCTGAGGTTGATGGTGGGATGGAAATTGTTGAAATCATGGTGGAATTCCTCAAGGGTTTCTTTTTCATGGGTACAAATTATGAAGATGTCCTCAATGTACCACAAGTAGAGTAGGGGCATTAGGGGACGAGAGCTGGGGAAGCGTTGTTCTAAGTCAGCCATAAAAATGTTGGCATACTGTGGGGCCATGCAGGTACCCGTAGCAGTGCCGCTGATTTGAAGGTATACATTGTCCCAACTGTGAAATAGTGCATCCGATGAAGTGAACTGTAGCTTACGAAAGCTTATGCTCTAATAAATTTGTTAGTCTCTAAGGTGCCACAAGTACTCCTTTTCTTTTTATGATGTTATACAGGTTATGTTTTATTTCCAGTGTGACAGAAGGACTTCAATAACAGCGAATTGTCTCAGGAGAACTAACACACATTGTTACTGCCTGGAGCTAAAGGGAAAACCAAGCCAATTAAAACATAAGTAAGGAGCAAATCACTTAAAAACCCCAGGAATTATAAAGCTTTTCCCCAGAAAAGTAGTTCCACAGACATCAGGAACTAGTTGAATGAATAAAGATAACAGGATTTAACTTCAAAATAGTAGCAACATTTTGAAACCTGGAAGGCAGGTTTGCAAGCTTCCCTTCCTGCTAGAAGAAAAGTGCAAGGTGAAATAATTCACAATTATGAATTATGTATCCAAAGAAAGCTAGGCCCTTTAGAAAGCAAAACATAGTCCCAAAATCTAAAACCCAGATTCTACAGCACTTACTCATGCTGAGCAGAACCTATGAGAGACTGAAAATATCCTGCCATATCATGGACACACCTTATGGCATTAAGACAAACTGGATTAAGTTAAACCTTATTGAATTAAGTTTCATACCTGTGGGGTCCATTGTATTAAAAATGCAATTATCATAGAATTGTTAGAGTGGAAGGGACCTCAAGAGGTAATCTAGTCCAGTCCCCTGCACTCAAGGCAGGACTAAGTATTCTCTCATCAGGGCTGGCTCTAGGCACCAGCAAACCAAGCACATGCTTGGGGCAGCACTTGTCAAGGAGCGGCACCCTGGCCCTTTTTTTTTTTTGCTTCGGCAGCACTCCGGCTTTTTTTTGGTGTGTGTGCTTGGGGCGGTGAAAAACCTGGAGCCGGCCCTGTCTCTAGTACAGTAGAACCTCAAAGATACAAACTCCAGAGTTACAGACTGACTGATCAGCTGGACACAATGGGGAACCACAAGTAATCAGGCAGCAGTGGAGACAAAACAAACAAACAGCAGATACAATACAGTAATATACTGCAGGGGTTCTCACCTTTTTCCAGCCATGGACAGTTGGGGTTGCAGCCGCAGGGCGTCCAGGGGTCATGGCTCTGGACGGGGGTGATGGCAAGGGGCTTCTGACCCTCAGGATGCCGGGGCTCCGGGGTGTGGGGATTTTTCAGGGTTTCTGCCCCACAGGAGCACTGGGGCTTAGGGCTTTAGACCGGGGACAGTGCTGGGGCTCGGGGCTTTAGCTATGGGGGGAGTGCTGGGGGTCCATATGGTTCTGCTCCTGGTTTCAACCCTGATGCTCCCCTCGGAGCTAAAGCCCTGAGCTCCAGCACACACACACTGGCTGAAACCGGGAGCAGAGCTGTGGGGAGCCCTGGCACCCTCTGTGGGGCTGACGCCAGGAATTGAGCCATGGGGCTGAAGCCCTGAGCCCCCCACGAGCCTCAAACCGGGAGTGGAGCAATGGGGAGCCCTGAGCCCTGGCACCCCCTAAGGCTGAAGCCAGGAAGGGAGCTACTGGGTTGAAACCTGGAGCCCCAGTGCTCCCTCTGGGTCTAAAGCTGGGAAGGGAGCCGCAGGGAGCCCTGAGCCCCGGCACCCACTACAGGGCTGAAGTCAGGAAGGGAGCCACCTGGCTCAAGCCCCGAGCCCCAGCTCCCTCCAGGTCTAAAGACCTGAGCCCTGGTTCTCCCATGAGGCAGAATCCCTGAGCCCCGCGCCCAGAGTCTCGCTCCCTGAGGGTTAGAAGCCCGGAGGGCCCCCCCCACGCTCGGTCTGGAACTCTGGACCCCACCCAGGATTGCAGTCCCAAACCTCCCGTGGCGGAAGTCCATGACATTTTGTTCAGAGTTACAGATGATCTCCATTCCCGAGCTGACCATAATTCTGAGGTTCTCCTGTATGTGTTATTGTAGCATTCTGTGTAACTCCTCTAGGAGGAGGAGGATGCTAATGTACTATTTCCATTATTAGCCCTTTGAAGCCACGCTGCTGGAGTGGTGCATATAGACTGGTTCAAATTGGATTTTCCTGGGACCAACAGACAACGAAAGGATTTTTGGATAAATAGCCTGGTTTTAAACAGGTTCAGGGCTTTCTTCTTGATCGAGCAAACGGATGGAATCTCTGTTCCACAGAACTCTAGGTTTACTTGATCCTGCCTTAGTGCAGGAGGCTGGACTTGATGGCTTCTCAAGGTCCCTTCCATCCTCACATCTCTGTGATATTGAGGCCTGTCATAAATATAAAGGGAAGGGGTTAAGAAGCTCTGATACAGTACTATAAAATCCTCTTACCTGTAAAGGGTTAAGAAGCTCAGGTAACCTGGCTGGCACCTGACCAAGAAATGACCAATGAGGGGACAAGATACTTTCAAATCTGGGGGGGAGAAGGAGGCTTTGTCTGTCTGTGTGATGCCTCTGCCAAGGGACCGATCAAGGAAACAAGCAATTCAACTCCTATAGAGTTAGTAAGTAATCTAGCTAGAAAATGTGTTAGATTTTCTTTTGTTTTTGGCTTGTGAAATTCACTGTGCTGGAGGGAATGTGTAGTCCCATTTTTGTGTCTTTTTGTAACTGAAGGTTTTACCTAGAGGGATTCTCTATGTTTTGAATCTGTTTACCCTGTAAAGTATTTACCATCCTGATTTTACAGAGGTGATTCTTTTACCTTTTCTTTAAATAAAATTCTTCTTTTAAGAATCTGATTTTTCATTGTTCTTAAGATCCAAGGGTTTGGGTCTGTGTTCACCTGTACCAATTGGTGAGGATATTATTATCAAGCCTTCCTCAGGAAAGGGGGTGTAGGGCTTGGGGGAATATTTTGGGGAAATAGGACTCCAAGTGGTCCTTTCCCTTTTCTTTGTCTAAATCACTTGGTGGTGGCAGCATACTCTTCAAGGACAAGGTGGAATTTGGGAAAGTTTTTAACCTAAGCTGCTAAAAATAAGCTTAGGGGGTCTTTCATGTGGGTCCTCACATCTGTACCCTAGAGTTTAGAGTAGGGAGGGAACCCAGACAAGGCCCCATAAGACTATGTGCTTGAAACCGCAAGGAAACCCCTTGGATGGGGTACTGAAGGATTGCTTCTGCCAGAGCCCGTGTTAGGGTTGGAGTGGTCACCGGTAAGTGTATTACCATGCATGTAGGTTCTTTTATTGGTTTTAATATGTTTTCTCTTAAATCCTTTTTATCTTAGGAAGAACTGTGTGGTAATGTACAACTGTGTGTCATTACACTTAACTGTCTTCGCAAGAAAGCAAACAGATGTGCCCTCGGCAGCCTCTTTCTGCTGGGAATAACATAGTGAAGGCAGGGAACTGTTCAGCCTGGTCAGAAGAAAGAGAGACACAGGTCTCCACCTAAGTCCTGGTCCACACTAGGACTTTAGGTCGAATTTAGCAGCGTTAAATCGATGTAAACCTGCACCTGTCCACACGATGAAGCCCTTTTTTTCGATTTAAAGGGCTCTTAAAATCAATTTCCTTATTCCACCCCTGACAAGTGGATTAGTGCTTAAATCGGCCTTGCCGGGATGAATTTGGGGTACTGTGGACACAATTCGACAGTATTGGCCTCTGGGAGCTATCCCAGAGTGCTCCATTGTGACCGCTCTGGACAGCACTCTCAACTCAGATGCACTGGTCAGGTAGACAGGAAAAGGCCCGCAAACTTTTGAATTTCAGTTGCCTGTTTGCATGGTCACCTTCAGCTTGCCACGCTGGCCAGAATTCATCAGCAGAGGTGACCATGATGGAGTCCCAGAATCGCAAAAGAGCTCCAGCATGGACTGAAGGGAGGTACGGGATCCGATTGCTGTATGGGGAGAGGAATCCGTGCTATCAGAACTCCGTTCCAGTTTTCGAAATGCCAAAACATTTGTCAAAATCTCCCAGGGCATGAAGGACAGAGGCCATAACAGGGACCCGAAGCAGTGCCGCGTGAAACTTAAGGAGCTGAGGCAAGCCTACCAGAAAACCAGAGAGGCGAACGGCCTCTCCGGGTCAGAGCCCCAAACATGCCGCTTCTATGATGAACTGCATGCCATTTTAGGGGGTTCAGCCACCACTACCCCAGCTGTGTTGTTTGACTCCTTCAATGGAGATGGAGGCAACACGGAAGCAGGTTTTGGGGACGAAGAAGATGATGATGATGAGGTTGTAGATAGCTCACAGCAAGCAAGCGGAGAAACCGGTTTTCCCGACAGCCAGGAACTGTTTCTCACCCTGGACCTGGAGCCAGTACCCCCGAACCCACCCAAGGCTGCCTTCTGGACCCGGCAGGCGGAGAAGGGACCTCCGGTGAGTGTACCTTTCAAAATACCATACATGGTTTAAAAGCAAGCGTGTGAAAAGATTAATTTGCCCTCGCATTCGCGGCTCTCCTGGATGTACTTCCAAAGCCTTTGCAAAAGGTTTCTGAGGAGGGCAGCCTTATTGCGTCCTCCATGGTAGGACACTTTACCACTCTAGGCCAGTAACACGTACTCGGGAATCATTGTACAACAAAGCATTGCAGTGTATGTTTGCCAGCATTCAAACAACATCCGTTCTTTATCTCTCTGTGTTATCCGCAGGAGAGTGAGATATTATTCATGGTCACCTGGTTGAAATAGGGTGCTTTTCTTCAGGGGACACTCAGAGGTGCCTGTTCCTGCTGGGCTGTTTGCCTGTGGCTGAACAGAAACGCTCCCCGCTGTTAGCCACGGGGAGGGGGAGGATTGAGGGGGTAGGCACGCGGTGGGGGGAGGCAAAATGCGACCTTGTAACGAAAGCACATGTGCTATGTATGTAATGTTAACAGCAAGGTTTACCCTGAAAGAGTGTAGCCACTGTTTTATAAAATGTGTCTTGTTAAATACCGCTGTCCCTTTTTTTTCTCCACCAGCTGCATGTGTTTCAATGATCACAGGATCTTCTCCTTCCCAGAGGCTAGTGAAGATTAGAAAGAAAAAAAAACGCACTCGTGATGAAATGTTCTCTGAGCTCATGCTGTCCTCCCACACTGACAGAGCACAGACGAATGTGTGAAGGCAAATAATGTCAGAGTGCAGGAAAGAACAAAATGACCGGGAGGAGAGGTGGCGGGCTGAAGAGAGTAAGTGGCGGGCTGAAGAGAGTAAGTGGCGGGCTGAAGACAGGAATGAAGCTCAAATGTGGCGGCAGCGTGATGAGAGGAGGCAGGATTCAATGCTGAGGCTGCTGGAGGACCAAACCAGTATGCTCCAGTGTATCGTTGAGCTGCAGCAAAGGCAGGTGGAGCACAGACTGCCACTACAGCCCCTGTGTAACCAACCGCCCTCCTCCCCAAGTTCCATAGCCTCCACACCCAGACGCCCAAGAATGCGGTGGGGGGGCCTCCGGCCAACCAGCCACTCCACCACAGAGGATTGCCCAAAAAACAGAAGGCTGGCATTCAATAAATTTTAAAGTTGTAAACTTTTAAAGTGCTGTGTGGCATTTTCCTTCCCTCCACCACCCCTCCTGGGCTACCTTGGTAGTCATCCCCCTATTTGTTTGATGAATGAATAAAGAATGCATGAATGTGAAGCAACAATGACTTTATTGCCTCTGCAAGCGGTGATCGAAGGGAGGAGGGGAAGGTGGATAGCTTGCAGGGAAGTAGAGTGAACCAAGGGGCGGGGGGTTTCATCAAGGAGAAACAAACAGAACTTTCACACCATAGCCTGGCCAGTCATGAAACTGGTTTTCAAAGCTTCTCTGATGTGTACTGCGCCCTCCTGTGCTCTTCTAACCGCCCTGGTGTCTGGCTGCGCGTATCCAGCAGCCAGGCGATTTGCCTCAACCTCCCACCCCACCATAAATGTCTCCCCCTTACTCTCACAGATATCGTGGAGCGCACAGCAAGCAGTAATAACAGTGGGAATATTGGTTTCGCTGAGGTCTAAGCGAGTCAGTAAACTGCGCCAGCGCACCTTTAAAAATCCAAATGCACATTCTACTACCATTCTGCACTTGCTCAGCCTGTAGTTGATCAGCTCCTGACTACTGTCCAGGCTGTGGTAGGCTGGGTCCCCAAGGATAACTATAGGCATTTCAATATCCCCAACAGTTATTTTCTGGTCTGGGAATAAAGTCCCTTCCTGCAGCTTTTGAAACAGACCAGAGTTCCTGAAGATGCGAGTGTCATGTACCTTTCCCGTCCATCCCACCTTGATGTTTGTGAAACGTCCCTTGTGATCCACCAGAGCTTGCAGCACTATTGAAAAGTACCCCTTGCGGTTTATGTACTCGCCGGCTTGGTGCTCTGGTGCCAAGATAGGGATATGGGTTCCGTCTATGGCCCCACCACAGTTAGGGAATCCCATTGCAGCAAAGCCATCCACTATGACCTGCACATTTCCCAGGGTCACTACCCTTGATATCAGCAGATCTTTGATTGCATTGGCTACCTGCATCACAGCAGCCCCCACAGTAGATTTGCCCACTCCAAATTGATTCCCAACTGACTGGTAGCTGTCTGGCATTGCAAGCTTCCACAGGGCTATTGCCACTCGCTTCTCAACTGTGAGGGCTGCTCTCATCTTGGTATTCATGTGCTTCAGGGCAGGGGAAAGCAAGTAACAAAGTTCCATGAAAGTGCCCTTACGCATGCGAAAGTTTCGCAGCCACTGGTAATTGTCCCAGACCTGCAACACTATGCGATCCCACCAGTCTGTGCTTGTTTCCCGAGCCCAGAATTGGCGTTCCACCGCATGAACCTGCCCCATTAGCACCATGATGCATGCATTGGCAGGGCCCATGCTTTCAGAGAAATCTGTGTCCATGTCCTGATCACTCACATGACCGCGCTGACGTTGCCTCCTCACCCGGTATCGCTCTGCCAGTTTCTGGTGCTGCATATACTGCTGGATAATGCGTGTGGTGTTTAATGTGCTCCTAATTGCCAAAGTGAGCTGAGCGGCCTCCATGCTTGCCTTGGTATGGCGTCCGCACAGAAAAAAGGCGCGGAACGATTGTCTGCCGTTGCTCTGAGAGAGGGAGGGGCGACTGATGACATGGCTTGCAGGGTTGGCTTACAGGGAATTAAAATCAACAAAGGGGGTGGCTTTACATCAAGGAGTATTTCAGGCAGGACTTCACAGAGGGTTCCAATAAGAAATGGTGCACCTAAGTAATTGTTCTTATTGCAACAAGTAGGTTGGTCTGGCCGCTGATTGATACATGGCTAGATTTACCTTGCTGCACCTTCTCTGTGAGTGACTGCAGTGTGACCTAGAGGAATGAGTCCCCTAGATGGGGGCGGGGGGGAAGCAAATGAGTACAAAACAAATCTGGTCTATTTCTTGTTTTGATCCACTCCATCTATCTTTTACATCTTTGGCTGGCAGCAGACGGTGCAGAAGGACTGCAAGCCATCCACATCTAATGGCTGCTCGGCAGAAGATGATGCAGTAGGATTGCTAGCAATCCGTATCGCCTGCCTGCTCACCATAAGATAGTCCTGCAGTTAGACCTATTGAACCAAAGAGAATGACCTGGTCAAGTCACTCCAAATTTAGTCCCTGTGCCCATGTCTGCCCAGGCGCTCCTGATCGACCTCACAGAGGCGACCAGGAGCACCTCGGACATGACGATGATGGCTACCAGTCCTACTGCACCGTCTGCTGCCACAAGGCAATGGGTTGCTGCTACTGTGTAGCAATGCAGTACCACGTCTGCCAGCACCTAGGAGACATACGGTGACGGTTACCTGAGCGGGCTCCATGCTTGCCATGGTATGGCGTCTGCACAGGTAACTCAAGAAAAAAGGCGCGAAACAATTGTCTGCTGCTGCTTTCACGGAGGGAGGGAGGGAACGGGGGCCTGACGATATGTACCCAGAACCACCCGCGACAATGTTTTAGCCCCATCAGGCATTGGGATCTCAACCCAGAATTCCAATGGGCAGCGGAGACTGCGGGAACTGTGGGATAGCTACCCGCAGTGCAACACTCTGGAAGTCGACGCTTGCCTTGGTACTGTGGAAGCACTCCGCCGAGTCAATGCACTTAATGCACTTAGAGCATTTTCTGTGGAGACACACACTCGAATATATAAAAATGATTTTTAAAAAACCGACTTCTATAAATTTGACCTAATTTCGTAGTGTAGACATACCCTTATAAGAGAGGTCACAGCCAAGGGAGCTGGAAGCCTGGGAGTGAGTGCCTGGCTGGACCACAGAGGGGAAATACAGGTGCAGTTGCCCTGGATTGTAACGTTATCTATCTCCACAAACAGTTCAGGGAGACTGCTTGCAGAGTCAGGTACTCATCTGAGTAATAAAAAAGAATCCGGCCCTCGGCAGACAAGGGGTGGGATGCAACCAAAGCAAGCAATTGTGAGGTGGTGATATTCCCCTTTATAGGTCCTCACCCCCTCTTTTTTTGTCTGTGTCACTCATGCACATACATCATCACTTCATGAAATCAGGGAGAAAAACCAACAGTTCTTAGGCCTTGCGGAAGGAGAGGGGAACCTCAACCAGCTATGGTTGAGGTGTGGAATTGAAAGAGGCAGCCATGGAGAGCTGACAGAGAATGAAGAGGATAGTGAGGGGAAGAGGGGTAAATAATGTGCTAAAAGGATTCCTATCCTGTCCGTGTGAAAAATGAAAGTAAGTATGTAAGAAAGGTTTGACAAATGGGAGTGCTAGTAACAGACTGATGTTTATTTCCAGGCCTCAGTCACGTGACAGGATAACAAAGATTAATATCCCAGTCACAAAGCAAGGGGCTACTGTGAGAGAGGAAAGAAGCTGTGAGAGGGAAAAAGGGTGGAAATTAGAGTCTAATTAAATATATCTTTCAATAAACAATGCTCCAAAGGGGAAAAAAACCTCTGGATAGATGCTTTTGGAAGCCCTCATAAAATGAGTATGGGTAAACCTCTGGGTCTCACATTCTTGGTTCTCCATGACACAGGTTATCTGGGAAGCTCCTTGTTTTATTACTCTTATTTGTACAGTGAACAGTTTTCTCTTTTAAGTTAGCATGTAGCTGACATGTTGATTTCCTCTTAGTTGCTATTGATTTAATTCTTGCAATTTAATTAACAGTAGAAGATTTATAATGTGATTCTCCTACATGCACATTATCTTAGCCATCACCATTAGTAATGGATTCACTGTAATGCCCATTATTAACAGAACGTTGGTAATTATTGGTGTAAGGCAGAAGTTTGCTTGAACTTGTGAGGAATTTGTTCTTTATTTGTATCCTTACTTGTATCATTCTTCACATGAAGATGAGTTCCTTTACTCTCATTGTCATTCAGCTCATTGCTCTGCTCTGACTGAAAAATTTTACTTCATTGCAGCACCGAACTGCTTGTTTGTTGTTTTGCTTGCATTACTTGGTTCATGACCCCTAGAGATACTTGCGTCATCCTCATCTGTGCAAAGTGAATTATAAACATGTTGTATTTTCCTCAAATTCATAATAATTTAGTTAAAACTTAGAAGATAAAACTGAAAGTTGAAAACTCTAAATATCTTTTTCATTGCCAGCAAAATGTGTTGCTCAAAAAGCTCTGTGCTCAGAAAAGGAATCTGCATGCTGAATTTTAAATGGCTGCACTGTATGAATTTTGTGAGCTCATTTAAAGATTGACCCAAGATGCACAGTTAATATCTGGGTATGGATTTCCCCCAACTTCTTAGGTTTTGGGGTTCAGGGTTTTGGGTTGTCAACTTTATAGGTTGAGGCTATTTAAATTTTGGACCTGGATTCAGATCCAGAATCCTCCAAACTGGGTAATTTGTCAATCTGGTCCATCTTCACAGTACAACATTCTGTTGTGGAAGTTCTCCATCTGTTCACTTTGAAAATACTGCCACAAAAGTGATTTTCTTTTTTGTTCTGCATTTCAGATCATCCCACTTTTATAACTATGGCCCCTATTATTCTCCCTATGCCAGTCTCCTCTGCACCCTACAGAGGGCATTCTGTGCGACTGCTCAAGAATGAAAGCAATCAGCTTGACTTTCATATCCCTTTTAGGATTTGCAGTTAGAAAAAAAATATCGTTTTACTTGTAAACTGATCACATTTGATCTGGAAATCATTGAGATGCAATAAGCATGTAATCCCGTGTTACCATTTTTTACTGAATCACTTTTCAGAGGAGACCACAGCAACATTTATGGTTTAATGAAATTTTGGACCTATGAGTCTTATTAATTTCCACTTAAACCCTCACAGATGCATTCAGTTTTCATTATAATTCATATGGATGTGACAACCTATTAACAATATTGTGACTGACAGACAATTTCATCAATGAGTAATGCTATGAATAATACGTACATAATACACTGCATATGAATTGAACCTTTAAAGGCTGAAAAGCCACACACAGAAAAACCCAACCTTCACTGCTTCTATTTGATATATAAAGGTAGCCTCAGAGTTTTTAAAAGCTTCTTTCCACCTACCCCCCATTAGAAATATCTCACACGAGCTTCCCTGTTGTGTTTTTAGTGGGGCTTCACTGGAATAATTAAGACCCAATTTTTCCACATTGAAATATCTGAAAATAGCCTTTAAAGGCTCCTGCAGTTCCCATTCATTGAAGTGTTGAGTGAATTTTCCTTTGTTCCACTGTGTCTTTCTGCCAAAATGGCAGCCTCTAAGTGCTTTGATAGGTTTCAGTTATGAAATTAATTATAACTAAATATATAGGATGATGATGTAATTACTTTTAGACAAAAAGAAAAGGAGTACTTGTGGCACCTTAGAGACTAACCAGTTTATTTGAGCATGAGCTTTCGTGAGCTACAGCTCACTTCATCAGATATCTGATGAAGTGAGCTGTAGCTCACGAAAGCTCATGCTCAAATAAACTGGTTAGTCTCTAAGGTGCCACAAGTACTCCTTTTCTTTTTGCGAATACAGACTAACACGGCTGTTACTCTGAAACCTACTTTTAGACACAAAGTTAAATAAACCTGGGAGTTCTGAAAAACACAGGCAAGTTCTAAGACTTTCATCAGCAGTAAAACTGGAGGGTAGTGTTTGCTGTAGTAGCATTTTGAGTGTTGACAAGCCACAAGTAGCTGTCTTCTGAAATGTTTCAGCACTCCCTTAGTACCTGGCCCATCTTGTAATCACTGAGATAGGGTTCTCTATATTTTTCTCCAGTTCTGAATTAGCTGTATATACAGGGCATGCCATTTTCATGTGGCATAGGGGATTGAGTAGCCTAGTAGCCGTACTGTCTAGTGGATAAAGAACTGGACTGGGACTGACGCGACTTGGGTTCTGGGCCTCGCTCAACCACTGGCCTGCTGGGAGACTCCTGTGTGCCTCAGTTTTCCCATCTGTAAAATGGGGTGCTGGTACTTACCTCATCTGTAAATTGCTTTGAGATCTACTGATAAAAATCACCATATAAGAGCTAGGTTTTATTATTACTTTATTTACAACACTGAGAGCTTAAAAAATGTCATAATTCTTAAACTATTACTGCATGTTTCTGAACTACTAATTTCAGACTTTCATAAACTAGAAAAATCAAAACCAGTTTTGATTGTTACACTGAAAGGCACATTTTTCATAGGGTTAGTTCCCAGCCAGATTTGAACTTTCTGACTCCACATACTTGGTGCGATACCTCTTCCAAAAACTGTTACAGAAAACTTTTTATATTTGAAGCAGTGCATTTTTTTCCATACTCCTCATTCTCCCAAATGTCTACAATGCTTTTTCCTTAAACTAGAAGGAAAAAAATATGCAGAGACCCAGCCTAGAAAATCTTGCATTAGAAAAAGTGGGATTAAAATTGAAACATTTAGAGAACCTTAACTACAGCTGTCACTTAGGCCCTGTTGTGATAATTTGGCCTACAAATTTACCCCAATTTTAAGTTCAACTTTAAAAAGTACATGAAAGTTCATAACATGTCATAATAACCTATAATAACAAGTGTTGATGGGGAAAGATACAAAAGGGAGACAGACTGAATTAGTCCAAATAAAAAGGCCTACTGATATAACTCAAGGACTGTGTTAAGATCATGCTTGATAAACAAGAAAAGAGTGGAACTAGAAATCAGTGAACCAAAATTGGCACGTTGGAAACTAGGCCTAAACGGGGGACAAAATTTTGAGGGGATGGGCTATTCCAACCAATATTCCCTTTTGGGGTCCTTAAAGGAAGAGACTTTGGGGAGAAAAATTGACTACTGGAGCAAACTTCACTATCATGGTTTTCACCTCACCATCTCCTGGGACCCGAGGCCTGTGTTATCCTAATAGTGAGAGATGTCCTCACCAGACCAGGCCAGAGAGAGGGGCCCAGATGACACTGACACTTCCACTGGCTCCACCTGTGTTTAACAGGATTGGACTCTAAAAGCAACAACAGCTCCATCCCATATCAACTAACTTCTTCTTTTTTCCCCAAAAAGGACAGTTATTACCATCTTAGATACTGTCAGACAAGGGGTTTTTCCTTCTAAAAACTATCTCCAGCGACAAGGAAAGGTGGAACAAGGGACGTTGTTAAAATGAAAGCCTTATTTAATACTTTACCTTTCAAATGCTTTAACTGTTTTTCCTTCTTTTCTTTAATAGAAGGCTAAAAGGACTTTTAATGGTGTGTTTGCCATGGTACTAAGCAGGCTGTATATTAAACCTCTAATCTTGTTTAACACTGTTTAATGTTGGACAATGACTGGGTTATGTTAATACCTTTGGCCCTTTTATTTCATCTAAATTAATCATAGAATCATAGAATCATAGAATATCAGGGTTGGAAGGGACCCCTGAAGGTCATCTAGTCCAACCCCCTGCTCGAAGCAGGACCAATTCCCAGTTAAATCATCCCAGCCAGGGCTTTGTCAAGCCTGACCTTAAAAACTTCCAAGGAAGGAGATTCCACCACCTCCCTAGGCAACGCATTCCAGTGTTTCACCACCCTCTTAGTGAAAAAGTTTTTCCTAATATCCAATCTAAACCTCCCCCACTGCAACTTGAGGCCATTACTCCTCGTTCTGTCATCTGCTACCATTGAGAACAGTCTAGAGCCATCCTCTTTGGAACCCCCTTTCAGGTAGTTGAAAGCAGCTATCAAATCCCCCCTCATTCTTCTCTTCTGCAGGCTAAACAATCCCAGCTCCCTCAGCCTCTCCTCATAAGTCATGTGTTCCAGACCCCTAATCATTTTTGTTGCCCTTCGCTGGACTCTCTCCAATTTATCCACATCCTTCTTGTAGTGTGGGGCCCAAAACTGGACACAGTACTCCAGATGAGGCCTCACCAATGTCGAATAGAGGGGGACGATCACGTCCCTCGATCTGCTCGCTATGCCCCTACTTATACATCCCAAAATGCCATTGGCCTTCTTGGCAACAAGGGCACACTGCTGACTCATATCCAGCTTCTCGTCCACTGTCACCCCTAGGTCCTTTTCCGCAGAACTGCTGCCTAGCCATTCGGTCCCTAGTCTGTAGCGGTGCATTGGATTCTTCCGTCCTAAGTGCAGGACCCTGCACTTATCCTTATTGAACCTCATCAGATTTCTTTTGGCCCAATCCTCCAATTTGTCTAGGTCCTTCTGTATCCTATCCCTCCCCTCCAGCGTATCTACCACTCCTCCCAGTTTAGTATCGTCTGCAAATTTGCTGAGAGTGCAATCCACACCATCCTCCAGATCATTTATGAAGATATTGAACAAAACCGGCCCCAGGACCGACCCCTGGGGCACTCCACTTGACACCGGCTGCCAACTAGACATGGAGCCATTGATCACTACCCGTTGAGCCCGACAATCTAGCCAGCTTTCTACCCACCCTATAGTGCATTCATCCAGCCCATACTTCCTTAACTTGCTGACAAGAATACTGTGGGAGACCGTGTCAAAAGCTTTGCTAAAGTCAAGAAACAATACATCCACTGCTTTCCCTTCATCCACAGAACCAGTAATCTCATGATAAAAGGCGATTAGATTAGTCAGGCATGACCTTCCCTTGGTGAATCCATGCTGGCTGTTCCTGATCACTTTCCTCTCATGCAAGTACTTCAAGATTGATTCTTTGAGGACCTGCTCCATGATTTTTCCAGGGACTGAGGTGAGGCTGACTGGCCTGTAGTTCCCAGGATCCTCCTTCTTCCCTTTTTTAAAGATTGGCACTACATTAGCCTTTTTCCAGTCATCCGGGACTTCCCCGGTTTGCCACGAGTTTTCAAAGATAATGGCCAATGGCTCTGCAATCACAGCCGCCAATTCCTTCAGCACTCTCGGATGCAACTCGTCCGGCCCCATGGACTTGTGCACGTCCAGCTTTTCTAAATAGTCCCTAACCACCTCTATCTCCACAGAGGGCTGGCCATCTCTTCCCCATTTTGTGATGCCCAGCGTAGCAGTCTGGGAGCTGACCTTGTTAGTGAAAACAGAGGCAAAAAAAGCATTGAGTACATTAGCTTTTTCCACATCCTCTGTCACTAGGTTGCCTCCCTCATTCAGTAAGGGGCCCACACTTTCCTTGGCTTTCTTCTTGTTGCCAACATACCTGAAGAAACCCTTCTTGTTACTCTTGACATCTCTCGCTAGCTGCAGCTCCAGGTGCGATTTGGCCCTCCTGATTTCATTCCTACATGCCCGAGCAATATTTTTATACTCTTCCCTGGTCATATGTCCAAGCTTCCACTTCTTGTAAGCTTCTTTTTTATGTTTAAGATCCGCGAGGATTTCACCGTTAAGCCAAGCTGGTCGCCTGCCATATTTACTATTCTTTCGACTCATTGGGATGGTTTGTCCCTGTAACCTCAACAGGGATTCCTTGAAATACAGCCAGCTCTCCTGGACTCCTTTCCCCTTCAAGTTAGTCCCCCAGGGGATCCTGGCCATCCGTTCCCTGAGGGAGTCGAAGTCTGCTTTCCTGAAGTCCAGGGTCCGTATCCTGCTGCTTACCTTTCTTCCCTGCGTCAGGATCCTGAACTCAACCAACTCATGGTCACTGCCTCCCAGATTCCCATCCACTTTTGCTTCCCCCACTAATTCTACCCGGTTTGTGAGCAGCAGGTCAAGAAAAGCGCCCCCCCTAGTTGGCTCCTCTAGCACTTGCACCAGGAAATTGTCCCCTACGCTTTCCAAAAACTTCCTGGATTGTCTATGCACCGCAGTATTGCTTTCCCAGCAGATATCAGGAAAATTAAAGTCACCCATGAGAATCAGGGCATGCGATCTAGTAGCTTCCGTGAGCTGCCGGAAGAAAGCCTCATCTACCTCATCCCCCTGGTCCGGTGGTCTATAGCAGACTCCCACCACTACATCACTCTCGTTGCACACACTTCTAAACTTAATCCAGAGACACTCAGGTTTTTCTACAGTTTCATACCGGAGCTCTGAGCAGTCATACTGCTCCCTTACATACAGTGCTACTCCCCCACCTTTTCTGCCCTGCCTGTCCTTCCTGAACAGTTTATAACCATCCATGACAGTACTCCAGTCATGTGAGTTATCCCACCAAGTCTCTGTGATTCCAATCACATCATAGTTCCTTGACATCACCAGGACCTCCAGTTCTCCCTGCTTGTTTCCAAGGCTTTGTGCATTCGTATATAAGCACTTGAGATAACCTGTTGATCGCCCCTCATTCCCAGTATGAGGCAGGAGCCCTCCCCTCACAGACATTTCTGCCTGTGCTTCCTCCCGGTATCCCTCTTTCCCACTTACCTCAGGGCTTTGGTCTCCTTCCCCCGGTGAACCTAGTTTAAAGCCCTCCTCACTAGGTTAGCCAGCCTGCTGGCAAAGATGCTCTTCCCTCTCTTCGTAAGATGGAGCCCGTCTCTGCCCAGCACTCCTCCTTCATGGAACACCATCCCATGGTCAAAGAATCCAAAGCCTTCTCTCCGACACCACCTGCGTAGCCATTCGTTGACTTCCACGATTCGACGGTCCCTACCCAGGCCTTTTCCTTCCACGGGGAGGATGGACGAGAACACCACTTGCGCCTCAAACTCCTTTATCCTTCTTCCCAGAGCCACGTAGTCCGCAGTGATCCGCTCAAGGTCATTCTTGGCAGTATCATTGGTGCCCACGTGGAGAAGCAGGAAGGGGTAGCGATCCGAGGGCTTGATGAGTCTCGGCAGTCTCTCCGTCACATCGCGAATCTTAGCCCCCGGCAAGCAGCAGACTTCTCGGTTTTCCCGGTCAGGGCGGCAGATAGATGACTCAGTCCCAACATACAACAACACTTGCTATACAACAACACTTGCTATAATAAACTGTCCTTTCTTATTTTTTTCTGCAGATGCTGTTTTTTTAAACGAGGGGCCTAATTCAGCTGTTTTGTAAGCAGGCACAGCACCTTTCTCTTCAGTAAGAGATACCACCTACTTAGACCAGGGTTGAATTTGGTCCAATGACTGCAATACAGAGGCCAGGATTAAAATTACAGAATGATTTACTTGATTCTATTATTTCACTTTTCAGCTGGAACTCAGCAGACTATTTGTGATGAACTATTCATCCAGTGAATTTGACTTTTTTTTTCTAGTTGCTAATTATCCATGCACAGACTTTGATTTTTATTAATTTATTCACTATTTATAATTTCTGGGCAAACATTTTTCAGTATATAGATTATTTGCAAATTATTTGCTTGGATTGTGTAAAACTTGCTCTTTGCACAACTACCTCATCCTCCCCTTCTACCAGACACCTCCCGCAGTCTGTGTTTGTTTTGTCCGCCTTGTCCAAACAAAAGATTGCAAATTCTTTTAGGTCATTTAGGTCTTAGGGATTGACCTAACACGAGGGGACCCTGAGCCCTGATCTTATGCAGGTGAAGCACATGAAATATGAAACAGAAGAAATAAGAAACGGATTTATTATAATATTGTAGAATACATCTGTTATAATATTAATCACATTTCTTATATTGTATTAATATTCAATTAAAATTACAAAGGGTAGATAAAAAGCAATTCTGGCTTTCTTAAGTTAACAGTTTTGATCTTATCTTCTTTATTGGAAAATTTCATTCAAAAACATAATGTAATTCCTTTCAAATACCATAGTATTTTCTGTATAATCTTTTAGTGCACTAGTATATATTTCTGTCCTGATTTCATTTCAGCATTTGCCAGAACCACTTTTTTAATGGTCTGAGTTACTGTTAGCTTTCTGTAAGGGCTCATATTGAGCAAGATGCCTTAATCAATAATTTATTACCTCTTGGTATGAATTTTGCTTTCCTTTAGTGCTAGCATGTCTGATTATCCAGAAAGGATGCAGCAAGCAAAGAAGCAAATGTATGGACACAATCATGTTAATTTCAATGAAATCGTGTTGTGCTGACACAGACAAGGGCTCAGACATGCAGCTAAAGAGTCCCATGTCAGTTCAGAGGGTTATTTTATAAATGAATAAATACCATAGGGTTACATCCTGTGGTGTTAGTGTTCAATTTGGGATAGTCTTGACATAAGAACTATGAAACGAAGATTTGTGATTTTTGGCACCTAAATGCACAAAGGGAAGACTCTCTTAGCAGTCTTTTCCACCTTCCATCCATTCATGTAACTTCCACTCTCATTAACGCTAATGGGACTTAGCCAATCCAGGAGAAAATAGCCAAAAACCATGGCTTTGTGAACTCTGGGTATACTGGTTGTGCATCGGGTGCCCTAATATGAGGAAAGGCAGGCTACCAGGAAAGGTCAAAGATCCTTTAACCCAGTAACACAAAGCTTGGGGAAAGAAAGTTCATGTAAATTAAAACACAAAGTCTAATTGAATTCAAGATCCTTTGGTGGATCAGGGCGGGAGTGCTTAGAACCTTGCAGGATTGATTCCTAAAAGACAATAAGAATGGGAACCCCAAAATGTCATTTTGACAGCTTTTTTTTTTCCTGAATAGAATTTAAAGTTCTGCCTTGGTTGACTCTGCATCAGTCATTCAGGAAAATACTTGTCAGTGCTGGGATGTTGAGGGGGATTCATCAAGTATGAATGAGACCTCCAATTTGCTTGCCATGAGCTAAGAGATTGGCGACAATAACACCAGCTCTTGGAAGGAATACTCTCTCTCTCCCTCCATATATTTTGAGGGCATTTTTTAATAATGAAGAGTCAAGATGTAGTTAAAAATTGAGTTGAAAATGAATATCAATATCCACTCTCTAGGTCAATTCTTGGATTACACTGCTAAAGCCTTCTCTTCTCTGGGCATAATAACAGCACGTACAAATGTGACAGACTGAATATATCTGTCAATAAAGTAATATTTACCAACCAAGAGAAGTGAGCTGGTGAGAGTCAGCTATAGAAATACCCCTCCCAGTCAGGAAAACTACCTTCCTGAAGTGGGTATGGCCCTCAGAAACCACTTTGCCTGATGTATATGTAATGTTTGAGGCCATGTCTATTCCAGATGCACTTTACCAGTGTAGGAATCCTGATATATGCTGCCAAAGTTCTATGAGTGTGGATGCAGTGCTACTGGTAAAGTTGCACTTTGTACCTGTATAATACATCCCTTATGAACAAAACAAACTGTACTGGTAAAAGCTCAGCTTTGGCTGTATAGCTGCATCTAGAGTAGGGACTTCTGCTGGCACAGCGCTGTTGGTGAGGGATCATGCTTTGTCACTTCCCAACAGACATAGTTATGCCTGCAGAATACATGGCCCTAGGGTCTCTGAAATGAAGCCAATAAATCTTTGAAAGGCATCATTTAAAAGTTATGTGTTCAGTGGATCAACTTGAAGACCTGGACTGGACAAAGCCATAGGCCAGGTCTTTACTACAGACTTCTGCAAGCACAGCTGTGTCATTAGTTATGTGAAGAGGTGTGATTCCCTGACCAACTCAGCTGTGCTGGCAGAAGCTCCTAGTCTAGATGCAGTTATACTGACAAAGCTATGCTTTTGCTTATATAGCTTGTTTTGCTGGTATGGGGTGGTTTTACTTACCAGCGCAAAGCCCAGCGTTAGCAGTATAGCTGTGTCCACACTAGGAGGTCTGTGCAGTTATTGTATATGGTATTCCTACCCCACAAAGCCCTCCTAGTATAGACATTTCTTTAGAGAAAGCAATAAAATCCGAAATATATTTTGTGTGTGTATATATCTGGGGAAACCTTTTTATGAAAACAGGGGAGGATGCATTAAATGATGATGTCTGGACTGGCAAATGGACCTAAAGTGATGGCTGGGGTGGGGAGTGAGAGCTCTGAGGTCTGTGGAGGGAGGCTCCCTGTCTCTGGGAATAGAGTAGAGGTTAGAACTCTAACGCTGGGGTCAGGGCTACAGATTTTGTTATGGAACATGTAAGCATTTGCATTTCTTTTCTGTAGCAGAGACTGCCTTGTCTTATGCAAAGTGTAAATGTAGGTATCTTTAGCAAACTTTCTTTTTGATTTTATTCAGTTTTCTCCTTTCCTCATAAATATAAGAACATAACATAAGAATGGCCGTACTGGGTCAGACCAAAGGGCCATCTAGCCCAGGATCCTGTCTTTCAGTGGTGGCCAGTGCCAGGTGCCCCAGAGGGAATGAACAGAACAGGTAATCAAGTGATCCGTACCCTGATGCTCATTCCCAGCTTCTGGCAAACAGAGGCTAGGGACACCATTCCTGTCCATCCTGGCTAATAGCCATTGATGGACCTATCCTCCATTAATTTATCTAGTTCTTTTTTGAACCCTGTTATGGTGTTGGCCTTCACAACATCCTCTGACAAGGAGTTCCACAGGTTGACTGTGCGTTGTGTGAAGAAATACTTCCTTTTATTTGTTTTAAACCTGCTGCCTATTAATTTCATTTGGTGACTCCTAATTCTTGTGTTATGAGAAGTAGTAATCAGTACTTCCTAATCTACTTTCTCTATACCAGTCATGATTTATAGACCTCAATCATATCTCCCCTTAGCCGTCTCTTTTCCAAGCTGAAAAGTCCCAGTCTTATTAATCTCTCCTCATACGGAAGCCATTCCATACTTCTAGTCATTTTTGTTGCCCTTTTCTGAACCTTTTCCAATTCTAATATATCTTTTTTGAGATGGAGTGACCAGATCTGCACACAGTATTCAAGATGTGGGTGTATCATGGATTTATATAGAGGCAACATGATATTTTCTGTCCTATTATCTATCCCTTTCTTAATTATTCCTGGCATTCTGTTTGCTCTTTTGACTGCTGCTGTACATTGAGTGGATGTTTTCAGAGAACTATCTGCAATGACTCCAAGATCTCTTTCTTGAGTGGTAACAGCTAATTTAGACCCCATCATTTTATATATATATATATAGTTAGTATTATGCTTTTCAATGTGCATTACTTTGCATTTATCAACATTAAATTTCATCTGCCATTTTGTTGCCCAGTCACCCAGTTTTGAGAGATCCTTTTGTAGCTCTTCGCAGTCTGCCTGCGTCTTAACTATCTTTAGTAATTTTGTATCATCTGTAAGTTTTGCCACTTCACTGTTTACCCATTTTTCCAGATCGTTTATGAATATGGTAAATAGGACTGGTCCCAGAACAGACCCTCTGGGGGACAGCTCTATTCACCTCTCTCCTTTCTGAAAACTGACCATTTATACCTACCCTTTTTTTCCTATCTTTTAACCAATTACCAATCCATGAGAGCACCTTCCCTCTTATCCTGTGGCAGCTTACTTTGCATAAGAGCCCTTGGTGAGGGACCTTGTCAAAGGCTTTCTGAAAATCTAAGTACACTACATCCACTGTATCTCCTTAGTCCACATGCTTGTTGACCCCCTCAAAGAATTCTAGTAGATTGGTGAAGCATGATTTCCCTGTACTAAAACTATTTTGACTCTTCCTCAACAAATTATGTTCATCTTTATGTCTGACAATATTGTTCTTTATTATAGTTTCAACCAGTTTGCCTGGTACTGAAGTCAGGCTTACAGGCCTATAATTGCTGGGATCACCTCTGGAGCCCTTTTTAAAAATTGGTATCACATTAGGTATCCTCCAGTCATCTGGTACACAAACTGCTTTAAATGGTAGGTTACAGACTGCAGTTGGTAGTTCTGCAAGTTCACATTTGAGTTCCTTCAGAACTCTTGGGTGAATACCATCTGGTCCTGTTGAGTTATTGCTGTTTAATTTACCAATTTGTTCCAAAAACCTCCTCTAATGATACCTCAGTCTGGGACAGTTCCTCATATCTGTCACCTAAAAAGAATGGCTCAGGTTTGAGATTCTCCCTCACATCCTCAGCTGTGAAGACTGATGCAAAGAATTAATTTAGTTTCTCTGCAATGGCCTTATTGTCCTTGAGTGCTCCTTTAGCACCTCAATCATCCAGTGGCCTCACTGGTTGTTTAGCAGGCTTCCTGCTTCTGATGTACTTAAAAAAAAAATTTGCTATTACTTTTTGAGTCTTTGGCTAACTGTTCCTCCAAGTCTTTTTTGGCCTTCCTAATTGTATTTTTACACTTCATATGCTCCTTTCATTAACCTTTTTCTTATTAAGAAAAGTGTGTGTTTGCGTGAAACAAAACAAACAACCAATCTGTGCCCAAGGAGGAAAAGCATCCTGCAACATCGAAAGAGAGGAACAGGAGGCAAAGGTGGTTCTGGAACCCAGCCCTCATTCTCATCTCAGTCAATAAGACATGGCTAAAGGACTCACCTCCCCATCAGATGTGTTGCAAAAGACTGTGGTGGGCAAACACTCAGGCAAATGCCTGCAGGAACAAGGAGGAGACGAGAGTTAGACGTGCGGGTCAAGCAACAAGTTTTAAAAACCTTACTGATAAATTAATTCACACAAATCTCAGATACATTTTAGTTTCTTTAAATATCACAGTAGTGCATTTATATTAAAATACTCATCTGGCAAAGTATCTTCCTAGAACAGGAGCAAAAGAATTTTCTCCCTATGAGCCAATCATTGCTATGAATGTCCTACCATTCTGAAAGCAGCAGGAGATGGGTTATGTTCAAATAAGAAAACTTGGGGGAGTCTCAATAAAATAAGAGCAGCTTATCAGTTGGAAAGAAGGCAATAATTCAGCCTATGAATTATGTCTCTGGTTGTTATCTTCCATGTTTGATTTGCTCCTGGGGATAGTGACTGTGTTTGTATGATACAGAGCTCACTGACAGCACTCAAGAAATCAGAAGTGACAATAACAAAATATTGTAATTAAAATATTAGACAGTTAATGCAATTTGAATACAATTTACAAATCCCAGACACACACAAGTGTGACTGTAGAGTAGATATCTCACAGCCCCACAATATCTGAAAATAGAGCCCCTTATCTGAATAAACCATAACGTACTTCTAAAGGTCAAGTGCAAAACTTAAGAGGCAAAAATACCCCAAACATATTCACATATTAGCTATTGAGCATTTGTTTGTGTTGCACATAAGTTGCCTAAGGATATCTTGCAGTCCTTGGAAAGTCAACAAGCAAACAGTTTGAAAATGATTAATATTGATTTTGTGGAATACTCTGCAGTTCTGTTGGAATTTTTTCAGTCTACAACAGAAAGATATATTAATTGTTTTGGACATAGGACAATTAATATAGTAAAAGTGACCCCATAAATATTGACCTACACTGTTTCCCTTTCTGAAATTACTCCAGATATTAGTGCTCAATTGGTATTATGAGTGTAGCTGAGAATAACTATTACACTTGGCAATCTCATTATTGATTCAGTCAGCTACATGAACTCATCAAGGAACAATATGGAGGAAATAACATAGATTCCTTAGGTCGATAGCGAAGATTCCATCTGTACCTTTTGTTAGATTAAGCTTTCCATTGCAGAGATTCAGAACACAGATCAGATTACCTATTAAACTGCTCCAGTTTTTTATACATTATCAAGAGCTCTTTATCAGAAAATGGGTGTTAACTTAAATTGCTCCCTTCTGATTTTATGGATCCAGATGGATGGACCAGGTCTACAAAATGTTTTCGTTTTCCCTTCAACCTGTCTTTAGGGGATCCTAGCACAAGTTTACTCTGTTGGGGTCAGCACTAATTTGTGCCAGTCTCCCACCTGCAAAGGCAAGCTTCCGCAAAGAGAAATGTGGGAGCACTGGAAAGCAAGGTGGGTTTGGCAGCAAGCCATGCTGATAGGGAAATGAAGTGGAGGCAAGGATGCATTGCATAGGGCTCCATTAGATTTCAGGAGAACATAGCTTTTACCAGACTCAATCCTTATTAGCTGGGGGCTGTGATGGGATGTACAGATCATTACTGTATTTTGGGACTCCAGTCAGTGGCAGATTAATGATTTTGCAACCCCTAGGCCCAGAAATAATTGCCGCCCTCCCCCCCCAGCTCACCTCCGCTCTGACTCTGCCTCCTCCCCTGAGCATGCCGCTGGGTCCTGCTTCTCCCTGCTCCCTGCCAGTGCTTGTGCCCAAAATAGATTCATGAAGGAGGGGGGGAAGGAGGAAAACGTGGTGCGCTCAGAAAAGGAGGAGGGGCTGGGGTGGGGATTTGGGGAAGGGGACCAATAGGGGCAGGGAGGGGCGGGGAATGGGGGCGGAGAAGGGGTGGAGTTGGGGCGCGGCCGGGGGCAGAGGGCATGAACTGGCACCGGGGGAAGCAGCCTCTGGCTACTATTATAAATTTGCTGCCCCTGCAAATTTGCCGCCTTAGGCCTAGGCCTTGTCAGCCTAGGCGTTAATATACCGCTACTCCAGTGCCAGAACATGCTTTTCCCCAGCGATCCTTCTAGTAGGAGGCACTACTGAGCCAGAGAGGAGCCTGAAGTTTGGGGTGATCAGTTCCCTAGCAAGGTTCATATTAGTCCAGGAAGGTGCTCTCAGATGGAAATAATTAGTTGTAGCTCTTCTTACAGTGGATCTCGTGCAGGCTCTTGATCTTGTTTACTACTGGTGGGGGTCTGATGCAGTGGCCTACTGTGTGGGGCTGGGCTCTTACTAGAGTTGCCACTGTCCAACCTCCTGATCTGCCTGGGACACCACCCTTACTCCTGCCATCTTGATTCTGACAGCAGTCACAGAGTTCTAGTTGCGGATTTAGTATTGAGGCAGAGGAAAGAGGGCAATCCACTGAATCAATCAAAACCTCTATATGCTGTTTTAACCTTGGAGGTTTCCCATCCAAATTCTGATTTAACCTAAGAGTGCTTAGCTTGTCCTAGCTAACAGGATCACAGCTTAAGGTGTTATGCTTTGAGACAAGCTTAGCCCCATTATACATTTCTCATTAACAATCTTACTTTTTAGGGGGAAAGGTCTCCATCTTCTTTGGCTTCTTCAGTACTTCTATTTCTTTGTATCTATGTTTGAACTGATTTCTACAGGACAGATGCACAGAAGACAATCTCATTAAAATAACTTAAATTATGTTTTCGCAGGTGCAACACACAAGATAACAACTTTTTGAGTTCTTTGCTTGAAATACCAAAAACAAACATTTTCCAGTGATTGACATCATTCTTGCTTGCACACTTCAGTAGAAGTAACATTTTCAATGCTGTTTTGCAAATGTCCAGAGGAACCATGCATGATACTTTGTCATTCATTTTATATATTAATTATAATATAATTAATATATTAATTTTTAATTGCTTGACAGCCTTAATATATATATATATATATATAAATATACACACACACACACATATATTAGGCCTGTCAAGCGATTAAAACATTAATCACAATTAATTGCGCGATTAAAAAATTCATTGCTATTAATTGCGATGTTAAACAATAATAGAATACCATTTATTTAAATATTTTGGATGTTTTCTCTATTTTAAAATATGTTGATTTCAGTTACAACACAGAATACAAAGTGTACTGTCATAAATATAAAGGGAAGGGTAACCACCTTTCTGTATACAGTGCTATAAAATCCCTCCTGGCCAGAGGCAAAATCCTTTCACCTGTAAAGGGTTAAGAAGCTAAGGTAACCTCGTTGGCACCTGACCCAAAATGACCAATGAGGGGACAAGATACTTTCAAATCTGGAGGGGGGGAAAAAGGCTTTTGTCTGGTGTGTGATACCTTTGCCGGGAACAGATCAAGGATGCAAGCCCTCCAACTCCTCTAAAGTTAGTTAGTAATCTAGCTAGAAAATGCATTAGGTTTTCTTTGTTTTGACTTGTAAATTTGCTGTGCTGGAGGGAAAGTGTATTCCTGTTTGTGTCTTTTTGTAACTTAAGGTTTTGCCTAGAGGGATTCTCTATGTTTGGAATCTGACTGCCTGTGAGATTATCTTCTATTCTAATCTTACAGAGTGTTTCTTTTATCTTTGTTTTGTTCTTCTAATAAAGTTCTGTTTTTTAAGAATCTGATTGGGTTTCTAGGGTCCTAAGAAACCCAAACTGGTCTGTGCTCAACTTGTGTATTCTCAAGCCTCCCCAGAAAAGGGGGTGTAAGGGCTTGGGGAGATTGCTGAGGGAAGAAGAACTCCAAGTGGTCCTTTTCCCTGGTTCTTTGTTAAAGCGCGTGGTGGTGGCAGCATACTGTTCAAGAACAAGGCAAAGTTTGTGCCTTGGGAAAGTTTAAAAATAAGCTTAGGAGGTCTTTCATGTGGGTGCCCACACCTGTACCCTAGAGTTCAGAGTGGGGAGGGAACCTTGACATGTACAGTGATCACTTTATATTTATTTTTATCACAAATATTTGCATTGTAAAAAACAAAAGAAATAGTACTTTTCAATTCACCTAATACAAGTGCTGTAGTGCAATCTCTTTATCATGAAAGCTGAACTTACAAATGTAGAATTATGTACAAAAAAACCTGCATTCAAAAATAAAACAATGTAAAACTTTAGAGTCTACATGTCCACTCAGTCCTACTTCAGCCAATCGCTCAGACAAACAAGTTTGGTTACAGTTTGCAGGAGATAATGTGGCCCACTTCTTGTTTACAATGTCACTTGAAAGTGAGAACGGGCATTCACGTGGCACTGTTGTAGCTGCGTCACAAGACATTTATGTGCCAGATGTGCTTAAGATTCATATGTCTCTTCATGCTTCAACCACCATTCCAGGGGACATGTGTCCATGCTGATGACGGGTTCTGCTCGACAACAGTCCAAACCAGAGTGAACCAACGCATGTTCATTTTCATCATCTGAGTCAGATGCCAACAGAAGAAGGTTGATTTTCTTTTTTGGTGGTTCAGGTTCTGTAGTTTCTGCATCTGAGTGTTGCTCTTTTAAGACTTCTGAAAACATGCTCCACACCTCATCCCTCTCAGATTGTGGACGACACTTCAGAGTCTTAAATGTTGGGTCAAGTGCTGTAGCTATTTTTAGAAATCTCACATTGGTACCTTCTTTGTGTTTTGCCAAATCTGCTGTGAAAGTGTTCTTAAAACGAAAATGTTCTGGGTCATCATCTGAGAGTGCTGTAACATGAAATATATGGCAGAATGTGGGTAAAACAGAACAAGAGACATACAATTCTCCCCCAAGGAGTTCAGTCACAAATTTAATTAATGTGTTATTTTTTTTAATGAGCATCATCAGCATGGAAGCATGTCCTCTGGAATGGTAGCTGAAGCTTGAAGGGGCATACGAATGTTAGTATATCTGGCACGTAAATACCTTGCAATGCTGGCTACAAAAGTGCCATGTGAATGTCTGTTGTCAATTTCAGGTGACATTGTAAATAAGAAGCAGACAGTAGTATCTCCTGTAAATGTAAACAAACTTGTTTGTCTTAGCAATTGGCTGAACAAGAAGTAGGACTGAGTGGACTTGTAGGCTCTAATGTTTTACATTGTTTTGTTTCTGAGTGCAATTATGTAACAAAAAAAATCTACATTTGTAAATTCAACTTTCATGATAAAGAGATTGCACTACATTACTTGTATGGGGTGAATTGAAAAATACTATTTCTTTTATCATTTATACAGTGCAAATATTTGTAATCAAAAATAATAAAGTGAGCACTCTACATCTTGTATTCTGTGTTGTAATAGAAATCAATATATTTGACAATGTAGAAAAACATCCAAAAATATTTAATAAATTTCAATTGGTATTCTGTTGTTTAACAGTGTGATTAATCGTGATTAATTTTTTTAATTGCAATGATTATTTTTTGTTAATCCAGTGAGTTAACTGTGATAAATTGACAGCCTATATATATATATATATATATATATTCTCACTCACACTCACACACACACACACACACACACATTCTCTCTCCCCCTGATTTTTCATCAACTAAACTTGCAATCTCATCAAAAAAATTCCAAGCTTGTTTGACAGGATCTATTTCCCATAAACGAATGTTAATTAGCATCCTAAGATCCCCTCTTAATGTTGCTGCTGTAAGTTAAAATAGAAAGTCATGTGTTAATATTGTATTATTTATGTGACCATGTTTTAAGGAAAGGGGAAATAAGCTACTAAGTAATGTTAAAATAATGGCTTTAAAAAGGCAAACATCAGGAAGTGCTGTGGACTTCTTGCCAAGTGAATTATTTTTGCGGATGGATTACAGTGGCAGTTTGAACATGGGAACATTTAACAACTCAGAGCCCTGCAGCAGCACTTTTGGAACAGAATGGTGTGTAGTACTTCAGCTGCTGAGGAAAAGCATTCGAAGTTAAACAGCAACAGGGTGTTATTAAAGCAAGTATCATCAGGTGGCACTGTTACACATGGTGGTCCAAGTTTTGTTTTGTTTTTTTTCTTAGTGCATGAGCAAATGTTGAGTCTTAGAAATACCTGCTGGGTGGTGGTGGTCGTTTTTACTCTGCAAAAATCTGTATAAAGGCAGTGGTCCTTGGACAGGCAGCTGCGTAAGCAGCAGGGGAGTTTGCTCTCCAATTAGAGTCAATTCTTGAGGAAGAGTTTCTCTCTAGGAGCCAAGCATTGGGGTAGTGCTGAGATTCCTGAAAGAAGGGATTGCTCTGCATGTTGTTAACCATCTCTGTTCCAATGGTATATATGTGTAAACAAAAAGTTAGAATATATGAGACTCTGCTTCATGATTTCTCTTCCTCTGGGAAGTCAACATAAAAGTCCCCTGGACAATTGCTCAACAGAGGGGAGATGCAGGTTTCAGAATAGGACAATGGTGTCATAAGAAGAGGCAGCAGTACTTTATCACAAGTATTTCCATGTGCAACTCCCATTAATATTGAGGAGAGCTGCACGCATAAATTCCAACAACCTGAGATGAGGTTATCCTCCCTGGCTTGTGTGATCTCTGTTGTGAAACCTATTTGAAAGTGAATGGGAGCGTTCATCCAATGTCTTCTGTATTTTAAGCCATTACAGCAGAACTGAAACTAGCTTGCAACTGAGAGTAACAACAGTGTCATTGTTGCGTGAGTAAGTGAATAGAACAGCTTCAGCTTTCTGATCATCCAATACGAGCTGTTTATCATTCCTTTCCCTGAGTCTGAGTAATTCATCACTGCAGTAGTAAATGGTTTAATCTGTTCCAAGAAACTCATTTGTTTCCTCATTATTTTGCTATATTTCCAAAAGGAAATCTTCACTATGATACAAAACTTTGCTAATGGCCAATAAGTGATATTGTCTTGAACATAAATTTAGTCTACATTGAGGCTGCCAAGCAGATTTTGCCTAAAGAATAGGGAACGGAAACTCTCCTCTGTAGGTGCTGATCTCTGCTTAGATCATGTATATTTAGGATGTAACTGTAGAATGTTACCGTTAAATCCTGTACATTTTAGGATGATCTTTCCAAGGAATAAGGTGAGGTTTAGTAAATCTAATCTGAGGTAAATATGGCAGTGTAACATGAGTTCTCATCCAGAAAAGAGATGACTTTTTGTAGGTTTTGCAGTTTTCTGTTATCTGTTAACTTTCACTTTGACTCTGTTGGACTTGCTGGGCCTTCAAGAGATGCAGCATGGAACTTGCACTCTAGGGGAGTGATTTAAGACACCTTTGTGCCCTTCCAATCCTGAGCTGCTTCAGGGGCTCGAGAGGCCCCTAGCATAATTTAATTTTAGACAACTCTGGGCAAGGGTCCTATCTAAGTTACAGCAGCCTCCTAGGGCCAGGGCTAGCCCTAGACCAAATGGTGCCCTCGCCTCCATTTGTTAAACTTTTGAATACCTTATTTTTATTGCATTTGTACCCCATTTTATGACTTTGATACACAATTTGCATGCATGATTTATCTCTGTCATATAAAATGATAAATTTGCATGTTGGGATCTGTAAATCTTTATTCATGCCATATATAAGCAAACGTTTTAATTTTAAGAATAACTGAAATGTACTAAAATCAAGAAATTGAACTGTGCACCAACATTGGGTGGACTAGTATTAAATAATGATACAATAGGTGACAGCCTTAGAATGTTAACCTTAGTCCTTTAGTTCAAAAGGTCGCTTTTCTCGCCTTTGTCCTCGTAAACTGAAGCACAGCTTCAGAAAGATCCAAAGACTAGCCAATGGCATTTTCAAGCAGTAAAATAGCAAGCAATGTCAGTCTCTCATAGGCCATCATCAATCAAAGTTATGTTTTAATAAGCCTGAGCTTTGAAAACCGCTCACGACTGTGACCGGCAGCATAAGCAGAATCCTCAAAGCTAACCACACATTAGGAAAAGTGTCCTTCAGCTCTTCAGCATGAATGACTTGGAGAACTTGGAGTGGAGAGTGTTTCCAATGTTGCAAAGTGTGATTTATGTTGTGCAGTTTGACATAGAGGTCTTTATCATAGACGTCTGAACATTCCCCATGTGTGAGCATCCGGTGCAGATCCATACAATTGTTCAAGAGTGTTTTCCTGCCTGCCAGCTACTTACTAAGGTCATACAAAAAACTCCAGGTTTTTTCATGGTGCTTCATTTGTCTGAACCTTTATTTGATTGAAACTTGAGCGGTGTCAATGAGCGAGCAAAACAAATCCCTCTTGAATTTTAATTCTGAGCGTCCCATCACCTCATCTCTGCCCTTGTAACCAAACTGTCTCTTCTTCCAAGGAATACAAGTTTCCTTGAAGGCAAGCTCAATTCCTGAGTTTTCCGCCTTTTCTTTGGCAGCAGCGATGGCAGCTTCAAATGCATTGTCTCTGTAGGCCACAATGAAATCAAGGCAGCTTCTCATCAGAGTACTAGTTGTCGCGATGTCCATCAACTGAGTTTGTAATGCCTGGCTTACAATGTTTACTTGGAACAGTATATTGATTGCCAAACCACAATTAAGACCAGAAATTTGCAGTCAGTGATCTGGTTTGCCAAGTTTGCGCTTTGTGTAGGATTCCGGCCTCTGCTTTACTCAACTGCACCAGTTCCATCACAGTGTCATAAACCCCAGTCACTTAGTATCTCACTGGTCTAACCCTGTCAATGCGGCTCTCCCAGCAAGTGTCACTTAGCGGCTTCATGGTCAGATTTGTAACATTGACCGTGAGGATCTTCCAGCTGATAGTTGATGTGGAAAACAGGATGTATTTCCTTTGCAATATTCTGAAGAGAGATACTGAATCTAGGAAGATGACACAGCATCTGACACAACCAGGTTGAAGGAATGGCAGCCACAAGGCATGAAGAAAACTCTTGGATTCAGCACAAGGATCCTGCCTGGACACTACTATTTCTTCCCTTCATGTTCGTGCCATTGTCCTTGGCCGCAGCAGTCCTGAAACTTTGTTTTATTCTCATTCAAAACATTCATAAACACTTCTGTTACGCCTTTTCCAGTAGAGTCGTCCACAGACCGGAAACAAACAAAATGTTCCTTTACTTGGATACAGCCATCCTCGTCATCAACAAATCTTACTGTAAATAACATCTTTTCACTGTGACTAATGTGGGAGTTCAGTCCATTATTACGGCGTAGTACTTCGCTTTGCCAAGATGCATCAATATGTTATCAAGCACCTTCCTTGCCATGAGGTCAATCAATTCATTTTGAATTGTTTTGCTGCAGTAATGGTCCATAGCTTCTTTACAAACTACTCGAAGTAGGTGTCACATGACATCATCGTATTTCCCAAGGAGCTCTACCAAACTGAGGAAATTACCGTTATGTTCAGTGAACAACTTATCCAATAAAAGCCAAATTATTCTTTGCGAGGAAGAGGATAATTGAGATCAGACACTTTAGCACATTCCTTCAATGCTGGGTTTCTACATTAATAATGCACAGTTTTTCTGCATCTAAGCATATATTCAGCATGAGCCTGGACTTGACTTCTATCCATTTGGCGGGAGTAGGCTGTAAAATGGCCAGGTGACTTTTCATGTTGCTTTAGAGCATCAGCTCAGTTATGCCAGTAATTGTACCTGGAAATTACAAGCAATGATTTGGCATTCTTGTCAAATATTTTGAAACAAAAACAGAACACTTTGTCAGTTGATTTCAAATAAACAAGCCAATGTCGATTCAATTTCTCACCATTCTTGAGCCCCTTTTGCAGTATGACTTTGAGAAGTGTCGTTTCTGCTCATTTACTGGAAACGTCATATCCTTGATTTTTCCTGGACCGTTCAAAATTGTACGATCAATATCTTCCGAGTTTAGGATTGCTGGCCATAAAGCAGGATCTGATGTATCCATGTGTGGTGTGCAATTTTTCCTCACTGCTGTTTCTGTCATCGTACGAGGCTGATTCTTCTTTATCATTTCTCTCCTTTTCATGTAAACCAGATTTTATTTTGTCACTACGCCCCTTTTCATGTGAGCCACTTTCTTTATCATCACTCTCCTTTATGCCACCAGAAAAACTGCACGATTCTCCACCACTTTCCTCACATTTCCATCCCTTATCTTCAGGTAAATCTGTTAATTCCTTAGTAATAGGACTTCCATCATTTACGCTTCACTCCTCAATTTCTTCTGCACTGGGAAGATTGCTACTGCCTAAAGCCCAGGGTATGTTGTTCTGTTTCAGATATTTTCCCATCAAATTTTCCCCTGGCTGCAAACTAGATTGCAATTGGGCTTTTCATTTCCTATACTGAGCTCCTGAAGGCTTCTTTGGGGGTATCTTCTCTTTTCTATGGGGGAAAACAGACAATACTGGGAAAGCAAAAGTGTGTGTTCTGCAGTCTTAGAAAGTCATCGAACATTACGTGTTAAGCATGGCAAGAGAAGTAACAGTATTTTTTTATATTGTTGCATAGATAGGGGTTCAATAGGCGTCTCTGGTGTCTCATTAAATATGTCCTTTATTAGTCGCTGCTTACACTCTTCAAGTCTTAAAGCACGAGTACACTTTCACCATTTCACAATGAAACAAGGTTCACAATACACTTCACTTTGTTCTGATATCTCACTGACTGGCGATATCCCTCCTCTCATATGAGGACATGACTTACAACATTCTAGGAGGTTCAAGGAAAATGTAGTTCTCAGAAAGTCTGGATGATTCCACAACATTCGACAAAGGTCCAGAACATTCTTGGAGGTTAGTGAAAAATGAATCCACATATGGAATACCTGAAACATTTTACTTCAAATATTCTATTTACCCTTTTGTTGCTAACAACAAAAACAGCACCCAGAGCCTGGGGCCCCCCAAACCTGGCACCTCCGGCAGTTGCCTGGGCCACCTGCTCCTCAATCCAGCCCTGCCTGGGGCTGCCCTATGGCCTGCAGTGCTGCCCAGAATCAGCCTACCTCTGTGTGCTGTGACCTGCTTCTGACGCACACCTCCAAGCCCCAGCCTGCCCCCCGCCAACTCCCTACACCAGGGCTTGCAAGCGGTCTTTGGCAGACAGCCTGAAGGCTTTGTTCCAGAGTACCTGCACTCCCAGATACAATGCTTTTAAGGCCCCTTTATGCTGCTTCAGCCCTTTTACCTGCCATAATGGGCAGTAGTATGGGGTGAGAATCTCCCCTTTGGTATTTTGAGCCAAAGTGGGATGCATTGGAAGTCACTAGAGAGATCACAGATTGCTTCATAGGTAACTGACTTCATAATCCATTAATGTTCAAGCTTTCTCCATCTTTAGAGGTAGCTGTAACTCCTGTGCTAGGAATGGTGGGAAATTTAGGGTGTTTTGTCCTTAAGAACCCTGTAAACACAGTTTGCTTGTCTATATCTATTTTCTGTATTCAATCACTCTGAGTCAGTTCTTTTATTTATTTATTTATTTATTTAGTGGCTTCAGCATATTTAACTTGAGACTCTTCCATTTCAATAGATAATGCTTTAACCTGAGAGACCTGCTATCCCAGGCAGGATATTCTGACCAAAGAAGATTCTGCTTGCTTCACTTACTTTCTGTATTTCTCACCCTATTTTACTTTTTCCTAAGGACACTTACATGAAAAGTATCTTTGATGCTTAGGAGTTCATTCATGATCCTTTGTCTGAAATCCCAATTAATTGCAACTGAGATGGTATGATGTCATTAATTAAGGTTTATGGCTTCATCTCTTTCTGCTGTTTATCCCTTGTTCAAAGTTGTTCTCCTTTGTTTCTGACATTGCAATCATAGCAACTAACTGTGATCTCAAACAGAGGCTTATTAGTGCCTAAGCAACAAAGTTGCTATTTCATGTAAATTTTCTTTTTAATAAAAAAAAATGAAGGCAGATGATCAGGATATAATGCAGCAGCAGATTTTTTTCAAAATAAAATGTATTCCAAATTTTCCCATGGGGCACTGGCATAGCAGTAAATGTGGCATGTGTAGTTTTAAGACCCCCATAAATGGCAAAGACTATACAATAGGACAGTAATAAAGTTAGAATCAAATCCTGAGTACTGCTGAGTGCTGAGACCCTCTCAGGATATGTCTTTTAGCCAACTTCAAATGTGAATCTTGCTGCTTTTTCTATATCATTTTAAGATTCTGCCTAACTCAGTGTTAGTGTGTAAGAAAGAGATCCTGGAGTCATTGTGGCTAGTTCTCTGAAAACATCCACTCAATGTGCAGTGGCAGTCAAAAAAGCTACCCACATATTAGGAAGGGATAGATAATAAGACAGAAAATATCATAATACCATTATATCAATTCATGGTACACCCATACTGTGAATACCACATACAGTTCTGGTTGCCCCATCTCAAAAAAGATATATTAGACTTGGAAAAGGTACAGAGAAGGGCAACAAAAATGATTAATGGTAGGAACAGTTTCCGTTTGAGAAGAGATTAAAAAGACTGGGACTTTTCATCTTGGAAAAGAAACAACTAAGGGGGAATATGACAGAGAACTATAAAATCATGAATGGTGTAGAGAAAGTGAATAAGGAAGTGGCACTTCCCCATCACACAACACAAGAACCAGGGGTTCTTGAAATTAATAGGCAGCAGGTTTAAAAGAAACAAAAGGAAGTGCTTCTTCACATAACGCATAGTCAACCAGTGGAACTCATTGCTAGGGGATATTGTGAAGACCAAAACTATAAATGAGTTAAAAAAAGAATTAGATTAGTTCATGGAGGATAGGTCCATCAATGGCTATTAGCCAAGATGATCAGGGATGCAATCCTGTGCTCTGGGTGCCCTAAACCTCTCACTGCCAGAAGCTGGGAGTAGATGGCAGAGGATGGATCACTTGATGATTACTTGTTCTGTTCATTCCCTCTGAAGCACCTGGCATTGGCCACTGTTGGAAGACTGGATACTAGGCTAGATGGACCATTAGTCTGACCCACTATGTCTGTTCTTATGATAAGAGGCTGGTCGCTGTTTCATGGCTCATGACATGGGTCATGGTTATAATAAGCCAATTCCCCTATTAGTATCCACTGACTCCAGTGGGCATCTTTGCTATTTTTATTTGTTCCTATAAATATTTTTGCCCTGTTCTGACACCACTGTTTCACCTTTGCTGAAAGGTGGTAGATGTTCAGGGCCTTGTACATTGGCTTTCTAGGAGAGAAGAAATCAGTGATTTCATGTTCTGTATGTACGGAGTGCAGCCTGCTTTATTTACACATAAACACCAGTTCTGGAAACAGAGATGGTCATATAGCATGCAGGCAATCCCTTCTGTCAGGAATCTCAGCCCAGCACCAATACTGGATTCCCACAGAGCAACTCTGCCTTGAAAAATTAATGTAATCAGAGACCAAGGCAGAAAGAAAACTCTCCTGCTGCTCGCAGAGCTACATGTCCAGAAGCTGCTTCTACACAGAACCTTGTACACTGTCATAAATATAAAGGGAAGGGTAAACCCCTTTGAAATCCCTCCTGGTCAGGGGAAAGCTCCTCTCACCTGTAAAGGGTTAAGAAGCTAAAGGTAACCTCGCTGGCACCTGACCAAAATGACCAATGAGGAGACAAGATACTTTCAAAAGCTGGGAGCAGGGAGAGAAACAAAGGGTCTGTGTCTGTATGCTGGGTCTTGGCCGGGGATAGACCAGGAATGGAGTCTTAGAACTTTTAGTAAGTAATCTAGCTAGGTATGTGTTAGATTATGATTTCTTTAAATGGCTGAGAAAAGAATTGTGCTGAATAGAATAACTGTTTCTGTCTGTGTATCTTTTTTGTAACTTAAGGTTTTGCCTAGAGGGGTTCTCTATGTTTTTGAATCTAATTACCCTGTAAGATATCTACCATCCTGATTTTACAGGGGGGATTTCTTTATTTCTATTTACTTCTATTTTTTATTAAAAGTCTTCTTGTAAAAAACTGAATGCTTTTTCATTGTTCTCAGATCCAAGGGTTTGGGTCTGTGGTCACCTATGCAAATTGGTGAGGCTTTTTTTATCCAACATTTCCCAGGAAAGGGGGGGTGCAAGTGTTGGGAGGATTGTTCATTGTTCTTAAGATCCAAGGGTCTGTAGTCACCTAGGCAAATTGGTGAGGCTTTTTACCAAACCTTGTCCAGGAAGTGGGGTGCAGGGTTTTGGGAAGTATTTTGGGGGGAAAGACGCATCCAAACAGCTCTTCCCCAGTAACCAGTATTAGTTTGGTGGTGGTAGCGGCCAGTCCAAGGACAACGGGTGGAATATTTTGTACCTTGGGGAAGTTTTGACCTAAGCTGGTAAAGATAAGCTTAGGAGGTTTTTCATGCAGGTCCCCACATCTGTACCCTAGAGTTCAGAGTGGGGGAGGAACCTTGACATGGTGGCATAGTGGTGGGATTAACCTGAAGTCATTTTGAGATCCAGTTGAGATTTTTTGAACTAGAAATACAGATTTTAAAAAGGAATTTTTTTTTTCCTGTGGAAAGGAAGTCCAGAAAGCAGCTTTGAAACTGAAAGCAGCTTGGCTTTTCTCTGCTTTGTGGCCAAGCAGAGACAAAAGGGGATTATCTTTGTGAATTGCAGGTTTTCTTTGCCTGGAGGCAGGGTACTTAACTCCTGCAGGGAAATTCACAGTCTTCCAACCCAGAGTTTTTTTTTCTTTTCTTCCTAAAAGTAAATAGGGGGGGTGTGCTCTACCCATTTGCCTGGAGACAAAAGTGGCAGGGTTTTTTTTTTTTTTTTTGGATTTTGATTTTTTTGTTTTACAAGGAGCACAGGTTTGAAAAGGAATTTTTTTTTCTTTGGGCTGGGTAAGCAGGTTTCCAAGTAGTTGGAGGTTTTTTGCTTTAATTTGGGCCCAGAGCAGAGACAAGGGAATTGTCTTTTTCTGTAGGCTGACAATCACTATCAGAGAATAGGTATTCTATTCCAGCACAGCAAAATTTTACAGCCAAGTTTTGTTTGTTTATTTCTAAACCTTGGGTGTAAAGTTAGTTAAAAACAGAGAGGTTAGAATGGCAAAATCCGCGGCTCGACTACAGCTCGAATTAGCCAAATTTCAGGCTGAGGAAAGACAAAGGGAACATGAAAGACAGATAGAACTCATGCGGCTGAAGAAGGAACAAGAAAGGGAGGCAGAACAACACCAAGCAGCTGCTCACAGGAGAGCTATGGAAGCGAGGGACAAAGAACTGGAGGAGAAGGAAAAAGAGAGGAAGTATGTGGAGGAGATGGAGAAGATAAAGGCTCAGCAGAATATCCCAACAAACCCTAGTAATCCTTCTCCAAGTACCACTTCCCATCCCAGAAAGTTCCCCACCTACAAGGCAGGCGATGATACTGAGGCCTTCCTAGAAAACTTCGAAAGGGCCTGCCTTGGGTACAACATCTCTACTGACCAATACATGGTAGAGCTGAGGCCGCAGCTCAGTGGACCCTTAGCTGAGGTGGCAGCTGAAATGCCTAAAGAACACATGAACAAGTATGAACTGTTTAAATCCAAGGCGAGAGTCAGAATGGGGATAACACCCGAGCAGTCTCGTCGGAGGTTCAGAGCCCTAAGGTGGAAACCAGACATGTCATTTACTCGACATGCCTACCACATTGTGAAACACTGGGATGCCTGGATATCAGGAGCAAGTGTTGAATCTCCAGTAAATTTGCCCTTCCTAATGCAAATGGAACAATTCTTAGAGGGTGTTCCTGAGGAAATAGAAAGATACATCCTAGACGGGAAGCCCAAAACTGTAATCGAGGCAGGAGAGATTGGAGCCAGATGGGTGGAGGTGGCAGAGAAGAAGAAAACTGGTCGCAGTTGGAGCGGAGACCAGAAGGGACCACCCCAGACCACACCCTATTACCGGGGGCCGCCCAAGGCCCCACCTACCTCCCAAAGAACCCTCCAGACCCCTTATCGTCCCACCACCCCGTTCTCCAGCAACCCTCCTCGCCCCAGTGACCCGTCAGCTGGACGATGTTTTAAATGTAACGAGCTGGGGCATGTAAAGGCCAACTGCCCCAAGAACCCCAACAGATTACAGTTCATTGCACCGGAATCACACCAGAGGTCCACAGGCCCAGATACCTCCCAGATACCCTTGGAGCGGAGGGAAACTGTGAGTGTGGGCGGGAAGAAGGTCACCGCGTGGAGGGACACCGGAGCACAAGTGTCAGCTATTCATGCTTCCTTAGTGGACCCCAATTTAATCAACCCAGAGATCCAAGTGACGATTCAACCCTTCAAGTCCAACTCTTTCAATTTGCCTACAGCCAAGTTGCCTGTCCAGTACAAGGGCTGGTCAGGAATGTGGACTTTTGCAGTCTATGATGATTATCCCATCCCCATGCTGTTGGGGGAAGACTTGGCCAATCATGTGAAGCAGGCCAAGAGGGTGGGAATGGTCACCCGCAGCCAGGCTAAACAAGCCGTGAGGCCTAGCTCTGTTCCGGAAACTTCTATCAGGACCCGGTCAGAGGTGATGGACCCGGACCCCAGGCCAATGTCTGCAACAGCAGTAGTGGATCCAGTCCCAGAGACCCAGACGGAACCAGTCCCAGAACCGGAACCAGCCAAACAACCAACACCAGACCCCGTGCCAGCACTGAATCCAGTACTTGCAACCTCAACACCAGAGGGCCCCACTGAACCTGAACTGGCAGCAGCCGATAACCCTACACAAGAGGCTTAGCCGGAGCCTGAATCCCAACATAGTGCACCAGCAGAGAGCGGTTCACAGTCAACAGAAACAGCTCAATCCCCTATATCGCTTCCAGAGGGACCAAGCCTAGGTCCACAATCCAATGAGGAACTGATGTCCCCAGCATCAAGGGAACAGTTCCAGACCGAACAGGAAGCAGATGAAAGCCTCCAGAGAGCTTGGACGGCGGCACGGAGCAACCCACCGCCTCTCAGCTCTTCTAATTGATCCAGGTTTGTTGTAGAAAGGGGACTTTTATACAAGGAAACTCTTTCTGGTGGACACCAGGAAGACTGGCATCCTCAGAGACAGTTGGTAGTTCCAACTAAATACCGGGCCAAGTTCTTGAGCTTAGCCCATGATCACCCTAGTGGCCATGCTGGGGTGAACAGGACCAAAGACCGTTTGGGGGGATCATTCCACTGGGAGGGAATGGGCAAGGATGTTTCTACCTATGTCCAGTCTTGTGAGGTGTGCCAAAGAGTGGGAAAACCCCAAGACCAGGTCAAAGCCCCTCTCCAGCCACTCCCCATCATTGAAGTTCCATTTCAGTGAGTAGCTGTGGATATTCTGGGTCCTTTTCCGAAAAAGACACCCAGAGGAAAGCAGTACATACTGACTTTCATGGATTTTGCCACCCGATGGCCGGAAGCAGTAGCTCTAAGCAACACCAGGGCTAAAAGTGTGTGCCAGGCACTAGGAGACATTTTTGCCAGGGTAGGTTGGCCCTCTGACATCCTCACAGATGCAGGGACTAATTTCCTGGCAGGAACTATGAAAAACCTTTGGGAAGCTCATGGGGTAAATCACTTGGTTGCCACTCCTTACCACCATCAAACAAATGGCATGGTGGAGAAGTTTAATGGAACTTTGGAGGCCATAATACGTAAATTTGTAAATGAGCACTCCAATGATTGGGACCTAGTGTTGCAGCAGTTGCTCTTTGCCTACAGAGCTGTACCACATCCCAGTTTAGGGTTTTCCCCATTTGAACTTGTATATGGCCGTGAGGTTAAGGGGCCATTGCAGTTGGTGAAGCAGCAATGGGAGGGATTTACACCTTCTCCAGGAACTAACATTCTGGACTTTGTAACCAACCTACAAAACACCCTTCGAACCTCTTTAGCCCTTGCTAGAGAAAACTTACAGGATGCTCAAAAAGAGCAAAAAGCCTGGTATGATAAATATGCCAGAGAGCGTTCCTTCAAAGTAGGAGACCAGGTCATGGTCTTAAAGGCGCTCCAGGCCCATAAAATGGAAGCATCGTGGGAAGGGCCATTCACGGTCCAGGAGCGCCTGGGAGCTGTAAATTATCTCATAGCATTCCCCACCTCCAACCGAAAGCCTAAGGTGTACCATATTAATTCTCTAAAGCCCTTTTATTCCAGAGAATTAAAGGTTTGTCAGTTTACAGCCCAGGGAGGAGACGACGCTGAGTGGCCCGAAGGTGTCTACTACGAAGGGAAATGTGCTGGTGGTGTGGAAGAGGTGAACCTCTCCATGACCCTTGGGCGTATGCAGCGACAGCAGATCCAGGAGCTGTGCACTAGCTACGCGCCAACGTTCTCAGCCACCCCAGGCCTGACTGAACGGGCATACCACTCCATTGACACAGGTAATGCTCACCCAGTTAGGGTCCAACCTTACCGGGTGTCTCCTCAAGCTAAAACTGCTATAGAACGGGAGATCCAGGATATGTTACAGATGGGTGTAATCCGCCCCTCTGAAAGTGCATGGGCATCTCCAGTGGTTCTAGTTCCCAAACCAGATGGGGAAATACGTTTTTGCGTGGACTACCGTAAGCTAAATGCTGTAACTCGCCCAGACAACTATCCAATGCCATGCACAGATGAGCTATTAGAGAAACTGGGACAGGCGCAGTTCATCTCTACCTTGGACTTAACCAAGGGGTACTGGCAGGTACCGTTAGATGAATCTGCCAAGGAAAGGTCAGCCTTCATCACACATCTCGGGCTGTATGAATTTAATGTACTCCCTTTCGGGCTGCGAAATGCACCTGCCACTTTCCAAAGACTTGAAGATGGTCTCCTAGCGGGATTAGCAGAATATGCAGTCGCCTACCTTGACGATGTGGCCATATTTTCGGATTCCTGGGCAGACCACCTGGAACATCTACACAAAGTCCTTGAGCGCATAAGGGAGGCAGGACTAACTGTTAAGGCTAAGAAGTGTCAAATAGGCCTAAACAGAGTGATTTACCTTGGACACCAGGTGGGTCAAGGAACTATCAGCCCCCTACAGGCCAAAGTGGATGCTATCCAAAAGTGGCCTGTCCCAAAGTCAAAGAAACAGGTTCAATCCTTCTTAGGCTTGGCCGGTTATTACAGACGATTTGTACCGCACTACAGCCAAATCGCTGCCCCACTGACAGACCTAACCAAAAAGAAACAGCCAAATGCTGTTCAGTGGACCGGAAAGTGTCAGAAGGCCTTTAACAAGCTTAAAGCGACACTCATGTCTGACCCTGTACTAAGGGCCCCAGACTTTGACAAACCGTTCCTAGTAACCACAGACGCATCCGAGCGTGGTGTGGGAGCAGTTTTAATGCAGAAAGGACCTGATCAAGAATTCCACCCTGTAGTGTTTCTCAGCAAAAAACTGTCTGAGAGGGAAAGCAACTGGTCAGTCACTGAAAAAGAATGTTATGCCATTGTCTACGCTCTGGAAAAGCTACGCCCATATGTTTGGGGACGGCGTTTCCACCTGCAAACCGACCATGCTGCACTAAAGTGGCTTCACACCGTCAAAGAAACTAACAAAAAACTTCTTCGGTGGAGTTTAGCTCTCCAAGATTTTGATTTCGACATCCAACACATCTCAGGAGCGTCTAACAAAGTGGCTGATGCACTCTCCCGTGAAAGTTTCCCAGAATCAACTGGTTAAAATCGTCTTTGAGATGTGGAAAATATTGTTAGTCTTTATGTACTTGGTAGTATATTTAGAGATGCATGTGTCTTATTAACTCTGTTTTTCCTAGAACTCCAGGAAGAAATCCCAGCCAGTGTTTCACCCTAGCTGAGATTTGGGGGGCGTGTCATAAATATAAAGGGAAGGGTAAACCCCTTTGAAATCCCTCCTGGCCAGGGGAAAGCTCCTCTCACCTGTAAAGGGTTAAAAAGCTAAAGGTAACCTCGCTGGCACCTGACCAAAATGACCGATGAGGAGACAAGATACTTTCAAAAGCTGGGAGGAGGGAGAGAAACAAAGGGTCTGTGTCTGTATGCTGGGTCTTGGCCGGGGATAGACCAGGAATGGAGTCTTAGAACTTTTAGTAAGTAATCTAGCTAGGTATGTGTTAGATTATGATTTCTTTAAATGGCTGAGAAAAGAATTGTGCTGAATAGAATAACTATTTCTGTCTGTGTATCTTTTTTGTAACTTAAGGTTTTGCCTAGAGGGGTTCTCTATGTTTTTGAATCTAATTACCCTGTAAGATATCTACCATCCTGATTTTACAGGGGGGATTTCTTTATTTCTATTTACTTCTATTTTTTATTAAAAGTCTTCTTGTAAAAAACTGAATGCTTTTTCATTGTTCTCAGATCCAAGGGTTTGGGTCTGTGGTCACCTATGCAAATTGGTGAGGCTTTTTTTATTCAACATTTCCCAGGAAAGGGGGGTGCAAGTGTTGGGAGGATTGTTCATTGTTCTTAAGATCCAAGGGTCTGGGTCTGTAGTCACCTAGGCAAATTGGTGAGGCTTTTTACCAAACCTTGTCCAGGAAGTGGGGTGCAGGGTTTTGGGAAGTATTTTGGGGGGAAAGACGCGTCGAAACAGCTCTTCCCCAGTAACCAGTATTAGTTTGGTGGTGGTAGCGGCCAGTCCAAGGACAACGGGTGGAATATTTTGTACCTTGGGGAAGTTTTGACCTAAGCTGGTAAAGATAAGCTTAGGAGGTTTTTCATGCAGGTCCCCACATCTGTACCCTAGAGTTCAGAGTGGGGGAGGAACCTTGACATACACCAAAAGGTAACAATAAAACAGCATGTCTTCCCAGTACTGAACATTTGCTCACACGCTAAAAATTGTTTTACATATCTATCTACATCTGCCATCACAATATCATGCAGTAGGAACAGAAATATGATTATTTAAAAAGATATAGGACTTCTTATTCAAGCAAAACACAACCATCACTGGGAGTTTTAATTGAGTACGCAGAGCAACCTCTTGCCCTTATCATTTATTTATTTATTTATTTACTTACTTACTTATATTACCACAGTATATAGGATCACCTGTCCTGGACTATCATCCCATTATTATATGCATATTACAAACACAGAACAAAAAGATGGTCTCTGCCCCAAGAATCTTTCAATCTAAGTATAAGACAAGAGACAACAACTGGATACAGACAGACCAACGAGCACCAAGTAAACAAGAAGACCAGATAAGTCAGCAACATGGGCAGTGGTCTCTGCACACTAACAGCCTCTTACCAAAACACACATTGCAAAGACAAATGGGTTTATATACAACAGACGTTGTTCGATTATCTGAGATGACTTAAAGAAAATAACTAATCAGAAAAATAGTTTCTTGTCATTAATAGGGCTCTTAAGTCAATTCAATTGGTTAAATGAAAATCTTAGTTGTATGTAAACCTCTGATACTTAAAACTCAAGTTTTTTCTCATGTACAGTGACGTGTACAGTCCTACTGTAGTGGAAACATGTAGTACATAATGACTTTAGAAAAGATGAACAAACATACAATGGAAAACTCAAGCCAAAGGATTCAACAAAAATTGAGTGAGCTGAAAAGGGAGAGCTACTAGTTGACCCGCATCTGAATTTCAAGCAATGATGGACTTCATCATTCATTTCCATTGCTTTTTGTGCACCTGCTTTTTGGGCCTAACTTCTGTGAGCCAGAGTGAAAATCTGTCACAATGTGTCTAATAACAAGCAAATGTGTTTGCTTTTTAACACTAAAGTAATAGCTTTCTTGTTTTGTAATGAAAACTCCCTTAGACCAAAGTTTCAGTCCTCTTGATTTCATTGTGAATGTTCTGTTTTCCCAGGAAGATATGTCCTAGTTCTGACAGCTGCTCATTTTCATTCCTTCCATTCTGGTATGTTTTTTTAAATACATGTATCTATTATTTTTGCAAGCTGCTTGTTTAGCAGTAGGTATCTTAATGTTAGAATGATATGTTCCCTTTAAGGATAGATAAAGCAGTTTAAATAAAATAGGAACTTTGTCTGTATCTGAAACTTGAGCCTTTAAGTTTTGAAGAAGTGTGATTTTACCTTTTTATCATTCAATTTTCACGTTTCAGTGCTTCCAGACATTCCAAAATATTGTGGGGGAGGGGGGTGGGGAGAGATGAATTTTCTGGAGCTGCACCAGACATGATTTTAGCATAGGGTTTTTCTAATTCAGTGAAACCACAAAGTCTAATTACCCTGTAAGGTATTTACCATCCTGATTTTACAGAGGTGATTCTTTTTACTTCTGTTAAAATCCTTCTTTTCAGAAACTGAATGTTTTTCATTGTTCTTAAGATCCAAGGGTTTGGGTCTGTGGTCACCTATGCAAATTGATGAGGATTTTTACCAAACCTTCCCCAGGAAGTGGGGTGCAAAGGTTGGGAGGATTTTGGGGGGAAAGACATTTCCAAACAATGCTTTCCTAATAAAAATAAACCCAGATAAACGTTTGGTGGTGGCAGTGGAAGTCCAAGGGCAAAGGGTAAAATAGTTTGTACCTTGGGAAAGTTTTAACCTAAGCTGGTAAAAGTAAGCTTAGGAGGTTTTCATGCAGATCCCCACATCTGTACCCTAGAGTTCAGAATGGGGGAGGAACCTTGACAGAGCTGTTTCCCAAAATTTCCCAAAATTGTTTTCCTAAAGTAGGCTTAAGAAAAAGATCCCATGGCCTAGTGATAGATTTATTCTACAAATAAACTATCTCAAAAATAGTCAAGAAATTCAGACTAAACTATGTATCCTATCCTTATTTATGATTCAGATGTGCTTCCACAGGATGGCTCCACTGAGCCACCACAGCTCACACAGCCAATCCTGTCATAATCCTTTTAAAGTATAAAGCTGTGTTTCACACTATCCTTTCATCACCCTTTTGCCTAAAGATTTTTTTCAGTGGAGCAGTTCTAGCCAAATCAAACATAATGCTAACAAATGGAAACATTATATGTCTGTAAACCCCGATATGCAGCAAATATCCAAAAATTTATTCAGGGTTAGTTAATAAATAGAACTAAAACATTTTCAATTTATAATTTGTAAACCTATTCCCCACACTCAGGAAAGAGCATTCTTAAATAACACAATATAATTTTTTTGCCCATACTCGTGATTAAAATCTGCATGTCAATGAGCCACTGCAGCGTCTGTTGAGAATCGAGATGATTTCTCTTAAGAAGCAGGGCAGTTTTTTTGCAGTATTACCATTTCATAGGCACTTTAAAATTCTTGCTGTCAAATCAAATGCTGAGGAGAAAATCAATGTACTCTTCTTCGTAAATACTGCTGGCACCTGAAGTATGACTCACTAAAATGTCCCCACCAAAACTGAGAACATTCTATTTCCAAAAGAAGAGGAAATATGTACAAAGATGATTCACTAACAGTTCCTGAGGGATCAAACAATTGCTTCAGACTATTTCATCCTTGCTCAGTAAATTAAGTAAATTTAAGCAAATGTAAACTAGGAAATAACTCAGAGCTCACAAGTGACTTTTCCAAAGTAGCAAAAATAAGCATTTGTTATAAAACAGGGATGATTTTATGTTTTGGAGAAGAAAAAGTAAGTTTAGCACTTGTGAAATATCCTGAATTGACAACTCTGGAGAATAAAGAGCTTTGTATAATCACCACATAGGCAAAACATGGACTGGGGCAGTGCAAACTATTCTATTCTGCTCAGCCCTGTCTCTTCAGCTGAGTGACAACAACTAGGAATGACAGCATAGTATGATGTCCATTGTTAGGCCTTGGTTTCTGTGCTTAAAGTCTTGGGATGCCAATCGTACTGTTTTTGTGATGCTGATGCCTGCCTGCCTATTCATTTTAATTGATCTGAGACCACCAACCAAATTTCACATTAACTACCAAATATCAGATAGCAACAACTTTCACTTTGGGCCTACAATGTCTATTAAATCCATCTCTCTTTTTTTAAATTTGGGGGTGGGGAAGCAGTTTGCTAGCTATAACTAAGGAAACTAAACTATTGGAAAACTTCTGTTCAAGAAATCATCTCTTGATGTGGGCAGTCTTGTTAATGACGGAGCTGTATTCAAACTCCTGTTGTTGTTTTTTTTGTGGAAAGGAGGAAGAGATAGTTGGAGTACAAAGATTTCCTTGAGCCCACTCAAGTTTTAGTCCTGAGTATGGGACACAAATTGCACTAATATTGATCAATTACCTCGTCATGACAGCTCAGAATAAAGTCTATAAGCTAATTCTTTTAGACCTGTATGTTGCCTTACCATTGTGTATGAGGTGGTGTTGACATAATCCATGGCCCCGAAAAGGTGGAAGAAGTCACTGTTGAGTGGCTCCTTTCCTTTCTTTGTGAGGAACCCTGAGAGTAGTTCTGGGTAACTGCTTCTATAACATTCTAAGTTGTCAAACCTCATGTTCAATGTAGACAAAAGGCTATTATAAAGGTCAGTAAAGAGACGTTGGCTTCAGTGTCTTCAGTACGCTAATCATACCATTTGGTACAGTGGAACAAGTGACCCGGAGTCTGAATGGGACTGAAGCTGGCTAGCTGTCTTCAGTTCATTTTACATGGGCCTGATCATAAATGGGAGGGGAAGGTTTTCAGTTTGAATGATCTTAACTGGGGAGTTCATGTCTGTTATTTGTATTTTGATATTTTTATTTCTGTTTGCATTTTGTAATTTAAAACTATTTCTAAAGGCATCCATGGCTAGACATCTTTTATAAATAAAACACCTAAATGAATAGATAAAATAAATATATCACTGTTCTTCTTCGAGATGTGTGTCCCTATGAGTGCTCCACTTTAGGTGTCTGTGTGCCCCTGCACCTCTAATCGGAGATTTTTGGTAGCAGTGTCCCGTTGAGCCCGTGCATCTGCTCTCCCTCCCTCATGGTCTTCCTTGAGGCTATTTAGCACTGCACAGGGGAAACCCCCCCCCACTTTCTTCTCTACCGCCTTTGGCCTCTGACTGAACGAGCAGTTGTCCCTTCCTTATCTGTGTCATTAGCATAAATAGTGTTTGTTTTGTTACCTTTGTTCTCCCTAAAAGTACTCAGGCTAGTGTTTTGTTTTGTTTTATTTTATTTTATTTTATTTTATTCCTTTGGTTTAAAAAGAAAAGAGAAAAAGGAAAAGAACTTCACTTTCCTCCCCTGTCTGGGGGCATTGCCCCCCCTCCCCAAGCACCTAGTAGACTCATAATTATTTTCTTTTTCAGCTTAAAAAAAAATAAAAAAAGGTAAAGAGGATATTCTTCTGCATATTCCTCCCTGCTCGAGGATGACAACCCCCTGTCCAGGGGCTTGCCTGGCTCTCTCTGCTCCAAGCGGTGCCTCTCCTGCCAGGAGTCAGTTCCTGGAATGACCAGACACTCACTGTGCCTGGGAGACCCTCACAGAAGTGCTTTACCTGCCACACCTAAAACTACAGCCTCACAGGAGCTGGGAGCTGAAATAAAAATTCTTCTTCGAGTGCTTGTTCACGTCCATTCCACATTAGGTGTGCACACGCTGCGTGCATGAGCGTCAGAAACTTTTTCCCTTAGCGGCTCCTGTTGAGGCCCCTGAGTGGCGCCACTGCGCCGTGCATATATACCCCTGCCGGCCCGACCCCCTCCGGTTCCTTCTTGCCGTCCGTGGCGGCGTTGGAACAACCTCTCTCTCTCTCTAGAAGAGCAGTCCCTTAGCCTTTAGAGTAGCTGTTATCAGTGTGTTTACATACAGATTGTAAACACTTAAGTCATTAGGTGCCATCGCTTATTAGCACCGTAGTGTCCAGGAAGTGGATCTCTTGTGTGGACTGGTCCAGGCTGAGGTTGATGATGGGATGGAAATTGTTGAAATCATGGTGGAATTCCTCAAGGGCTTCTTTTCCATGGGTCCAGATGATGAAGATGTCCTCAATGTAGCGCAAGTAGAGTAGGGGCATTAGGGGACGAGAGCTGAGGAAGCGTTGTTCTAAGTCAGCCATAAAAATGTTGGCATACTATGGGGCCATGCGGGTACCCGTAGCAGTGCCGCTAATTTGAAGGTATACATTGTCCCCAAATGTGAAATAGATATGGGTGAGGACAAAGTCACAAAGTTCAGCCACCAGGTTTGCCGTGACATTATCAGGGATACTGTTCCTGACAGCTTGTAGTCCATCTTTGCTACTCTGAAACCTGTCTATATGGAGAATGAGCACTTTTGGTTTTAGATTAGTTTGTTACTGATTTTCAAAAACAGACAAAAAAAGTACAATAAAGTAAATGACTTACAATTTGTATCTGTTTCCAAGTACCCCATGTTTCACAGGATCTCCAAAAGGATTATGGAATTGTGCAATTTTACAACTTGTCAAAGCTGCAAGACCAGACGGAACAAAAGCAGACAATACTACTGTAATGATGCTGCCTCTGGCAGGACACAACTGAGAGTATCAATTCAGGACAAATTGCTTAGAGCAGGGCAGTGACAGCCCAAGCCTGGGGTTTCTCCACTTCTAAGCCACACCAAAGCATCCAAACAGAGAGGACTTTGGTCTCACCCCACCAGCTAACCATAAGTCATACAAGCAATTCCCTTAGACACTCCAGTTTCCCGGTATCACCACCAGTGCCACTCGTTATGGGGATGAATGGTTCTGGAAACCAATACCCCAGTAAAAGAAAAAAGGTTCTCCCGATCCCAAAGGACCAAGCCCCAAACCCAGGTCAGTATACAAATCAGATCTTACCCACAAATCACACTGTTGCCAATCCTTTAGAATCTAAAATCTAAAGGTGTATTTAGAAAAAGAAAGAAATATAGATGAGAGCTAAAATTGGTTAAATGGAATCAATTACATACAGTAATGGCAAAGTTCTTGGTTCAGGATTGTAGCAGTTATGGAATAAACTGCAGGTTCAAATCCAGTCTCTGGAGTACATCCACAGCTCAGATGGGTCATTCAGTCCTGTGTTCAGAGCTTCAGTTTATAGCAAGATTCCTCCAGAAGTAAGAAGCAGGACTGAAGATAAGATGGAGGAGATGCAGCTGCCTTTTATAGTCTCTTGCCATGTGGCCTCTGCTTTCTTTGTTCCAAAGACAAGCTGTCCATCACATGGCACGGAAAAACCTTAGAATTCTGTCCATAGACATGTCCCTGCATGCCTTGCTGAGTCACAAGGTGTATCTGCCTTCTCTCAATGGGTCAGTTGTACAGCTGATGGTCCTTAATGGGCCATCAAGCAGGCTAGGCAGTTCTGACGCCAAATTGTCTAGGGTGTCACCCAGAAACATACCACAAGTTTGAAATACAGACAGTACAGAGCCAATACTTGTAACTTTAAATACAAAAATTATACATGCACACAGATAGCATAATCATAACCAGCAAACCATAACCTTGTCTTAGACACCTTATTTGACCCCCTTTATACAAGATTTGGTGCTGCTACAGGACCTGGGTTGCAACAATAATCTATATGGTCCCAGTTCATGTCATTAACGTCAGAACTACATAGACATAAAGTCTTAGGGTAAGGGTAATGGTAGGAGAAGGCATACATTAATAGTAAAAGGAGGGGAGGAGGTGGGGAGAGGATGGGAAAAGATGTGGGGTTAGGTGGAAGGAAGGTCTGGCATTCTTTCAGACATCTCAACATTTTTTATTCAAATGTTTCTAGAAATGGGGTTCAAATCTCCAAATCCACACAATCGCTCTCCTCAGCTCTTTCGCTTCTAACTCAGACAGGTCTGAATACCATTGCTCCATTCTGGGCATAAGCCTACTCTTCCATTGTTGTAAAATCACGCACTTGAGCCTGGATGCACAAAAGGAGTTAGCTGCCTAAATTCCTGTTTTAGGCTCCTAAGTCTCATTTTTGGAGCCTCTGTGATCAGGCCTGCTGACAAGAGGGGGCAAAGGGAGCAGTTGCCCAGGGGCTCGAGCAATTTAAAAGGGTCCAGGGGCCCCCAGCCGCTGCTGCTGCCGCAGTAGCAGCAGCCACCAGGAGCTCCAGGCCCTTTTAAATCACGCGGCGGGCCGCAGGGCACCTAGCCATGCAAGAGTACTGCAGGCCCCATGCTTTGTGGGGGCCGGCGTGGGCAGTCCCTGGCCCTGAAGCCTGGAATTTCTGTCAATGTGCCTGACTGTGATGCACAGAACTGACGCTGGAATCCTGTAGGTTCCTATACTCACTCAGCACCTAAGTTTATGCAGTTAAAGTTCCCTCTGTGCCTATGTCTCTGACACTGAGCATGTGCACTGCGGCCTCCCTGTGCTCCTTTTGATCAGGCAGTCCTTGGCATTCATTGAAGCCCTCAAGAACCAAAGTGGTTGGTAAACCCAGCTGAAAACCTGACCACATGTGACCAGCCCACTCTCTGTCAACCATTCAGAAGTGCTCCACAGACTACCAGTGGTCTGTAGATCTCAGTGTGAGAACCTCTGATGGAGAGCATAAAATAGAATAGACAATTTCATTGTAACTTGCATGTCCTCAGATATACATTGTGCAAATGAATTCAGCACAGTCTTCCAAACAATAGCAAGGGTAGGAGTACAAGGGTTAGAGGTTTTTATGGCTGGAGTAAAAAGTTTTGATTCCATAAAAGTGATTCTTGCAGAGGCTAATTTTAGAAACAAACAGCTATATTCCAAAACCTTTAAAATACTTGGAGCAGTATTTGATTTCGGAAATAACTGATGATGACAGTAGCAAAGTGCAAAGCAAATCCACCTTCCAAAATTTAGTCTGCAATCTGTCCCCAAAGATATTTTTAAAGCAAACTGCTCACCATTGGAGGGACTCCCATATATACTTTGCACTAACATAATGATTAGGAAGGTAGAGCTGCCAACATCACCAGTTTGGCTATTCCAATCCTGGGTTTTGAAATTTATTCTTCTTGTTCAGTCCTTATGAGTTTCGAATTTTTAGCAAGTTCCACATTTGAATTTCTAAGGACAAATCCCTCCCTCGTGTGTGTTTTTATAGACCTAATAGTCACAAAAGAGCTTCATGTGATTTCTCTTCTATCTACTGATCTAGAAAATCAGTTTTTAATCAAGACCAGAGAGTGCCCAAGTAGCTCCTTCTGCCTAAGTTAGTTAATGTCAGAAGTTAATGTAACACCAGTGGCACTCTGTGGTCCTTGGTGTCTAGCGTAACATGAAATATGCAGAGGGTAGAATGCTGGATCAAAAAAGCCTGAGACTTTTTCCAGCATGTTGATTAAAAGGAAGATTTAATCATTCCAAAGTCAAATTTACTGGGACTCAATACATACAAGATTTTACTTAGCTTTTCATTTACACCCATTTTCTTGGTGCTTAGAAGGAAATTTAGTTCAGATTCCCATTACTGAGTATTAGGAACTTTGCATATCTGTCTTTCAGAACATCTGACAGAATCCTGAGCTCAATACAATTAAAGTGCATGCAGAAAAGTTAAATTAGTTTTAGACTGTACATTGGTGCATATTGAAATACATGACTTTGATTGCTTCTTCTTTATTAATTATGTTTTGTTATATGTTAATGCCTAGTTACCTATTTTTAATTACATTTCCTATCCGTACTTTTCATACTCAAAACACATTAGTACATAATATTCTACAATACATATAAATATTTGTATTAGCCAGTCTGTGAGTGACCTATTGCAATTAATTTCCATGTTTCTATGGAGCTAGCATCTTGAAATTTGGAATTATCATTCACCATTGAGGTTTTTATTAAAGTGCCATTGGGAAACTTGACTTTTCTTGGTTTTTATCAGATACTTGAAGTACCCTTATAGGTATATTAAGGGTTTATGAGTTACATACTTTTTTTTTGGTATGCAGTGGTCTTGTTGGGTATGAGGCCTTGAATACAGGGAAATAAAAGTTGTCTGAGCTCACCTATTCTTATTGACTTGTTGGATTAGAGGGCTGTGTTATGGGAATCAGCACCATGTGAAGGGCTGGTGGAGGAGGCTACTCCATTAGTCCAATGTCTCTGTTGTTTACGGGCTCCCGCATGCTTCTGCTTCAGTTAACCTGGCAATGCTGTTCAATGAAGCAGAAGTGATATGGTAGCAGTGCTCTGGGGAGCGTCTCAAGCACTGATACGCAAGGCAGCATGCAGCCTTGGAGCCTTTAAAGAGGACTGACAACTGAGCCAAGGAATCTTTGTGTCCAGTCCACTGACTCATAACAATCAACAGAAGTGTTACATGCAAATTAGCTGCAGGTGGCTGGTGATTGTTTGAGTTACCTCTGAAATCACATTGGTCCAACTTCAGACTTACCTGACCTGTTCACATGATCTTTCCTGTTGCCTACATTATCAATACAATTGGATGCAACAATTGTTAATAACTTCCTTAATTACAACCTATTGTTGTCAAATATAGCATATGCACAAAATGTCAATTAACTTTAATTATAGGGAAAGTTAGAGTCTGTGTTATTCCATTGTTAAGATCATTCAGGGCAAAGAAAAGACTTGACACAAACATGACATTTCTGAAAGGACCAATTTTTAAATTTTAATTCATAAACTGGCTTTAAAGTACCAGAAAATTTATTTCATACACAGAGAATAAGTTCTCTAATTTGGGGAGATATGTGGTATTTTTCATACATATTTAAGGGACTGAATCCATGCTTTAAATGCAAAACAGAACTCTGCCTTAATTATGAGACCAAGACTGGTGCCTTCATAATATATATGTGTATGTAAGATCAATAAGTCATGAAACAAGTACACCAGACCCAGTAGTTTTTCATTATTTTCTAATATTTCAAACTAAATGTGAATTTCTCCTCCTGGAGAGAAAACAAGCTTCTGTTTATTTGTTTGTTTTTTTGTTTTTGTTTTGTTTTAAATTGAACTCTGTTGCATGATTATCAGTCCTTGAAACCTAAGACTTGTTTTATTTGTTTGTCTATTGTTGTGACCATTAATTTCCCTAAATATCCTTTTACAACTTTGCAATTCAAATGACTTGTAACTAGTTCTATTTGCAGACAACTTTGGTAGTTCAGTTTAATGAGGCTTCAGATTTATAATGGATTATTTTCAAGCAATAAAATTTTAATGATTGGGTTCATTACGCTGAATTTTGAAATATGGCATGTTCCTAGGCCCTACGGCCTAGCCAGAGTGCTTCAGCTTCATCTCTCACTTTCCAGAAGCAGACATGATTGATCTTTTGATGTGAAACCAGAGGGAAATGGCTATCTAGGTCACTTGAAAAACTTAAGTGGGCCGTATACACAAGGGATATCAATACTTACAGATAAACCAGGAGTTCACATAAGACAGTTTACTGGAAAAATTTTACTTCATACTACTAAAAGCTATAATGCACTCTTTGCATCATGCTATCTAATTACAGCCATACATTCCTTATGCTGGCACACAATAAAAAGTCCATTTGTTTCAGAGATGTGCAGCATAGCGTATTCAGTATCTGCAACTTGCATCTAGCACACACACACACAGACAGCAAAGCCCTTTGTTTCCACTTTTCTGACCTCTCATTCTTATGACTTTCTGCCTGGAAAAGGACCATATAAAGAGATACTTTTAAAAATCACTTTGCACAGGCAGTGAGTCATAATTTGTATTGCTGTATTATTTCTACAAGGAACATAGCAACTATGTATGTTGTTGGCAGGCAGGATCGAACCTGCGACCTCTGGAGCTTAGTGTGTGAGTCTCTACTGCATGAGTTAAAAGTCAATGGGCTCGTAGCTAAGGCTGTAGCGGAGACTCATTTAACTATCTCTAAGTGGTCTCGGTGCCACTAGATGGGTCAGAGCACCATACCCAGAAGGTATGTGGGTTACGTATGCATATGGTGCTATAGTTCCAAAAATGGCAGTCAGAGTAGTGAGATGCATGCTGTTGCTTCTTCAGTAAGGTAAACAGAAACATTTCCCCCCAACTTACAGATCAATGGGCACCCCGTATATTAAGGGTTGGTCTGCACACAGTGTTTTTACAGGTTAGGGGTGTGAGTTTTCGGGGGTTGTTTAACCAATATAATAATACTAGTACAAGTGCTAGTATGGATGCAGTTATAAAAGATATATAAAGGTGTTCGTATACTGGTCTGTCTTAAACCCATATGGGAATAAGTTTTACCGATATAAGCATAGTTATACAGATATAACAACATGCTTACGGGGGGGGGGGGGGGTAGTGCTTTGACCATACCAGTATAGTTAAAGCAGTAAAATCTGTATGAGTAGACAAGGCCTTTGTCTGTCTGTAAGACTCTAAATACTGGTGGTGAGAAAGACAAGCGCTTCTTGTCTGAGCTGCAGAAGAGCTCTGTGTAGCTCGAAAGCTTGTCTCTTTCACCAACAGAAGCTGGTCCAATAAAAGATATTACCTCACTCACCTTCTCTTGCTAATATCCTGGGACCATCATGGCTACAGCAATACTGCATGTAAGACCCCTAACACATTTTTAATTGCTCCAGCAGTATAATGATCATTTAAACTGCTTCACAGCTGTCCCCAAATCACTGAGAAAACCTGGTGCAATGCATAAAATTATCTTGTAAGTAACTGACAGAAGCATATGATTAATATTTCATGATTAATTTTTTAAGCTGTAAGATATACTTTCAAGAATCCTTAAATTCAGCTCTAATTAATTATAAATTGGAATATGGGTGCCTTATAGTTGCCAAGTATTGGACATATTCCATTCTCTTCATCATATAGAGTAATATACTGCAATTAGACAAGTCAGAATGCAAGCTTGGGATAGATTTTGAACTTTTTTTAAAATCATGGGTTAGGAAAATTGTCTGACAAATATGAAAATCTGAGGTTCTAGAAAACAACATGAGTTAGTCAGTAATCAAATGGAAACAAGTACTGTAGGAAGATTAGTAGCATGAGAAGGAGTGGGAGAGAAAATGGTGACCAAGCATCAATGCCGTGATATGTCAGGACCTCCCGTGAGTGTGTGTGCGAGCTCTGGTCATGTTGGGAGATCTTTTGAGTGGCTTTTTTGAACGGTGATGTGGAACACCATTGAGTGGTAATGATTAGTGAGGTGAAATGAGTTCTGGAGTTGAGAAATGGTCTTATAAGGAAGTGAGAAAGATAAGAAACATTGAGAAAGAGGTTTGAGGAGAAAAGATGATGCTGCTGTGAAGAGAGAGGAATACTTCAACTTAAAGTGGCTTGGCGGAGGACTAGATGGCTCTAGGGACTGAGATACAAAACACTTCATTTCTATGGTACTAGTTCAAATTTGACCCTAATCAGTGCTAGTGACAGAAAGTTGTTACCATCTGACAGGTGTTCATGATTTGTGTGAAATGAGCCAGTGAGTACAGTACTTAATGTGCCCACATCACAAAAATCATCATTGCTACAGTTAGCACCAATTGGTGGCACCTTTGCCAGCAGTCTTTGCAAAGAAGTCAAGCACTGAATGTATCTGGAGACTGCATATGTCCTCTCTCCCAAAAGGTGGTTCTTTCAGTTTAGAACAGAGGCAGGTTGGTGGGGAAGCTTGCATAGTACTTGTTATGTGAATCAAAAGAGCACCTCATTTTTAGTGCTGTCAGATTGACACCTTTGTGAACCCTTAAAAATTAAAATGAGGTAATAAACATAAAGGCCTGGTGCTGAAAGAGTTGCTCAGAACACACAATAACAGGACTATGAAGTGGAGGAGCAATAAGACATTATTGCTGGAAGTTGACAGAGAAGAGTCCCAACGTTTAATATTAATGAAAGGATGGAATTGAGAAAGTCCAGTTAGTGACTGGACAGGGTATCTCAAGTTAGTTTAATCATTTGAGCTGTTCAAGGATGGGTTTTTATGACCACTAGAGATGGTCAAAAATTGGAAAAAACAATTTTATAAAAAATATTCCCCATTTCTCCTGGCTTCAAAATATAACAATTTTCCATGCTTTTGATTAAATACTGTTCTGAAAATTTTTGAATTTTCTCCACCCCCATCTTGACATTTTTTATTCCCCCCCACCCCCCCCTTTTAGCCTCTGAGTGCAATAAAATGAATGATGCCTAGGCTTTCCCCTCCCGACTTTTCCTTTGGCTACTCTGCTACTTTCAAACACTTATCCAACATTGAAAAAGTTGCAGAGTGGCAAAGGGAATAATAATTTTGCTAAATTTTAATTGATCGAGCAGAAAATTTCCAAATTTAGTCTAAGCCTTAGACTGGAAAATTTAGAATGTTTCTGTGCAAATGGTTTAGCCACTTCCAAGAATGAGCCTAATGAAAACTAGGTGGTTTTCAAATGTTAATTTCCTCCAACTGTTTCTTCAGGAACTCTGGTATCTTCATGCTTTGACGTAAGAACTTGAAATGTGGAAGGTGGAGTGCTCCTGGAGTCAGATAGGTGTCTATTGCTGTCCCCATGAAAGTACACTGAGATCTGACTGAGTTATAAACCTCTGAAAATTGCCATTTGAACGTGCTCAGTAGTACTTGTCAGAGTACTGCTGAGCTAACTGAACATGTTCAAGACCTACAAATCTTCCTACAGGCAACCCCACTGAGCATGTGCCCAGCCCCTGCCGAGCTTCCTATAAGCTAGGCCTCAGGACACCAGGCATGTAGCAACAGCTGCTGCCACCTCCATTTCTCTCCCCCTTTGGCCTGTAGTATTGACTTCCAGTGCCTGGATATGAAGAACCAGACAGAGGAGGCATGGTCAGACCTTTGAATTGTTCTCCAGAGTCCCAGATTTCATTTTTTTAAGGAAGTCCCTAGCTTATGGTTGTGAAAAAACCTTTCCAAATGTTGAGTTTAACCAGTGCAGAACACCTGGCTGAGTTCGCAGAGTTTGAAATAATAATATCTAACTCTCATATAGCACTTTTAACCAGTAAATTTCAAAGCGCTTTACAAAGGAGGTTGCTATCATTATCTCTATTTACAGATATGGAAAATGAGGGATAGAAAAGGGAAGTGACTTGCGCAAGGTCACCGACCCAGGTCTCCAGAGTCCTAGTAAGTTGTGAATTGCCCTATTCATTTCCATTTCATTGGGTACTAACTCAGGTGCCAGTGATCACATTTTAAATTTTAACATGAGTGTTGCCAACTTTCATAATATTTGGTGTTCTTCTTATAGCCTCAGCTCCTGGAATCAAGAGATTGTATGACATTGCTCATCACAGTATGCAAGAAAGGGCAAAGAAGATGTGTAAATTAACATGGCTGGGCTTTTAATAACACATGACTGGGCTGTTGGGGTGATATGATTAGTTTCTTTTTTTCTTGATGGAGGGGTCACTTTCAAATGTTTGGGAGACCATGGCCTAAGGTTTCACCCTAAGCAGTGCAAACAGATAGCAGGGGGACATCATGACCATTCTATCCTTCCCGTATTGCTAAGTGGCAGGAGGTCTCAGATATATGGAACAGGTTCTGGAGGAAGATCTTAGTGTGGAAAAGAGGGTACCAATACAGTAAGGTTGAGAACCAAACCACTAGTCTAAGATTAGATCCATAGTGTTGGAATCTAGGTGGAGACTGAGTTATAGTCACCAGTCAGTGGAAGTGATAGCCTGCACAAGGCACTTTTGATAGAGTTGAGAATAGAACCCAGGTCTGTCACAGGGAAGGTCTCATCTTCTTGGCCATTCTGGCTTTGGGGATGAGTGTGTCAGGGCTACAGGCTTGGCTGTGCTGTATGTAACTACCAGGCTACATTCCCTTCTAGAGATTCATGGTTGTCATTAGTCTTCTCCTGTCTAACAAACAGTTGTGTAAGACATTGACAAAAAGTGTAGCATCTCCTTCTAGTGGCTGGTCCATGGAGGAAGCCAGCATAATTCTGATACCAGTTACTCCTTTATCTCAAGTGGCAGAGGTCCTATGGGTTTAAAAGTCTGGGATTTCACACCTGCTGATCATCCATGTGGGGGATATAGGAGTCCACACAGTGGGATTTTGATTATTTTTGTTTGTTTGCTTTACAAAACACCTGGGAAATTAGTTTGCAAAGTCAAAAATTCAAAAGTTAAGGAACTCCAGTATTAAGGTAGCCTTTCCAGCCTTAATTAAACCCAGTTTTGATTTTTTTATTCTAATAAAGTTTTTTTAATTACATGAGCACATGCTATTTATTCAGTGCAAAATATGGACAATGAATGGATATCATGAATCAGGACTAGCAGCAGAGCTAGTCTCCAAGTAGACTCATCAGTACAGCAGGCCTGCAGCAGGCTGCCTGATTAGCCACACAACCTGATTGGCTGCAGGGGCCAGCAGGCCAGCTCTCAAGCCAGCAGCAGTTCCATGGTTGCTCCATGCTCATGCCCATCAGTGTGCTTGCTCCTGTGTTACTCTGTGCCTGTGCTTTTGCTTTGCACCCAGCCTTATCTCTGCGCTCCTCATGCTTTGAATCCCTCCTTGCCTGCTATCCTGCTTGCTCTCGTTCCTGACCTCTGGCTTGGTCCGTGGCTTTTGGCTCCGGCTTCACCCTCAGCTCAAGTGTCCAGTCCTACTCTCTGGTTTTACCCTGGGATCCAGTTTCTAACTACTAACACTGGTTTTGACCCCAGTCCTTGGTTCCTGATGCCTGCTCTGCTGCCCACTCCAACCATTGAGCTAGACCACCCTCATCCCAGTCAGCTGAAAATGGGGCTGAGACTTGCAAGAAGAGAGAGGATGTTGTGTTTATGGCCCTGAAATGTATTCTGTCTCTGTCTCTGCCATAAACTTTCTATTTGATGTTGAGCAAGATTTCATAATGCATACACAAAAGTGGGCCAAATTAGCACTATAAGGGCAACCTTAATTCTGGAATTTCCTAACTTTTAGAATCATAGAATATCAGGGTTAGAAGGGACCCCAGGAGATCACCTAGTCCAACCCCCTGCTCAAATCAGGACCAATCCCCAATTTTTGCCCCAGATCCCTGAACGGCCCCCTCAAGGATTGAACTCACAATCCTGGGTTTAGCAGGCCAATGCTCAAACCACTGAGCTATCCCTCCCCCTTGTATGCTTGACTTTGCAACCTTAATGTTCTTTTATCATAGGGGTTTTTGCAGGTAATCTTTTATATAAGAGATTATACGGTATTATTTAATAAAGCTGCAGCTTTTCAAGTTTGGAAATGTTTCTATTTTTGATATTACTGAGTTTATAAAGATAACTTTCTATGTAGAATTTATTTTATTTTTTCACATACACTTTATGATGTAGTTATGCTTGCAGAGTCTGATACACAGTTGTTATATGATAGAGAAGTATTTTCAAGGCTCAGATTAGAAATTGAAAGATTCCATGTCTTCCATAGGGCTGTTTTGTTCTCATCTGTTGGAAAAGAACAAGATCATTTTCAATCTCTGGTAACAAGTGACGAGTGCATCCCATTTGTGTCAAGATTATGCCATGGGAACTGACAGTCTGCATCCCAACTTAACCTTACTGTCTTGTGATGTCCCTGCCCCATTGTGTCAAAGGCTCAATGTATGTGTTCCTTTTTATAGTTCAAGTACACCTTGATGGAGAAGAGTAATTTTTTTTAAATTACAGGGGAGGTTTATGCTATAGATTACCTGGATTTTATAAAATGCTAAACTGCAGTTTCAATACTCAGAATGTGAATTTGTTTCAGTATAAAACAAATTATTTATAAAGCATAAATCAAGAATGTTAGCTACATTAATTTCATATGCCATAGAACAGAACAGAAGTATTCCACATGCCATGTGAATTTTATTTTCCTGGGTAGTACCGGAAAATATTGCCCTATTTTTATGGTGACACTAGAGTTAATGCTTACATTTGCCATTGTTTAAATATTGGATTTAGTTCATTGTAGGCCAGTGTGGCTTGGAATGGAAAATCATGTTGCATTATACTATCTTGATAAAACTTGTCACCATAATAGGAAGTGGTAGTTACTCTTCAGTAATCTCAAGGTGTTAACAAGATGTCTGCCAGGGCTGTGATAAAATGTTCACATCCAATAAAGCCTCACATCTGGGGTGTAAGGATTATATGGGCTACACAGTGTTCCACTAACAGTTTTTGCTGTGATTGCAGATGCATCACCTTTATTGTGGCTAGGAGTATGGCTGACAAACTTAGTCACCAAAAGTTGTTCTGACTGACACCTTGTAGCATAAATTACCTTGGAAGTTTCAGAATGTTCTGGTGTGTGAAAAACAGGACACCATACATAACTTTCCTTCCTTCTGAAATCATATCACTTCTGCAAAGCATTTGCACCCAATTGTAATTTCCACTAAGATCCCTTTACACCACTCTGACCTTGTTAATTACAGTAATGCACACTTTAAAACCCTCTGTGCTGACAGAGTGGAGTAAAGGGCCTTTTGTGTCAGATCTATTTTATCATCTGCCTGAGGCCTAAGACAACAGATATGTTTATAGTCTTAGTGTGATACTAAAATTGTTCAGATGTGCAAGATCCCACTGTTTGTCAGTGAGGGGGAGGGGAGAAGAAAGGGATGATGCAAGGAGCCTTCTGCTCTGCTACTTATCTCTCCATTCCCCTGCGTGATCATGATTCTGGTGCTACCTTGACTCTTGAGCACAATGTCAATAGTAATTTAGTGGCAATGAACTTTCAGAACAAACTATTGCTCTGCCTCCTCCCCCATTCATCAGCAGGATAGGGCAGGGAGTTAGAGTACGTGTCGCTTCTCTTCAAAGTTGGTGCAACTGCCTGCTCCCTCAGCCTATCTCCCTGCTGTTTCTTACCTCAGTCTGTAGCTTAATGTCACAATCAAACCCAAAGAGTTCCACTAGCGAACAGGATTCAGAAAAGATGCTGTCTCAGGCTTGGCAGTTCAATGGTGAAAGCTTATTAGTACTCCTGAGGGGGTCTCCCTAACCATAAGTGCTGGAACTAGTGGTGCGGGGAGGTTATAGCACTCCCTGGCTTGAACTGGTTTCCATTATATACAGGATTTACAGTTTGGTTCAATGGCTCTCAACACCTCCACTACACAAACTGTTCCACCACCCCTGTTCCTAACAACTACCATACTGCATGACTGGCAATTGTTTGCACACTTACAACTTTTTAAAAACAATTTCTCTAACCTAATTAAACAATATCTGTGAAATTCCCCAGTAGCTTTTCTTTATTGTACTGAGAGTTGATTCCATATCCTCTTCTCTCAATGGAGCTACACAGATGTACACCAGCTGTGATCTAGCAACATAAAACAAAAGGTTGACAGCTTGTGATCATGAACAATTCTATGCACTTAATTTTTTGCGGAAGTGTCAGTGTTGGCCTCAGAGTACTAGAATATGTGATGAGAGCGCTCTGTATTTCTCTTCTATACAAAAAGCTGCATTCAGTGAATGTTAAGACTGCAAAGTCAACACTCAGAAGTTAGGAAAGCTCAGAATAAATGCTGTACAACCTTAATTCAGCCCAGTTGTGGATATGCATTATAATACAGTCTTCAATTACATGATGACATTCAATTTTTTCTAGGCCCTGTTTCATTCAGTGCATCAGACCGTATCACAGGGATCGGCAACCTTTGGCACACGACCCGTCAAGGAAATCCACTGTCAGGCCCGGATGGTTTGTTTACCTGCAGCATCTGCAGGTTCAGCCAATCGCAGCTCCCATGGGCCGCGGTTTGCCACTCTAGGCCCTGGGAGCTGCGGGAATTGGCGCGGGCTGAGAGATGTGCTGGCCACCACTTCCCACAGCCCCCATTGGCCTGGAACAGCGAACTGCAGCCAGTGGGAGCTGCGATAGGCCGAACCTGCGGACACTGCAGGTAAACGAACCAGCACAGCCCGCCAGCGGATTTCCCTGACTGGCCGTGTGCCAAAGGTTGCCGATCCCTGCTGTATCATTATGTATATACACAAGGAGGCTAAAGTGAGATTGCACGAGCAACTTTAAATTTGGCGTTTCCTAACTTTTGAGCACTTGAATTTACAAACAAAAATGTCATAAAAAGAATGTTCAGGTTGCAATTTTCTAGGTTTTCAAACAAAACTGAAGAAAAAAAAAATTAATTTCAGCACGTGGAACCATATGGGTTCCCACGATGGTTCAGTGGCAGGTGTAGAACGATAGCACAGACCTCTGCGATTTGAGGTAACAGTAACTGATAAAGGATGACAACCTACTTTGGCTGTGTAGACCAACCACTAGAGGGAGACACAGCACACATTTTGTCAGTGAGTTTCACTGCTATTTGTAGATGGCAGAAGCATGCTGAAATTCAGGCATCCTGAATTCTACTACAGTTTCCGAGGCGGGAGTTCACCTTAGTAGTATAGACCTAGTCTCCACCTCCACCAGCATCCCTGAGCCATTCTGCCCCAGACTTTCTAGACTGTCCTCATCTCAGTCCTAGTCCTCTACCCTTGGCTCCATGTCTCAGTTCCAGTTTTCCACAAGCTCAGCCTCCTTGTTTCTTTGTCCCAGTCTTCCACTCACCCCCTCCAAGCCCAGCTTCTCACCAGTCTCCTTCAAGCCATCTCCTCCTGCACCCTACCTAGGCACCAGATCATTGAGAGTACAGGAGATTCAGTCTCCCTGTGCACAGTTCCTGTGGGTGGCACCACAGCCACCTCTTGCTGCTGAGAGCAGCAATTCCAGAGAAAATCCTGCTCACATCCCCTGCAGAGCCAAGCTGGAGCATGCTCAGTATAGATGGAATCTTCAGAAAATTTAGCTTCTAAACTCTAACAAGAGAAGAGCAGCTAGTCCTATAGGAAAAAGGGAAGAGTCAATGGAGACTATACCAAATATGAGCCCCAGGAGGATACAGGATGGGTTGAAGAGGATTACAAGGGAGAATAGAAATGGAAAGAACTTGCAGCCAGAGGGAACAGGGGATAGACTGGAGAATCGCACTGTCACCAGTTTCTACATGATCGGGGACTCCTTACTGAGAAGAATAGACAGGCCTGTAACCAGAGCTGATCCAGAGAATGGAAGGGTGTGCTGTCTTCCAGGTGCTAAGATATGGGATGTGGTCCTGAGGTTGAAAAGGATCCTAAAGGAAGTGGGAAAGAATCCACTGATTATCCTTCATGTGGGAACAAATGATACCGGTAGATTCTCACTGGAACGTATCAAGGGAGACTATGCCAGGCTGGGGAAGATGCTTAAGGAAATCGAGGCTTAGGTGATCTTCAGTGGGATTCTTCCCTTTCCTAGAGATGGGCGACAAAGGTGAGACAAGATTATGACTATCAACAGATGGCTCAGGCAGTGGTGCTATAAGGAGGCTTTGGGATGTATGGCCACTGGAAGGCATTCATGGACAGAGGACAGTTCTCTCAGGATGGACTTCATCTGAGTAGGGAAGGAAATAGACTTCTAGGATGGAGGCTGGCACAACTGATTAAGAGAGATTTAAACTAGGAATTTGGGGAAAATGGTTGGGAGATATCGAGGTAATCTCCACGTCAGATTTTAGCATTGAGAGGGAAGAAAACAAAGTAAGAAAGGATACAGCTATGGGTAGGAGAATGGACATAAGGAGAAAGGGCAGTGTGGATACCAGTCTAATAGGTCATACTGGCTGTAGAATGTCCATGCATAATTGGGTAAAGAATGTGAGCGAGGCCAAACAGCAAAAATTAAGACGTTTGTACACCAATGCGAGGAGCCTAGGTAACAGAATGGAGGAACTAAAGCTACTGGTGCAGGAAGTGAAACCAGATATTATAGGGATAACAGAAACATGGTGGAATAGTCATCACGACTGGACTACAGGTATTGAAGGGTATGTGCTGTTTAGGAAAGACAGAAATAAAGGTAAAGGTGGTGGAGTAGCATTGTATATCAAGGATAAGGTAGAATGTAAAGAAATAAGAAGCGATGGAATGGATAAGACAGAGTCTGTCTGGGCAAAAATCACATTGGGGAAGAAAACTACTAGAGCCTCCCCTGGGATAGTGCTTGGGGTGTGCTATAGACTGCCGGGATCTAATTTGGATATGGATAGAGCCCTCTTTAATGTTTTTAATGAAGTAAATACTAATGGAAATTGAATGATCATGGGAGATTTTAACTTCCCAGATATAGACTGGAGGACAAGTGCTAGTAGTAATAATAGGGCTCAGATTTTCCTAGATGCGATAGCTGATGGATTCCTTCATCAACTAGTTGCTGAACCAACTAGAGGGGATGCCACTGTAGATTTGGTTTTGGTGAGTAGTGAGGACCTCATAGAAGAAATGGTTGTAGGGGACAACCTTGGTTCAAGTGATCATAAGCTAATTCAGTTCAAACTGAATGGAAGGATAAACAAAAATAAATCTATGACTAGGGTTTTTGATTTCAAAAGGACTGACTTTCAAAAATTAAGGAAATTAGTTAGGGAAGTGGATTGGACTGAAGAATTTATGGATCTAAAGGCAGAGGAGGCCTGGGATTACTTTAAATCAAAGCTGAAGAAGCTACCGGAAGCCTGCATCCCAAGAAAGGGGGAAAAATTCATAGGCAGGAGTTGTAGACCAACCTGGATGAGCAAGCATCTCAGAGAGGTGATTAAGAAAAGCAGAAAGCATACAGGGAGTGGAAGATGGGAGGGATCAGCAAGGAAAGCTACCTTATTGAGGCCAGAACATGTAGGGATAAAGTGAGACAGGCTAAAAGTCAAGTACAGTTTGACCTTGCAAAGGGAATGAAAACCAATAGTAAAAGGTTCTATAGGCGTATAAATAAGAAGAAAACAAAGAAAGAAGAAGTGGGACCGCTAAACACTGAGGATGGAGTGGAGGTTAAGGATAATCTAGGCATGGCCCAATATCTAAACAAATACTTTGCCTCAGTCTTTAATAAGGCTAATGAGGATCTTAGGGATAATGGTAGCATGACAAATGGGAATGAGGATATGGAGGTAGATATTACCATATCTAAGGTAGAAGCAAAACTCTTACAGCTTAATGGGACTAAATCGGGGGGCCCAGATAATCTTCATCCAAGAATATTAAGGGAATTGGCACATGAAATTGCAAGCCCATTGGCAAAAATTTTTAATGAATCTGTAAACTCAGGGGTTGTACCATATGACTGGAGAATTGCTAACATAGTTCCTATTTTTAAGAAAGGAAAAAAAAGTGATCCGGGTAACTACAGGCCTGTTAGTTTGACATCTGCAGTATGCAAGGTCTTTGAAAAAATTTTGAAGGAGAAAGTAGTTAAGGACATTGAGGTCAATGGTAAATGGGAAAAAATACAATATGATTTTACAAAAGGTAGATCATGCCAAACCAATCTGATCTCCTTCTTTGAGAAAGTAACAGATTTTTTAGACAAAGGAAACGCAGTGGATCTAATTTACCTAGATTTCAGTAAGGCATTTGATACAGTGCCACATGGGGAATTATTAGTTAAACTGGAAAAGATGGGGATCAATATGAAAATTGAAAGGGGGATAAGGAATTGATTAAAAGGGAGAATACAGCAGGTCATACTGAAAGGTGAACTGTCAGACTGGAGGGAGGTTACCAGTGGAGTTCCTCTGGTCCCAAAACTGATCCCTATCTTATTTAATCTTTTTATTACTGACCTCGGCACAAAAAGTGGGAGTGTGCTAATAAAGTTTGCGGATGATACAAAGCTGGGAGGCATTGCCAATTTAGAGAATGACCGGGATATCATACAGGAGGATCTGGATGACCTTGTAAACTGGAGTAATAGTAATAGGATGAAATTTAATAGTGAGAAGTGTAAGGTCATGCATTTAGGGATTAATAACAAGAATTTTAGTTATAAGCTGGGGACGCATCAATTAGAAGTAATGGAGGAGGAGAAGGACCTTTGAGTATTGGTTGACCACAGGATGACTATGAGCCGCCAATTTGATATGGCCATGGAAAAAGCTAATGCGGTCTTAGGATGCATCAGGCGAGGTATTTGCAGTAGAGATAAGGAGGTGTTAGTACCTTTATACAAGGCACTGGTGAGACCTCATCTGGAATAGTATGTGCAGTTCTGGTCTGCCATGTTTAGGAAGGATGAATTCAAACTTGAACAGGTAGAGAGAAGGGCTACTAGGATGATCCGAGGAATCGAAAACCTGTCTTATGAAAGGACACTCAAGGAGCTTAGCTTGTTTAGCCTAACCAAAAGAAAGTTGAGAGGAGATATGATTGCTCTCTATAAATATATCAGAGGGATAAATTCCGGAGAGGGAGAGGAATTATTTAAGCTCAGTACCAGTGTGGACACAAGAACAAATGGATATAAACTGGCCATTGGGAAGTTTAGACTTGAAATTAGAGGAAGCTTTCTAACCATCAGAGGAGTGAAGTTCTGGAATAGCCTTTCAAGGGAAGCAGTGGGGGCAAAAGACCTATCTGGCTTCAAGATTAAACTCGATAAGTTTATGGAGGAGACGGTATGATGGGATAACATGATTTTGGCAATTAATTTATCTTTAACTACTCATGGAAAATAGGCCCAAAGGCCTGTGATGGGATGTTAGATGGGGTAGGATCTGAGTTACTACAGAGAATTCTTTCCTGGGTATCTGGCTGGTGAATCTTGCCCACGTGCTCAGGGTTCAGCTGATCGCCATATTAGGGTCGGGAAGGAATTTTCCTCCAGGGCAGATTGGAAGAGGCCCCGGGGGTTTTTCGCCTTCCTCTGTAGCATGGGGCATGGGTCACTTGCTGGAGGATTCTCTGCACCTTGAAGTCTTTAAACCATGATTTGAGGACTTCAATAGCTCAGATATAGGTGAGAGGTTTATTGCAGGAGTGCGTGGGTGAGATTCTGTGGCCTGCATTGTGCAGGAGGTCAGACTAGATGATCATTATGGTCCCTTCTGACCTTAATATCTGTGAGTCTATGAGTAAGTCTCTGTTGAGCATTCACAAACTGGTTTTTTTCATAGGTTTATAACTTAATCAAATTAGGGTGTGGTTTTTTACCCTCACAAAAATAGCAAAAGACACATCCCTGATGGCATAGAGGCCCTCTCTCCCGAAGCCAAATTTCAAGTCCCTGCTCCAATCACACAGGCACAAGAACTTTTCAACCACACAGTTTTAAGGACAAACTAATGCATTTTCCCAGCCTCATTCTGAGGAATGTGAACCATTTTTGGTTAGTCTCTATGGTGCCACAAGTACTCCTTTTCTTTTTGCGAATACAGACTAACACGGCTGTTACTCTGAAACCTGTCATTTTTGTTAAAAACTTCTAAAAACCTGAGTCAGACACCAGCATGGGAAATTTCAGATGAAATGCTTAAAGTTTTGCAAAGTTATAAACAACTGAAAGCCGGGTTTTTATAATGGAAAATGTCAGGCAACCTTAACTATAGGTGTTGCTACCTGCACCATTATAATTAGTTTATAGATCAGATGTTGATAATATGGAATCAGTACAACTTGCTGAAATGGCTTCCTCTTTGCAGCTCTTAGAAGTGGATTACCTTATCAACCTGGGTAATTAAATTCTACCTGCCCACTGCAGTTTCTACTGATTTTGGAAAGCTAACTTCAGATCCTGGTTGGTTGATAAAATTAATAGTATTGACATAAATACTTAGATTTCTGCAAGGCATTTGACCTGGTCACATGACATTTTGATTACAAAGCTAGAATAATAGAAAATTAACCTGGCACACATTAAATGGATTCAAAGCTTACTAACTGATAGGTCTCAAAATGTAACTGCAAAGGGGGAAATCATCATTGAGTGGGTCTTTTTCCAGTTGGGTCCCACAGGGATCAGTTCTTGGGCCTATGCTATTTAACATTTATATCAATGACCTGGAAGAAACCATAAAATATCACTGATGAAGTTTTCAAATGACACAAAAATTGGGGAAGTATAAATAATGAAGAGGACAGTTCACGGATTCAGAGCAATTTGCATCCTTTGGTAAACTGGGTGCACGCAAACAATATGCATTTTAATATGGCTAAATACAAATGTATACAAATAAGAAAAAAGAATGTAGGTCACACTTACACAATGGGGGACTCTATCCTGGGCAGCAGTGACTCTGAAAAAAGTTGGGAGTCATGGTAGATAATCAGCTGAGCATGAGCTCCCACTGTGACACTGTGGCCAAAACAGCTAATGTAATCCTGGATGCACAAAAAGGGGAATCTCACAAAGACATAGAAAGGTTATTTTACCTCTGTATTTGACACCTGTGGATATATTGGAATACTATGCCTAGTTCTGGTGCCCACAATTCAAGAAGTATGTTGAGAAATTGGAGAGGCTTCAGAGAAGAGCTGTGAGAATGATTAAAGGATTAGAAAACAGGCTTTATAGTGATAGATTCCAGGAGCCCAGTCTATGTATCTTAACAAAGAGAAGGTTAAGGGGTTACTTGATTACAGTCCATAAGTGTCTATATGAGGAACAAATATTTAACAATGGGCTCTTTAATTTAGCAGAGAAAGGTATAAGATGATGCAATGGAAGCTGAAGCTAGACAAGTTCAGACTGGAAATAAGGTGTGCATTTTTTAAACAATAAGAGTAAGTAACCATTGGCACAATTTACCAAGAGTTATGGCGAATTCTCCATCACTGACAATTTTTAAATCAAGACTGGATTTGTTAAAAAAAGACATCCCCTAGGAATTATTTTCGAGAAGTTCTATGGTCTGGGTTATACAGGAGGCCAGACTTGGTGATCACGGTGCTCCCTTCTGACTTGAAATCTCTGAATCCTACATGGTTGTATAACAGTTATTGCTTTTCACCCCAGAGTTTGTAGTGTCATGGGGAGGGTAAGAGTCTCTATCTCCAGTGTCCACTGAGGCATGCTGTGGCCCACCAGCTAATTGTCCCTTCAGTCTTGTCCTCTTCTGAGTGGGATTGAGGGACTCAGCTCCAAAATGTTCTATAACAAAACATAGAAACATAAATCAATATTAAGACATCCCCCAGTCTTCCAGAGGACATTCCTGCCCTTTCCTTCAGGTTATTGCTTGGATCCCTAACAGTCTCTGATTCATGCATTGCTCACTCTTTGAGGTCAGTGTAATTGTCTTTTTTCAACTGAATGTTGCATAATATTTATAGAACTATCTCAGTTGTGCAATAGGCCTGATTGTGCCTTGTCCAAGTCAGAGGAAAAAGAGCATGCCTGAGGGCATTGCAATAACCATTCTTAGTATTCTGCCAGATCCATCACTTTAAATACAAGTGCGTTTCCCTTGTATTTCATTTACATTGTGTTTACAAGATGTACATTTAACTAGCATTGGGTTCAAAATGGAGCATTGAATCAAGTGATTATGTAAAGGAGGAGGGAACAACTATGCTAGCTAGACTACAGAAGTAACTATGGGGCAGGGATCATCTCTTCCTTTGGTTTTGTATTGCACCTAGCACAAAAACATTCCAATCCTGACCAGGGCCTCCAGGAACTACTGTAATATAACGATTAACTAATACCTGTCTTAAGCCCTGGGTATGCTTGGTGTGACCTAGAAGTGTCCAGGAGCCCGGGCTGATTCAGATTGAGCCAGGTGTTTAGGCCATTGAAGTGCCTTCTTACATACCTGACTCCTGAGTGCTCATTAGACATTTCAGGGTCTTTCACTGGTTTTGTTAAGTTGTACATGTTGATCAACTAAAGACAACTAAAAGAGTACAGTACAATACTGGCACCATATTCTGCCATGAAGATGCAGATGAAACTCAATGACTTCAGTGGGGTTCTTGCATGTATAATGATTTCAGGTTTGGACCTTGGAACAATAATGGAAAAATATACCTTCCTTTTAATTCTCATCTTTCTTCCTCTGGCACTGATGTCAGGAGCACTCAGACAAAAACATAGGCCACAGGTGACTCTTTGTCTGAATGTTTGTCATCACGCAGTTTTTCTTTCAGTGCTGCCATCTGGATCCTTTAGCAGTTCCACAGGCAATCATGTTGTTGGCTCTAGGGCTGCCTCTGAGACTCTCAAGTGGCTAAGATGCCTTGTCATCTCAGATGTCATTTATCTCTTGACTTTACTTTGATCTTCAGGAGTTTGTGCAAAATTATCTGCTGGAGGAAAAAATGTTTTTGTAACTTTCCACGCTGATATGTGCATGAAGGATTTTTAAAGGAAGAAAATGGGGCTCAGTCCCTCTATCTACACTTTGTTATATTGTACATATTGTACTGTGTTCGATAAATATGTTTTTAACATATAAATAAGACAACACATCCATCCCCAATCTCTGTGTACATATTTGTAACCCCTTATTTGTTGTATGATACAAAATCTTTATGTTGTTTTGACGTTGTCTAACAGGTGCAAGGACTGGCACCATCCAGAAATACTGAAATGTTACTCCACTCCCATTTGTTTTTAATAGGGCATTCACATTTTTCCAATTAGGAGAAAATTGTATCATTGCCACTGGCAAACATCTGTGTTCCTGATATGTCTAATGCTATCTCTGATTTGTTCTGTGAAACAAACTCAGATTTTCCCTTTTATATCTTCAAAATCATGTGTGAGGTTTTAGCATGCTATTCCCTTACAGTTAAAGGAAATCATATAGCTAAACACTGGCTTAGTGCTTTAAGTATTTGAAAGGCAAAATTAGAAAGTAAGTTGAGGTTAGGACAAACAAAATGGCATGATTCTCTGTAAACCAATGTTTAAACCAAAATATTTGTATGTATTAATTTTCTTCACACTTTAGCTTACGTGTGTGTGTGTGTGTGTTGAGCCCATTTTGGGTTTACACCATGGAGTTTCTGGGGGTTATGGTTCACTGGACCTTTCTGCTTACCACTCCCAATGGATGATCCTACCTGTAACAAAGATGATACTGGAAAAGGAGGTACTGTGAGTTTTCCCCAAGTTAAACTTGTTCCTTTTCTTGAGAGAAGGAAATGCTAGTGATAGAAACATGCTGAATTTCGAGCTGGTATAAAGGAATGGTTTCTAACCTAAGTTCAAAAGCAGATCCTCAGCCAGTGGCATTGAAACAATTTGTATATTGGGGTTGCTGAAAGCCATTGAACAAAACTATAAATTCTGTATATGATGGAAACTACTTCAAGTCAGCACCCTTAGTTCCAGCACCCCTTTCCTCAGCTGATGTACATTGTCATAATTCCATTGACTTCAATGAAGGTATGACAATTTACATCTGCTGAGGATCTACCTCATTTTTAGAGAGACAAGCGGGGTGAGGTAATATATTTTATTTGACCAACTTCTGTTGGCGAGAGAGACAAGCTTTCGAGCTTACACAGAGCTCTTCTTCAGGTCTGGCAAATGTACTCATTATTTTGTAGATTAATCATATTTTTTATTTTTCTACTGTAATGTAGCTCCTACAGTGCAAAAGGGCAGTCAAGCTGTCTTAAATGGCTTCAACAGACGCATGATGTCAGCTAGCCAGAGTTGGGTTATATAGTCATTGATTTGTCATCAGATCTTGGTTATTCCCAGGACATCTTCACAGGTAGCCATGGCCTCCTGTAGAATTCTGGGATCCACAGGATTCTAAAGGTGGAACTACTGCTCATTGCAAGCCAGGCCCAAGCAAAATATTTTAGGGAGACTGTCCATGGAAGCTAAACAGATTTTTTTTCCTTTCATGTGTATGATAAGGGTAAGATGAGGTCCACTGAAATAAAGGTAATTTTATCTACCCAATAAACATATTTATTGAAAATTCTGCAAAATACAATGGATAAAACTGTTGATGTCTGATGATCCTTTCTCCCATTGGAGGTTTCATACCTAACATGACCACCACACAGAACAAATTAATATATTTTTGAAAATTTTAACCCTCGCATGCATTACCAAGGCACTTTAGTGGTTGAAATCTGATAAAAACAAAGAGAGAGGTCAAATTTAGACCACATTTAAAATTATTTTTTTATTCAGTGGCTCTTTAACAAGGTTTTGTCTGATCTGGCATCAGACTTCACTGCCTCCTCAATTTCCCCAAGCTGGTTGACTCTTGTGTTTTTAAACAATTTAGCCTTTCAGCCTTTTCGGGGGTGTAGATAAAAAGTCTAACAAAACAAACCAGATATCCAGCAGCCTCATACTATGTCTTCCCCTGTTTGAGCAGAGTGTTCACTTTCAGGGACACACAATATTTTCATTCTTGCTGGTCCATAATTCCTCTTCTTACCCCTCCTGGGCTGAACAATCTATTGGCATATTGGTGCAGGGGTCAAAAAAGGGGAATTTCCTTCCCCCCTTGCTGGAAGTCCCAGCCTAGACCATTCCTTGACTTTAGCAAAGCTTTTGATACGGTCTCCCACAGTATTCTTGCCAGCAAGTTAAAGAAGTATGGGCTGGATGAATGGACTATAAGGTGGATAGAAAGCTGGCTATATCGTTGGGCTCAATGGGTAGTGATCAATGGCTCCATGTCTAGTTGGCAGCTGGTATCAAGCGGAGTGCCCCAAGCATTGGTCCTGGGGCCAGTTTTGTTCAATATCTTCATCAGTAATCTGGAGGATGGCGTGGACTGCACCCTCAACAAGTTTGCAGACGACACGAAACTGGGAGGAGTGGTACATATGCTGAAGGATAGGGATAGGGTACAGAGGGACTTAGATAAATTAGAGGATTGGGTCAAAAGAAATCTGAGGTTCAAAAAAGACAAGTGCAGAGTCCTGCACTTAGGACGGAAGAATCCCATGCACTGCTACAGACTAGGAACCGAATGGCTAGGCAGCAATTCTGCATAAAAGGACCTAAGAGTTACAGTGAACGAGAAGCTGGATTTGAGTCAACATTGTGCCCTTGTTGCCAAGAAGGCTAATGGCATTTTGGGCTGTATAAGTAGGGGCATTGCCAGCAGATCAAGGGACGTGATCGTTCCCCTCTATTCGACATTGGTGCGGCCTCATCTGGAGTACTGTGTCCAGTTTTGGGCCCCACACTACAAGAAGGATGTGGAAAAATTGGAAAGTGTACAACAAAAATGATTAGGGGACTGGAACACATGACTTATGAGGAGAGGCTGAGGGAATGGGGATTGTTTAGTCGGCAGAAGAGAAGAAGGAGGGGGGATTTGATAACTGCTTTCAACTATCTGAAAGGAGATTCCAAAGAGGATATATCTAGACTGTTCTCAGGGGTAGCAGATGACAGAACGAGGAGTAATGGTCTCAAGTTTCAGTGAGGGAGGTTTAGGTTGGATATTAGGAAAAACTTTTTCACTAGGAGGGTGGTGAAGCACTGGAATGCGATACCTAGGGAGGTGGTGGAATCTCCTTCCTTTGAGGTTTTTAAAGTCAGTCTTGACAAAGCCCTGGCTGGGATGATTTAGTTGGGCTTTGAGCAGGGGGTTGGGCTAGATGACCTCCTGAGGTCCCTTCCACCCCTAATATTCTATGATTCTATGATTAGCAACTGTGAGTGTTAATTCCCTTCAACACCCATCAGCACTATCCTGTTCAGGCTACTTTCTTCTAGAAATACCCTTCTAATTTCTTTTGTATCAGTGCTCTTTCAACTACCCTTGTATCACTCTTGGTGTGGGGGAGGTGATGTATCATGGGGGATGGAGTCCAACTGGGGAGTCTGGCACATGGAGCAGAATGGGGATATGAGACAAATGAACTATAACTCCCAGGATTCACCATGATGGCTTCTTGACCAACATATTTCTGTTTGCACCTGGAAAAAAAAGATTTTGGGGTGTTTGGTTTGTTGATAAAAAATTTAAAATTTCCACAGAGAGCAGATGTTTAGTTGCAAACCCAATTTTCCTTTGAAAAACAGTTTTAATGGTAAATGTTCAACCAGCCCTAATTCTAACTCAGAAGGAACATAGAAATCAGTTGCCAGTCATTGAAAAGTGGAAAGAAACTCTATAATATAGACTGGCTATCTACACACACACATATTCACCCACCCAAGTGAGTGTATTCTTGTGCATGTATATGTAAACTACATATATAAAATACAAAGATTAAAGTTATGACAACCTTGCTATAATTTTTATGCTTTATTATTTACATACAAAATAAGCATGGTCAATTGGATTGGGATCTGTATTGAGAAATCTTTTTTATCCTAGGTACTTTGTACACTTTCTAATTAAACTTAGTAAAAACTTTAATACAAAACAAAGAACAAAAGAAAATCTTCCATGATGTTTGAATTTAATAATGGCTGTACTAATATATCATACCAAAGTGAACTAATGATTTCTATGGGGGAAGGGGAAGACCCTCATTTAGAGGAGTAATTTGCAAGTCATATGGGAGTGTTTCATCGCTTCATGCGAAAAGGTTAGGACTGTGTTAATTTCAAGCAGAGACAATCACATAATTAATTTTCCCAGAAGGAAAACAAGGTTCATAGTACAGTGTTAGTGCCATACAATGACCTCTCACATCTGAATTTACACATAATTGTTATAATTACAGGGTCAGCTCAGAAACTCTCTGCAATTGCTAAGTAAAACTTAACAAGATAGCACTTCTTCATTTTTCCAAGTGCTATTCAATACAATGTTTCCTGATCTTAGGTTCTGTTCTTTCCATCTAGACAATATTTGCATCTAGCACTGCTCATACATCCTTTGTTTGAGCATAAGTGCTAAAATTTTACAAAAAAATTTACAGAATTATCCCAGAAGCTGGGGTTCTGAGGCTGCCCAGGAAGAGGGAGGTGTTTGCGTAGGGAATTTTAGACGATTATAAAAAGCTATCTCCATTCTCAGGGTTACAAAATGTTGATGGCTCAGCTAAAAATTTGAACTAATTGAAGGGGGACAGCCATTCCTTTCCGAATAGCCTCACCCCCAAATAATGAATCCCACTTACCTGCAGTTGCCTTCTTTTGGGAGACCCGGATGCCGGCAGTTCCCACACATATGCACACACATTTGGGGAGAAGCAGCAGGCCTATTATCCTTTGTTCCTTCATTTCCCCTCATTTTCTCCTTTTGTGTTCCCTATTAATGAGAAATCACTTCCCCAAAATTAATTCTTTCCCCATCCTCCCTTCTCCCCAGAGTCCCCATTTATTTAGTGCAATAACTGCCCTGCTACAGGCAGGAATTCTGAATATTAATAAAGCTGCTCCCCTCCACTGTAATTCCCACCAACTTCTTAGGACCCTGCCACAGCCACTGCTGACTGCGCAGTGCCCCCAGGGACAGAGAATCAGTTGGTCTCTCTCTTTCTCATGCCCTTGGATGTCAGGTCCATTTGTGAAAAGCTGGGACTGTTTGCAGCTGTGCCCTAGCTGTGGCAATGTTAGATTGGCCATGTTGAATTTCTGCTATACGTTTTTCAGTTATCAGTTTCAAGGTGGTTCACATGATCCACAGCCGTAGACTCACCAACATCACGTTATTTTTGTATGTGCTGTTTTCTTAACAAGAGTTCTTTTTTGCATTTTCAAAAATGTATGTCTGAGACTTCTTTGAAGACTGAATCCTTTCCTCAAATCCCCAAACTGGCCTAAATGAAACAACTTGCAAAGTGTAAACAGAGAGATAAGTAAAGATGCTCGGTCTTCTGAGGAACAAAGCTGTGAGGCAATTCAAGCTGGAGGATATTACAATTTGAGAGTCATTCTGTATTCTCTCTCTTGTGGAGACAGATTAATATTTGTTATTCTTCATTAGTTTTGCCATAATCTAAACTGTAAGGGAAAGCCCTGTTTTTCTGTGGGGAACAAATAAAAGTTCAGAACAGATACCGTTGTACAGCTCTGACTGGCCAGATTTTCAAAAGAGCTCCTCTGCCATTTTGGTACTTAAATGAAATGGGCAGATTTTAACAAGTGTTTAGTGGTCAGCATCCCCCACTGAGAACAATAGGCACTTTCGGGTGCTGAGCACTTGTGAAAATCTGGCTGTTTCTTTCAAGTATCTAAGGGTACATCTACAATGGGGAAAAAAAACCTGTGGCAGTGAGTCTGAGCCTTGGTCAATGGACTTGGGCTCACGCTGGGGGGCGAAAAATAGCTATATATCTATTCCCACTCAGGCTGGTGCCTGGCCTCAGAGACCTAGCAAGGAAGGAGGGTCGCAGAGACCAGGCTGCAGCCCCAGTAGGGACATCTACACTGCTATTTTTCACCCTGATAGCACAAGCCCCACAAGCCTGAGTCAGTTGACCTGGGCTCTGAGTCTTTCTATTGACTTCAGTGAGCTTTGGACCAGGCCTGTAATTGAACCTGAGCTCTTCTTGCCCAGTTTTTACATCTGTCAGCTGACCATCAGCAATTGGATACTGGGAGGATTCCTCCCAGATGCTGCACCAACAGACACAGAAAGAGCAACTCACCCTTCTCGCTAAAATTACTTATAGTCTCCCTTCTACCAAACACTGAGTGACCACAGGCCTAATGCAAACCCAGTTCAAGTAATTGAAAATATTCCCAATGCCTTCAATAGGCTTTGGACCAGCTGAAATATTTAGCCTTATCCCCTACTCTGTGTTATTTACAATGGTACCGACACATAGAAAGAAAAGAAGGAAAAGAAGGAAGGCTAAAGATGTTTAGCTTGGAATTTGATTGGAAAATCAGATGGCATAATGCTGAGTGACTTCTACACATTATAAGAGACTTGGTTCTTCGTTCTATCTACATCAAGTCTAACGACAGTCAGGTTTAGTGGAAGTTGAGAAGAATGAAGAAAGGGCCCTTTGTGCTATTCTATATCTTCATGCGATAGGGTGCTCTTTTGCCGGAGAGTACCAGTAGTTAACAGTAACAGCAGACAGTGAGTAGGGGCAAAAGCATGCCCCTTTAACTCAGCGCTGGGTGAAGTTACACAGCCTTAAGGAACAGGATCCATGTCAGTGCTCATTAACTTTGTCCTTTGTGATCGCTCCTTTTCCCATATGTATTAGTCGGCTATGTCAGTGGGCTGGGAAGATAAGACTTCACTGAGATAGCAGCCATATAAAAAGGATGACAAACTGCAGTGACAAGACAGTATTGATAACTTGGGAAAGAGTCAAATAAAATCTGTGCAGAAAACAGTTCAAAGAGCAGTTCTGCTTAGAGCTGTTAGCACCGCAAAACGACCTCACACATCAGATTTTTATACCAGCAAATGCCGACAGGGCTATGTTATGTGCTGTAGGCATTGGGCAGGTTCCCATGCTGAATCAAGAAGGTGGCAGAGGGGAAAGAGGGAAGACTGAGGCGGATTATCTGCCACAGCTACATCTGCTGTCTGATCTCAGGCTCCCAAATAACTGACCCATTTTACGAAAAAAAGGTATAATCAAAATGGAAATGGGAAACATGACAGTATTTGACAAATTAATGGTGCTGTAGCTTTGGAATGGTTGAGAAAAGGAAAAATTCACAAGTGACAGAGCTAGTGTTGGCCTGTGCTTGCAATGGTGTGGCGCAATACATGACTGTAAAAATTATAATTGGCATCCAATAACCAACCACCTGCCATTCCCTAAAACCCCCCATAACTCAACTGCTGTGGTAGTGGAATTGCTTTTAATTTCTCTTTCTTCTTCTCCACCTAATACACTTTGAAATGATCATTTTAGTCAAATCTAAAAATAAATGACATCACAGATAGACCAGTAACACTTCTCTCTCCATCAGAGAAAATAAAATAGAAAATGGCATAGACAAACTGTGGAGGAACTGGAGTGGTTGACTGCAGTGCTGCTTTAATTAATAAATGCCTTGCCTTGCCAGGCACAATGTGATAGATATTGATCCTGGAAAGAAATAGAACGGTCCTGTGAATAATACAGTGCTAATTAATGCTGCAGACATGTCTAAGATAGCACTTAGCTGGGGGAGGGAAGGGGGAGGTTTGGAAGAGGACAGGTGGTTATGTTTTGTTTACTGCTTTTATTGTGGTCATTGTTTACTGTGAATTTTACTGTCTAAAATGGAAGGCTGGGGGGAGGTTTCTGTGTCTGTTACAGCGATGCAGGGGTTACAATAATTCTGCCCTATCTACAGTACATTCAGCAACCAGGCTCACTCACTTTGAGTAAAGGTCAGCCTAGTATAGAAGGTCCACATAAGGCCGTGTGTGCCACTTGAGCAAGTCTAAAGCCTGAGTAAAGGGTTTTAGGGAGCTTCAAGTGGTGCATTGGGCCTTGCACATATTCTTTACTTTAGAATGAATTTCATTATCACATGGGGCTTAACTGGTATGTATTATGGTCTTGTGCAGTCCTCTCTGTACTGAGGGTTAAATTGGGTCCTCACAAGGTCCTATACACTTCAGTTCTTTTCTAGTCCACACCATATAGGTCTTCAGATAACACCGTAAGGAGGGAAGTATGAACATCTTCCAATAGTGCATTAACTGATCTGACTGGAGCTGGGTGGGAAACAGGTTTCTCATCTCACGAATATTTTTGAGAGTTTGACATTTTTTCCATTTACAATCAGGATGAAAAATCAAAATCTTGAAAATATTTGCAAACAGAAAAACTGGATAAAAAATAGTTTGGGTCAAACAAAACATATTTAATCATTTAAAAACATTTCAGGTCAATTTCAGCCTTTTTCCTGTAACCTTTTTTTTTTGTTGGTCTAATTGGCTTAAATTACTAAATGAAAAGTCATTTTGAACTGGCAAGCCAGAATTTTCCATTTTGAACATATTAAAACAAAACATTTTGAAAATTTCAAAAAAAATTTCTCAATATTTTTTTGAGTTGGGAAATATGTTGAACCCCACCCTATTTGGTGAACAGTTTTGGTTTTGACAAATTGGCATTTTTCAATGAAGAAACAATTAATCAAAAATTCCTAACTGGCTCTAGCTGTAACTAATATCTGTCACTATTGGTTTGTTATCTCTCATGTGGAAGGCAAGTGGTGCATAGGGCCTCAAGCAAGACTTATGTTCTGAGGTGAGTTGCACCCTTTCCTGGTGTATAATCATTCCCTTCCTTTTTCTCATTTTTTATTTTATCTACTGTTGCTTTATAAAAGCAAATTGTTTTATTAAGAAATTAAGGATTCAGTTGTGCATCCCTTGATCACAACTCATGTGAAGAGTGCTGTTTGTGAGGGTTAAGGTCACAGAACTAAGACCCAGATTCCAAAGGTCCCGTTGATTTCACTGGGAATTAAGCACCTAAATTCCTATGAAGCTCTGGACCGACATCCTTAAAATCTGCATTTCTGAAACCTTAAAGTTGCACAATTTTAGCCACATAGTGGGGTGAGGGAGTAAATACTTTCCTGGTGTAATTTCACTGAAATCATCAACATGGATGAATTTGGACCAAGAACTGCAAAAACTGAAGTGCAGTTGTGCCCTAAAAATTAACTCTGTTAAGTGGAGTTGTGGTTTTCCATAATCAATGTGTCATTGATTTTTCCCTATTGCATTTGGTCTTTTTTGCAAGTAAAAAGATGCGCTCTAACTCCCGGCCCCATAAACTCACCTTGGCCTCCAACAGTTATGCTGGGTTCTTTCCAGTTCACACATCTGTTGAGGTCAAATTTTGGGAGAGACCAAATTTCACCCTCCACCATCCCTGACAACCACCCATTGCCTGTAGATTGTGTCATAACTCCTGTGAAAATCCTCACACAGCTAGCAGGAGGAGGGGAGGTCTACACAGGGATCACCGGTGTTATAATGGGAAGACAATGTTTGCATATGTGTAATAAGACAGAATTTGACCTACAGATGATGCATGAGATGGAAAGAAACCAGCTCGACTATCAGAGCCCAGGATGAGGCTGTGGAGCTGTGAGGTAGAAAAAAGCATCTTTTTACCCCCAAACTGAGCAAGCTGGATAGGGAAATCAGTGAGACACACAAAGGTGAAGTCTGTGTTATGGAAATTTTCCACTGGATACGCTCAGTACCCCATTTTCAAACATTCATAATATTGTTAATTTTCAATCACATTTCCCTAACTTGCCTGTAGACATTCCCCTCATTGAGAAATATCATTTTGTCTAATTCTGAGGTTCAACTGTTGTTGAGTTATCGAGGCTGAACAAAAAATGTATTTCTTTCCATAATTAAAACAATAAATGACTACACAAAATTTTCCTCAAACTTAAAATTGTTTGGAAAATTAGGAGTGATTACAAACAGGGAGATTGAAATCAGTTTGCTACCTGAGGACTAAGCAAATGTTAGCGTAATATTTCAGCAAACACTTGACTACTGCTGATTGTACTAGGCATCTTGATGTTTCTTAGATATCAACGGAAGGCAGCAATGGTTAGAGTAGAGGGTCAGCAGCAAAACAGTTAACTGTAACATTGACTCTTAGCAAAAACACCATAAATCAAACTTTATTCCCTAGACAAAAGCATGTCAAACAATGAGAACAAACAAACAATTTTAATACTTGCACAAATTAACAGTTAATTAGTAATTGTCATGCCAATGAGCCACATTCTCATCATAGAGGCTGCCATCTGTGTCATGCCTCCCGTTGGTTTTAGTAGGAATGTCTGCTGAGAAAAAACAATTTGTTTGAAGGCTGGCATACTGATTTCCAAATGACAGATTACTTGATACACATTTCCATCCAAATCCCTACAACGGATCTCAAATGGGAGGAGGTGTCCAAAGCCCTGTCCACTCCCACAGTAAGCTGGTGCCTGGGTGCCTTCCTGACAGAGAAAAGATAGCTTTCAATCTGGGTTTCAAGTATGTAGTGGGGGGCATGGATCAGCTTTCATGTCACGCTGCCCATCAGTACCCAGCCCATGCCGGGAAAACTAATGATCCAACCAGCTGACCGAATTCAGTGATGTATCCTGGTCATATGCCCCTTGAGGCACGTTACACATCTGCTAAGAAGAAGTATGTAGTAAGATATGTTCTTCCTTGTGGAAGGGCGGAAAGGAAAGTACTTGAAGTGTCCAAAATTTCCTAAGCCAGCTTTACTCCAGCTTTGTCTAAAATACGACCCAATTCTCCCAAATAAGAATCAAAACTCCAATGATTTCTTTGGGAGCCTCCTGTTTATAAAAGTGAGAAAATCTAATCAGAGAACAGAAACAATACCATGTGACATAGGTGGCCATTCATAAAGTCAGTATATAAATTCCAAATAGACTAATAAATAAATAACATGAACAAAGTATCCATATATTTTTTTAATAACAGACTTAATAATAAACTGCAATCTGTTTGCAGACAATTTGAGAACAGGAAAAACGGTAAAAGTTGATGGATAAATTGCATGCAACTAATACTTCAACCATCTCTAAGTAAAAATGTGTATTTAACCCATATTTGCAATTGCACATGAGGAAGTATGTTTAAATCCTATTGGAACCAATGTTTATTCTGAATTGGTGATGGCTGTAGTAGCAGCTGTAGAATGGAAAGTGGTTTTTTACCCCTTGTGATTGTAGATATAGTAGATTCAGTGTAACATTACACTTTGGGTTTTGGCAGAAATAATAGCAGAGCAGGTCATTTAATAGTTCAAGCAAAATACGTTTCTGTGAGGATGGACCTACAATTGCCAAGCTGTATGAAAACTCTGCTTCGTGTTACCAATTAAGAAAGGCTGGGTATTGCAGGGGGGTGGCGAGGTAGTCAGGGCAGGAAAGAACAAAATGAAATGGAAAATAATGTAAAAAGCAGAAAGAAGGCAACACAGAGAGAGGAAAGAGAAGAGGCATTAAAGCGGGAAAGAGTTGAACGTAGAATCAATGACACCAGGGCAATTCTCCTCAATGACTGGGAGGGAAATGCTAAAACATAGTGTAGTTACAATAGGGAGGCAGAAGACTTGGGATTTATTCCTGATTTTGCCACTCCAATCCAAAAAAACACTTAAGCATGTAGTGAACTTTACACATGTAAATTGGCCCATTGATGTCAGGGAAACTACTTGTGTACTTAAAGATAAGCATGTGCTTAAGTGCTGTTCTCGGTAGGCGTCTGTGTGACCTTGGGCAAATTATTAAGTATTAGATTAGTAAATTTAAGTCACAGTCCTTAAGACAGGACTGTGAAAACCCACACAACTCCAGAAGGAGCTCAGGAAGGCTCAATCCTTCCTTAAACTTGCAGTGCATAGAGACTGTAGTCCGCACCATCTAATTCCCTTTGGCCTGGTCTGTGGCCTGATACAATATGGGCCATGCTCACCTTTTCCCTACTCTTAACCCCCAAACCCTTTTTAACGCACTGTGTGCCACGCAGAAATGCAAAAGTATTGAGCAGTCCCTGTGCCGCTGTTTATGTAGTGGTTGTTTTGTGACTGGCCCTTGCAAAAGAGTTAAAGGTTTCTTATGCACTATCATACTTGCTGTGCATTCAGGCAAGGACCAGTCACAATCTGTACTAAACCTGGTTAAACAATTTTTTTAGACAGAATTGTTTTCTATCAGAAAATGCTGTTTTGTCAAAAACAAAACTCTTTGACAGAACATGTCAATTTCAATATTTTTGGTTGAAAAATATCAAACATTTTCTTTTGACTTGTCATTTCAATTAATTCTATTTACTTTTATATTACAATATAAATGTTAATATATTACATTTATATGTGCTGTTTAATATATATTTAATATTATAATGTTTGGATATTATCAAAACAAAAAAATTTACTCAGGGAAATTAAAAAGGTCAATGTTTCCAAATGTTGTTGATGTTTTTATTAATTTATGTTCTATTAAAAAATTTGAAATTTGGAGTTTTCATTCTGATTGAGTATGACATTTCAATATGTCGGAATTTTTCCACTGGCCAGAAATTCGATTTTCTGAACAGGTGTATGCTATAAATAAGTTCATAAGTTATAACAATCCATTAATAAGTTTTCCTACCTGTGAAATGTGGATAACAGAATTTTTATATCTTTGTAAAGTGTTTTCAGATCCAAAGTATATTACAATCTGTCCCATTGTGTGGTATCCATCCCTCATTCCTTTAGCTGTACATTGTCTGAATTTGAACCTGATCCTGCATCCACCAAAGTCAACAGTGAAATGCCTGTTAACTTCAGTGGGAGCAAGATCAAGGTCTAAGGCCCCAGTACTACAACTGACAACATGTGAGCTGGCTTTGTACCTATGGAATACTTCACTAGCTTCAAGGGCTCTCCACTCACACATATCAGTCCACCTGTGTGGTATCAATTGCAGAATCACGACTGTAAAGCTCTCTGTGAGTTCCTTGTGGCAGGGACTTATCTTCCTGTATTTGTCTGTAAAGCAGCATAAACACCTATGATTGTATAGAAATAAAATCATAATAATGTTGGATTTTAACCTGTGTGCACACACTTAGTTTTTCCCAATGTATTATTTATTACATTTTTCAACTGCGTTATGTATAGCTGAGTTCAAGACTCTAAGATATGCACCAAGGAAGGTCTGTGAATTACATGCCTCATCTGATGTAAATTACCTGTGCAAAGTACTTACCATAAAGCTATCATATTTTTGATATTCAAATCCCAATGTACAACTCAATAACAATGCACTTGCTGTTAAAGTATTGGCTTCTTTCATTCTGTCGTTGTACAATATTGACCAGAAATTGATTTGAGAGTGCTGAGCAATTGCTGTTATTACATGGTTATTTACACCTTCAGATTATAGTACATGATATTTTATTTTAAAATTGGCAATAAAATGACTCCCTTGCTCCAAAATCGAAGAATTTATCCGGAACAGAACTTGGTTGTGCAATCAAACTCTATTAGCACCATTTGAATTCACAATAAAGCTTTCCTGCCCTCTCTACAGACCACATAGATGCAGCCACTTTAAGATGGATTGAATTATTGAAACAATCCCCAAATCACTTTCATGCTTGGTCTGAGCCCACACCCCACATTTTCAGATCCTGACTAATAGAAGAATCAGGATTTGGGCTATTCAGTCAGGCATGCAAATACTAAAATGCACTAGGGTCCATTTTACTCAGCATAAATTGCCGAACTGTATCTTAATCTCTATATAGCAAAAATGGTATCCAGCAATCATTCCACATCTTGGGAAAAGTGCTTAGGTGCCAACTCCATGGATGCTCCAGGGTTGGAGCATCCACGGGGAAAAATTATTGGGTGCTCTGCACCCACCAGCAGCCAAGCTCCCCTCATGCCCTGCCCCACCTCCTCCCCCCCCAAGTGCACCGCGTCCCCGCTACTCCACCTACCTCCCAGCGCTTTTTGCCATCAAACAGGTGTTTGGCAGTGCTTAGGACTTTCCAGGAGGGAGGGGGGAGAAGCAGGGATGCGGCGTGCTCAGGGGAAGAGGCAGAGAAGAGGTGGGGCGGGAACTCGGGGGAAGGGGTGGAATGGGGGTGGGCTGAGGGCAGGGATGGGGCGGGGCCAGGAGCGGGGATGGGGTCAAGCACCTACCAGGAACAGTGAAAGTTGGCGCCTATGGAAAAGTGGTCTCTTAAGGAAGCTACTCTTTCAATATAGATTGCTCAGTGTTTTACTTGAAAACTAATGATGAAGTGATGCTGATGAAGTGAGCTGTAGCTCACGAAAGCTCATGCTAAAATAAATTGGTTAGTCTCTAAGGTGCCACAAGTACTCCTTTTCTTTTTGAAAACTAAAGATTGTCATAATTGTCTGATACCAAAAAATTGTTGTTGTTTAATACAGAATGTTTTTATTTTAATTCTTGCATAAACACTTAAATACTTAATAGATTTTATTGTATTCTTGAGAATTACTTGTAGATGAAACATTTGTCTTACATTAGACATAGGTGAAATAAAGGTGCAACATTTATTATCTGTCATTGCTGGCTTGTGTTTCAGTATATAAATTTAAAACACAGAACTATGCAGAAAGTACAGGGTTTCTATGTATATGTGTACTGTATTTGGGACTAACTTTGAACAATCTTTTCTCATGTTGGAAAGGTTGTTTCTTAATATATATATAATTTAACATTATAAGTGCTTGGGATGATCATACATGTGATCACTTAAGTCATAATTCTAAAACTCTTACTCACCTTGAGTCATACTTACTCATGTGAGCACTCCACATTTACATGAGTAAGTATTACTGCAACCCATATACACTTTGAGTATCAGGCCTCGGATAAATATGTGCTTTAGTGCAGATGATGTTTTCATGTGGTCTTCTTACTGGACATTAGATTTTGAGTGAATTGCACTCATAATCAAGAAGATAACCCCATAAAGAAAAAAGAAAAGGAGTACTTGTGGCACCTTAGAGACTAACCAATTTATTTGAGCATGAGCTTTCGTGAGCTACAGCTCACTTCATCGGATGCATACCGTGGAAACTGCAGCAGACTTTATATATACACAGAGAATATGAAACAATACCTCCTCCCACCCCACTGTCCTGCTGGTAATAGCTTATCTAAAGTGATCATCAGGTTAGGCCATTTCCAGCACAAATCCAGGTTTTCTCACCCTCCACCCCCCTACACACAAACTCACTCTCCTGCTGGTGATAGCCCATCCAAAGTGACAACTCTTTACACAATGTGCATGATAATCAAATTGGGCCATTTCCTGCACAAATCCAGGTTCTCTCACTCCCTCACCCCCCTCCAAAAACCCACCCCCATACACACACAAACTCACTCTCCTGCTGGTAATAGCTCATCCAAACTGACCACTCTCCAAGTTTAGATCCAAGTTAAACCAGAACATCTTGGGGGGGGGAGTGGTAGGAAAAAACAAGAGGAAATAGGCTACCTTGCATAATGACTTAGCCACTCCCAGTCTCTATTTAAGCCTAAATTAATAGTATCCAATTTGCAAATGAATTCCAATTCAGCAGTTTCTCGCTGGAGTCTGGATTTGAAGTTTTTTTGTTTTAAGATAGCGACCTTCATGTCTGTGATTGCGTGACCAGAGAGATTGAAGTGTTCTCCGACTGGTTTATGAATGTTATAATTCTTGACATCTGATTTGTGTCCATTTATTCTTTTATGTAGAGACTGTCCAGTTTGACCAATGTACATGGCAGAGGGGCATTGCTGGCACATGATGGCATATATCACATTGGTGGATGTGCAGGTGAACGAGCCTCTGATAGTGTGGCTGATGTTATTAGGCCCTGTGATGGTGTCCCCTGAATAGATATGTGGGCACAATTGGCAACGGGCTTTGTTGCAAGGATAGGTTCCTGGGTTAGTGGTTCTGTTGTGTGGTATGTGGTTGTTGGTGAGTATTTGCTTCAGGTTGCGGGGCTGTCTGTAGGCAAGGACTGGCCTGTCTCCCAAGATTTGTGAGAGTGTTGGGTCATCCTTTAGGATAGGTTGTAGATCCTTAATAATGCGTTGGAGGGGTTTTAGTTGGGGGCTGAAGGTGACGGCTAGTGGCGTTCTGTTATTTTCTTTGTTAGGCCTGTCCTGTAGTAGGTAACTTCTGGGAACTCTTCTGGCTCTATCAATCTGTTACCAAAAGTTACCAAAAGCAACTACAGCATTTGCTCAAGAAACTTCCTGAAAAAGCACAAGATCAAATCCGCACAGACACACCCCTGGAACCCCGACCTGGGATATTCTATCTACTACCCAAAATCCATAAACCTGGAAATCCTGGGCGCCCCATCATTTCAGGCATTGGCACCCTGACAGCAGGATTGTCTGGCTATGTAGACTCCCTCCTCAGGCCCTACGCTACCAGCACTCCCAGCTACCTTCGAGACACCACTGACTTCCTGAGGAAACTTCAATCCATCGGTGATCTTCCTGATAACACCATCCTGGCAACTATGGATGTAGAAGCCCTCTACACCAACATTCCACACAAAGATGGACTACAAGCCGTCAGGAACACTATCCCTGATAATGTCACGGCTAACCTGGTGGCTGAACTTTGTGACTTTGTCCTTACCCATAACTATTTCACATTTGGGGACAATGTATATCTTCAGATCAGCGGCACTGCTATGGGTACCCGCATTTTTATGGCTGATTTAGAACAACGCTTCCTCAGCTCTTGTCCCCTAAAGCCCCTACTCTACTTGCGCTATATTGATGACATCTTCATCATCTGGACCCATGGAAAAGAAGTTCTTGAGGAATTCCACCATGATTTCAACAATTTCCATCCCACCACCAACCTCAGCCTGGTCCAGTCCATGCAAGAGATCCACTTCCTGGACACTACAGTGCTAATAAACAATGGTCACATAAACACCACCCTATACCGGAAACCTACTGACCGCTATTCCTACCTGCATGCCTCCAGCTTTCACCCTGACCACACCACACGATCCATCGTCTACAGCCAAGCTCTGCGATACAACCGCATTTGCTCCAACCCCTCAGACAGAGACAAACACCTACAAGATCTCTGTCAAGCTTTCTTACAACTACAATACCCACCTGCAGAAGTAAAGAAACAGATTGATAGAGCCAGAAGAGTTCCCAGAAGTTACCTACTACAGGACAGGCCTAACAAAGAAAATAACAGAACGCCACTAGCCGTCACCTTCAGCCCCCAACTAAAACCCCTCCAACGCATTATTAAGGATCTACAACCTATCCTAAAGGATGACCCAACACTCTCACAAATCTTGGGAGACAGGCCAGTCCTTGCCTACAGACAGCCCCGCAACCTGAAGCAAATACTCACCAACAACCACATACCACACAACAGAACCACTAACCCAGGAACCTATCCTTGCAACAAAGCCCGTTGCCAATTGTGCCCACATATCTATTCAGGGGACACCATCACAGGGCCTAATAACATCAGCCACATTATCAGAGGCTCGTTCACCTGCACATCCACCAATGTGATATATGCCATCATGTGCCAGCAATGCCCCTCTGCCATGTACATTGGTCAAACTGGACAGTCTCTACGTAAAAGAATAAATGGACACAAATCAGATGTCAAGAATTATAACATTCATAAACCAGTCGGAGAACACTTCAATCTCTCTGGTCACGCAATCACAGACATGAAGGTCGCTATCTTAAAACAAAAAAACTTCAAATCCAGACTCCAGCGAGAAACTGCTGAATTGGAATTCATTTGCAAATTGGATACTATTAATTTAGGCTTAAATAGAGACTGGGAGTGGCTAAGTCATTATGCAAGGTAGCCTATTTCCTCTTGTTTTTTCCTACCACTCCCCCCCCTAAGATGTTCTGGTTTAACTTGGATCTAAACTTGGAGAGTGGTCAGTTTGGATGAGCTATTACCAGCAGGAGAGTGAGTTTGTGTGTGTATGGGGGTGGGTTTTTGGAGGGGGGTGAGGGAGTGAGAGAACCTGGATTTGTGCAGGAAATGGCCCAATTTGATTATCATGCACATTGTGTAAAGAGTTGTCACTTTGGATGGGCTATCACCAGCAGGAGAGTGAATTTGTGTGGGGGGGTGGAGGGTGAGAAAACCTGGATTTGTGCTGGAAATGGCCTAACCTGATGATCACTTTAGATAAGCTATTACCAGCAGGACAGTGGGGTGGGAGGAGGTATTGTTTCATATTCTCTGTGTATATATAAAGTCTGCTGCAGTTTCCACGGTATGCATCCGATGAAGTGAGCTGTAGCTCACGAAAGCTCATGCTCAAATAAATTGGTTAGGCTCTAAGGTGCCACAAGTACTCCTTTTCTTTTTGCGAATACAGACTAACACGGCTGTTACTCTGAAACCCATAAAGAAAGAGTAAAGAAATAATATTGGGTGGTGCCTATTCAGCTACATAAGTAGGCTCACTTTTCACTTATCTTTCTCTGACATGATTTTGCTAAGAAGATCATTTGGGATATAGTCTTGATTCCTAAAACTAAATTATGATTAAAATGTTTGGCTTCCTATAGTATCCACAATGCAAGTGTTAAAGTTGACACTGTCTATGTGCAGTTTAATTTTATATTGTATCTAGTTATACTGTATATCTAAGTACTATTATTACTTATGCATGGAGAAAATAATACTGAAAGAGTTTCCAGAAATATTTGTTTTAATTTTTAAATGAATTCACTTTGGCTGTGTTCTCACCTCTTTTGTATGAGGTTAGGGGAGGGAATCTTGGCCAAAAGAGTGAAGTGGAAACAAATTTTACAAAATAGGGACAGAAAATGAATACACATTTTAATCAAGGGAATTCACACTGGAAACCTGATTCTATGAGTTATACTCATCCAGTTATGGATCAGAAACATAGTCTGTGACCAACAGAGCCAAACAAAACAGCCCAAATTTTGAATAGTGAATACTAGTATTGCGCTATAGACCAAGAATCATTCCCAGAAATTAATCCATGAAAAACTTCAAATAGCAAATATATTTGGTAAAATTGTGATCACTTAATGGAGAATTCATGAAAGAAAGACAAGTTAAATAAGCGGTTTGATATGAATTATTTTTCCAGATCTGACAATTGCTTTTTTATTCTTGTACTTGTTCACCATGCAGGTGCTTCAATGGTAGAACCAAAGAGACCCGAATTGAGACACTGGTCCACTCCCCGGGCAATAGGAAGTACAGGACATTGCAGGGGAGATATGGAAGGGAGTAAGACACTTCTGGAAGCTGAAATAGATGGGAATAGCACTACAGAAGATTGCTGATTTCGGCACCCAGGTGAATAAACCCACCATTCCTTCACATGGATCTGACTTCTGGAGGGAGCCCATTTCTTCAGCTGTAGAAAACCAGAAATGATGGGATCAATATGTTCTGCCATGGGGATAAGTCTACAAAATTAAGGCTTTGGGAACCTGCATATTCTTTCACTGTTTAGACATGGCTTCTGTTGCCCCCATCTGGGAGGATGCAGTGGTGGTAGTGGGAAGTCTGTGACATAGAGACTCATTGGTGGTTCACTACCATGTATCAGCAACTCTTGTCAGGCCTGGCGTACTCAGTGTACCCCAACATTGTTGTCATGATATATACCCAAAAGGTGGAAAATTAATAATTCACCAATCATTAATACTTTTGCATGAAGTATGTATGGTAAACAGACAAAAGACATGTGTTGGGCCCTTAAAATGTACTTTGCAGGCAGTGCCTAAGCCATGCCTGTTCCAGTTAAAGGAACATGGTTGCACCTGCTTCAGTGTGTCTCCAAAGTAAATTAGACAGGATGTGACCAAACAAAGCTAAACAAAGCCACCAGGAGAGCAAGTGGGAAAAAATGAACACTTAACAATCTTGACAAGGAACGGAGACTGCACCCCCAGGGAGCCTTCCAGCCTCTTGAAGCAAGGTCAATGAACTTTGGGAAGACAGCATGGCATCCACAACTTAGCAGGAGAAAGAAGCTTGGTCTGGGCGTACCTTTCAAAGAATACATTTTGAATGTTTACTGAGTTATAAAGATCGGTGTGGAGGGGTCTGAACTTCAAATGATAAGTAATTGAATCAACTGGTTTTATACAATATTACCATATTATAAAAGTACATCGAGTAAGGTCTTTTATGAAAGCCCATGACACACTGGTGATTAACAGCATTATGAAATGTATGTATTAACTCTGTATAAGGAACTATGGATACTCACTGATTTTGCGCTTTAAAATCTGTTACCAAACACAGGGAGGAAACAGGTTTTCTCCCAGTCAGGAGGGAAGGTAGTTCTAGCTACCTGTCTACAATGTAAATGGACAATTATGGAATCAAAACAATGGAAACCCCATTTACATACGAACCAGCAGGGGGATGGGAACTCCAAAGAAGAGAAGAAAAGTAGGAAGCCTTCCTGGCTCTTGAAAAAGAGACAATGGATTTTGGGGTGATATAAGGGGGCAATAAAGCATTTGAGTTGTCTATCACTTGGGGAGTTCCAGAGGCCACAGCTTTTGAAATCACACAACATTGGATCCTTCAACCAAGGGGGTAGATGCCTCAGGGAACTGAATATAAGTGAAAACCCTGCTTAGGCAAAGATTGTAACTTGCTGAAGTCAAGATTTAGCCTTAGACATGTAATTTTACTTTTGCTTGTTTGCTACCATTTCTATCATTACGCCTTATAGTTGGCGTATGACTTTTTGTTTAATACACTTGTTTTACTTTTACTGTAAACCAATTCAGTGCTGTGATTGAAATGAGTGTTTGTCAAATTAATGAGCTGCAGAGCATTGTCTCTCTAAAGGAGCAATGACCTTAATATCTTCTGTACGTGTTCCAGGAGAGGGCTGGACACTGCAGGGAGACATCTCTGGGGAACTTGGGAGTTGGGGGTTCACTTTTTGTTCCCGGTAAGGTGCGAAGGTTTGGACTGGCAGAATCCTGAAGCAAGGCAAACAAGCTGGTGTGTCAGGGAGTTGAGCAGCAGCAAAACTCTCAGTTGCTGAAGCTGAGAGGGGTTACACAGGAACTCGCACTTCTGAAAACCTCAGCAAATTGTGACAAAGACAGGTGATTTGGGGGGAGATTCAGGACTGGGAGGGTGTTGGAATCACTGTGCAGGAAGTAACAAAGTCTAGTGGAAGCCAGGGTATGAGTTGAATGCTTGTATGCTGGCTGGTGGTGTCAGGGATGTGAACCAGAGCTGCATAGCATTTAAGGCACAGAATTGCAGGGCAGGCAGTAACACAACCCCTTACTGATCTGGGCTGAACCCAAAAACATTACAGCATCTCACAAGGAAATAAGATGGCAACTATATGGAGTCTGAAAGGCTTGCAGGCAAAGAAGTGTTCCTTGAGGTGCTTCTTAAGGACCCTTCATCATTGAAGTCAATGGGAGCTTTTACCATTGACTTTAGTGATTTCAGGATCAGGCCCTAAATGCTTTATTGCAATATACATTTCTGGAAAGGTTATGTAAAAGAACAGTGCTAATTTTCCAGGACTTAATTAATTGATTCATCATGAATCCTCAAGAGATTATTTCCCCAGCTGCTCCATTTTCCCTCTCAGTCCTGAGCCCCCCTCAGTGTTTGCAATGGTTCTTTGTACTTTTGAAATGTTTATTAGCGATGATTTCAAAAAGATGTCATTTATCCCTCCAATTGCCTTTGACCTGTTCTACATTCTCATTAGCACCAATTATTTGTATTATAACATACAAAATGTCAAAGGCATTTGTGTTGCTTTGTACTTTTAAAAGCAGATTTTACTCTGTGTTCTTTCAGGAATGTTCAGTAGATTACCACTTGCTCCCTCAGATCTTTCCAAATTCACCCTATTCTGACATTCTCTTGCAAGCAAGCAACAAAATTGCTTCAAACAGCCCAAAGATTTGTCATCCTTAATTATTGTAAGCACTCAGCTGCTGAATATTTCATTTGCCCTCTATAAGCAATATGAACACTGATCCTTCCTAGCACTTCAAAGAATTATTTTGGACTGGAATCACAACCCCAAAATAAAGTATATACATGGTTGAAGGCAAACTGGCAGTCAAGAAGCTGCTTGTATTTAAGCAGGAAAGCTGGGATCAATCAGTCAATGAACATAGAAAAATCCCCATACTTGATAATCACTGTCATTATATTACTGAATGCAAGTTGCTCTCAGTTACAAAATCAAAGCATGATGAAATAATATTTTTCTTGTATGCAATGTATTTATCAAATGTATCATTTTACCAAAATAAGGAAGTATTAACAATAGGAATTGCCATATAGACAGTGATCCACCTAATCCAGTATGATGTCTCTGACAGTGGCCAGTAATAGATGCTTCACAGAAAGGTGCAACAACCCGACGGTGGACATTTAGGGAATATCTTACCCAGAGGGGAAGTTTCTTCTTAACACCCATCAGTTAGTGTTTCGCTTTTGCTCTGAAGCATGAGAATTTATATGATTTGAAAGTTTTGGTTAAATACTTAGCATGTATGATATGTAGCTGTTTACACCTTCACAGTACTGCACAAATTCATAAAGCCAAATCCCTCTCATGTTAGCTTTCCTAGTAACTTCAGTGGGAATTAGGCAAAAAGCAGAGATGATGAATGCAAACCCCCCACCCCAGATTTCTGCCAGGGAGGGTTCATATCAGAACGTGGCCAGCAGCAGCCTTTTGGCACTGTGCGGGCAGGCAGGAATGGGAGCTACTTCCAGCCACAGAGGGAATCCCCTCCTCCCTCCTGCGGTTGGAAGCAGCTCCTATCCCTTTCTGCTCGCATAGCACCAAAAGGCTGCTGCTGGCCACCGACATAACCCAGTCTCCTCTTGTCCCCCAGCTGCAGAGCAGGCAGGAAAGGGTTAAGCCCTAAGGAGTCATTGTGCACTGGAGCCCTAGGAAACCTGACTGCAGGGGCTCGAGGGCCGGGAAGCCTTGCCAGAGGTGGCTCAACAGGGAAGGTTTCCTAGGGGACTGAGCAGCCCTGTACTCCCTGGAGCCAACAGGACCCAGAACGGCCGGAGGAGGAGGTGTGAAGGGGACAAAAAACAAAGTATGATGAAGTAACATTTTTCTTGTAGTACTTCATGCAATGTATTTGTCAAATGTATCATTTTACCAAAATAAGGAAGTATAAAAATAGGAATTGCCTTACAGGTTCAGACCAGTGCTCCACCTAATCCAGTATCATGTCTCTGACAGTGGGGCTGTCAACCCGGGCGGGCTGCTGAGGAGCCTGCAGGTTGGGCTGGAAATCACTTCCCCGCCATACTCCAGTGCTTATCTGAGGGGAGGAGAGGCTCCCCGGTGCCGGTGTAGTATCCACCTGGTGCTGCACAGGGTTACGGGCGGCTTTGGCACATACAGGACTTGGCATCTTTTGGGCAGCGCCCTGTGCAGGAGAGTCTTGGGCTTTCCCGGGGACATGCCCTGCGGGAAGGTTATGGAGGAGCAGCAGGGCTGGTGGTGGGTGAAGGGGTAAAGTGGGGAGAGGACAGTGAGGAGGGGAGCATGTATAGGTCTGATAGGAAGGCAGCAGAGGCGCCATGTCACATGACCTCCAACCTCTAAATTGTGCCCTTCCTCCCATTATTGACAATTACAATATAAGCACTTAGGGCTAGATAATCCTTAGGACTAATTCAGAGCCCTGAACTGAGGGTAGTGCAGTCACACCACATGGAAGGGGATTTAAGGTGGGGATTGTACCTAAAGGATGCTACCAAATGCTGTTTCTGGTGTGCATAGTTCACTCCACAGACCACTGTAGGGCATCATGGTTCTGCCTCCTCCCTATCCACTTATATTCCCTTTGGGGAATGAGTGCTCTGGTTGGTGCTTGGAGGAGAAGTCCCTGTGCTCCACTGAGGGTAAGGATTGTGATTGTCCTTGGCCCTTGGGCTGGCTGCATGAAGAGAGTGACATTCCCTTCTCCCACCTTCCCTACATAAGGGCTAGGACCAATCTGGACATTGCTGTAGCAGTAATATTTTCATCTAGTTCACTTAAGGATGAATAGATTCCCTTCTTAATGCTGGGCATCCACCCCTGAACACACACAAGTTCAGCTCCTGCACCCACAGGACCAAAGCACCGTTAACATCTAGTCTCTCTTGTCCTATAACAGCAATCATATGGGGCTGATTCTATTACTCACCTTGAGTAGCACCTCACTCTGCAAGTAGTCCCTTTGCATGTCCATAATACATTGCAAGCATATTGATATTGAGTCTATGAACAACCTGGTTAAATCAATCACAGTCAGGATTTGGGGTTTATCATAAATGTATCCAGCAAACAGGTCGATAATTTAGCTTTAGTCCCTTCATGACAATTAGCAACAGAGGAGCAAAAGCAGCATTTGAGTAATCCCAAATGATACAATGTGCATAGAGATAATACGAGTTGCAGTATTCATTGAAGTACCGTGAACTGTCACACAGCTTTTTTCATTAACTACTTGGCAGTTTTATTGGAAGCAATGATATCTTCATGCTAATTCATGGTAACTTGACAAATACTTTGTCACCACTGTAAGTCAGGTTTCTGCTTAGTTTTCATTCAAGAAACAGAGCAGAAACATCATTATAAACTTCACCAAGCCATTCATCTCCATTACTTCATTAATATGCTGCACCATTGCCACTTCTCCAGTCAACCAAAAAATACCTTGAACAGTAATAAGAGGATCAGCCTTTTAAAAAATAATTGTTTGATCAGGTCTGGAGCATCTTTTTCACCAAATGTTGTTAAATTAGTTATTGGGTGTAATTAGATTGATTAGAAGTCAGAAAGAAACAAAGCATTCCCAGAATAATACCCTGCTAATTACCAAGTGGAAAAATAAGTGGATAAATAAGAGTTCTGGTTCTAAAAGACATAACAGAGCAACCTTTATTCCCCCCCAGTGTCCTGCATTTATAGAAACCAATTGCAGGACTCTTTTTTTCAGGCCTTATTGCATTCTGTATTTCATTTATACAACTATGAAGTTAGTGAACAATTTTAGTGTCATCAGTGCCACTTCCTTTACCGTGATTGCATAGGATAATTTTAAACAAGCATATTATGACCTGAATTTACAGACCTAGTACAGAAATATTAGACACATATAAACCATACTGTCACCTACAAGTTTTCTACTTTGCCCTTAGTATGAGTTCTGATTCCTGTGGGAAAGCTGGGAATGCTGATCTAATCTATCAAATACTTTGTGAGCTGAGCTGTAAGCATAGCTTATGATTTCTTCCTGCTTACCCATTCCGAGCTGCAAACTTCAGCGATAAAACCCTGACCTTATAGAAATCAGTGGGAGTGTTTCCACTGACTTCTACAGGGCAAGGATTTTACCCCAAAGATTTAAAGAATGTGCCTGGAATTAGAGCAGAACTGAGGGACAGTGGGGCTTGTAAAGTTTTGGGTCTAGAATCCTGGAACAGAAGGACATGCATACTTTCCCCCAGTAATTTTGAAATGTGTTTTGTCAGCTTGTTGCAGGACATGTGATCTCTCAGTGTTGATCTGTGGATGGTTTGGATGTGAATCTTATGAAGAAGAAAGTTACTTCAATTAGGAACCCTTTTTTCTTTCCCAGTTCACACTCTGCCACTGAGTTTCCGCTCACAGTGAGGTAGGACTGCCCTGTAGTAGTTCTGAGTGCCTTCCCTAACAAAATTTCCTGCCACTTACCGTGAGGAGGTGAAATCTTAGACTCTCCTCTTGGGAAAGGGTTGTGCTTAGGTGGCCAGTTCTGAGAGGAAAGACTTCACAGATTCCAAGGCTACGGTGCTCATCTGGTTTGAACGCCCTGTAAAACAAAGTCCACAGAGAACTTCCCCAAAATAATTCCTAGAGCAGATCCTCCAGAAAAACATCCAATCTTGATTTAAAACGGTCAGAGATGGAGAACCTGTCACGACCCTTGTTGAGATGTTCCAACAGTAAACTGTTCCATGACCTCATGGGCTATCCTTTTTTGGCATAGAGAATATGTGATAGGGTGTGTTGCATCTCAGAGCTTCTTCAGGCTCTGTAGCTGTACAGATTCTTATAGATTAGATGAAGCGTCAGTTGGGTAGTATGTTTAAAATCCTGAATGCTGAAAAACACATTTCAAAAATGGAAATATTATTAAAAATAAAAGTTTTGCTAAAAAAAAAAGTGACAACATATCCAGCACAGAAAACCCCAAAGGAGGCAATATATGGAAACCATAGTTTTTTAATTAATTCATAGCATTTGCAGGATAAATTCTAGACCATATACCTCTTACGATCTCAGCATTTGATTGGGCATGTTACTGAAAACCATGACCTCCATTGGAAAGAATAGTGTGTGGCCATAGATAAATGCAGTTAGAGGTATTCATCAAGTCACATATTTTCATGCTAAAAGCCTCATGAATGCCTGTTAGTTCTATAATTTTTCTTTTTTTCCCCCAGGTACCCATGCACAGTACAATGAGTTTGACCCATACCACAAATACAAGACTTTGAAATATCTATCCACTCAAAAAAGCATGATGGGTGTAGAAGCACTATTGCTTTTTTCACTAGCTTAGATTAATTACTTTGTTCCTGCTGATTGTTTGCCTAGGAGTTCAGGTAAAAGGCACCTCTAGAGTGTGCCAGATAAATACACCACTTTGGAAAACCCGTTATTAATGCTGGCACAGAAAGAAACAAAATTTGAGTTGCAAAGAACTTTACATAAAGGCCCCATCTTCAGTCCTGTCAAAGCTACGTTCAGAACACTGGGTAGGGAGAAGGGCTCAGACATGGCTTTAAAGACACTTTTTGCCATCATGTGATTCTAGGGCCTGGTAGAACCCCTAGCATGAATTAGAGCAGCCTCAGGGTCAGTCTAACTTTTACTGGCTTGTGCAGATAACTTAGACTGGCAGGATCACCAGAGTTATGACATGCCCTGCCACAATTTCTCCTTCCTCCAACCTGTTCCTTATTCCAAGGGAAGTGTCTTAAGGGGGATATTTCTCCTAAGGAAGGGGAATCCCCAGCTGTCCCTTTAAGGGCAAGTTTATGGTCCATTTACACCACGGCACCAGCACCAAGAAGCAGCTTCTGGCCCATATATTTTTCTCAACTTTCTCTCGCTCTCCAGATTTTTACATCTTCTTGCTGAGGAATCATTTTGACGACTAAAACATCCAGGTCTATAAATGACAATGCTTTGTGTCCACTTGAATCCTTGGCTTTGAATTTTACTGAATTGTTTTGTGTGCACAGTAGTTTAGAGTTCACCATTTGCTCCCATCATCCAATTCATATTTGAAATGGTTGAAGAGTGGAAGATATGAAATACAATTCAGTCAGGAATTTCCAGATTGAACAGGTCTTGTTTACAAACTACTTTAATCATTTTGGCTTTATTAGTGTACTATGTTATTAAAAATGTAGCATATTTGGTTCAGCTGTCAGTACTCTAGGGACAACAGCAAAACCAAACAATAAACAAACCCTCCTGGCAACTAGTTTTGTTTGTTCCCAGTGACACATAGTATATGGTCACAAAGAACTCCATAAGCAAATTGCAGGGTACATATGCCTGTCTTCCACACGCAATGTTGCAACGTCTGGCACTTTGTGGCTTGAAGCAACAATTAGCAAGGCCTAGGATGAAGAACAAGATGGCACTGAAGACTAGGAAAAATTCAAATCATATGGATGTTGACCAGGGGCATGCAAAAGCTTTACTGCCCATAGCACCCTAATGACACCATCCACAAGCTGTTGTAGTCTTGCTCCTCCTGGAGCGGTACCAAATGACCACCACAACAAATAGGATATTTATTTTTAACTCTCTTGCGTTTGGATTCTGACATGGAAAGCCATTTTCCGTGTAAATAGGCAAGCCCTCAGACCGCTGAATACGTAGATAAGAGCAAAGAGTAAGAGCAAGTGTTCAGAGTGCACTATGCAGAAGCCCCTGGGCAAGCAAACAGATGTTATGCCATCTAGCTTACTAGTTACACTGGTCAAAGCAGGGATGTTGAAATCATAAAACATTCCGCTTCGCTCAAATGTAACCAGATGTTCACTTGCTGTACAAACTTTAGAACAATAACAGATTTGGCAGGTCTCAGAGAATTGGTTTTGACTCAGAACAGGCACCACACAATGTGTAGTGGTGAAACAACAAATGCTGCACATGTATAGTATTTCTCACTGAACCAGCTGTTCAGATAATAATAAATAAACGTAATAGTAATAATAATATATGCTTTTCACTTCACTGGCCAAATAATGGAGTTGTGCCCATTTTTTGCTAGAGGGAAATTTAGTCCTACCTCTTCAAAGCACAGTGTAGATATAACTAATGAATCCTTCGCTACATTCCTGTCATAGCTACTACTCAGCTATTCCATCAGCTCCAATAGCATTGTTACTGGATAGAGGAAAGTTGGCAGCAAAGATCAAGAGAGAATGTTGCTAAAGTCTTGCGCCACCATAGGCTGGTGAAGGTTCTAAATGCACTTCTTGACAGTCAGACTACATTGGCCAGATTCGTTAAAGGGTGAGCAGACAGATCTTTTTTATATATACATATTTATTTTTATTTCAGTTTATTCCTTGGATTAAATATCTCTTTAAAATATTGTGTTAAGATTGTGAGGTGATACTGTTCTGAGCCTGCCCTTAAAATAAAGTCCATGCGTATCTGATGAAGTGAGCTGTAGCTCACGAAAGCTCATGCTCAAATAAACTGGTTAGTCTCTAAGGTGCCACAAGTACTCCTTTTCTTCATGCGCACACTGTGTCTAGTCAAAAACGAATCTCATCTCTAGGGTTTAGCTTTGTGAAGTAAGAAATTAACACTAAAATTCAGCTCAAGCCTTCTCCACATACTTGGCTTCTCATAGAGTTCCTGCTGCAGGATTGCTCAGCCCACACCCTAGAGCCTTTCTCTCTCTAAAACAGTGGTTCTCAAACATTTTGTATTGGCGACCCCTTTCGCACGGCAAGCCCCTGTGTGCAACCCCCCCTTGTAAATTAAAAACATTTTTAAAAATATTTAATACTATTTTAATTCTGGAGGCAAAGCAGGATCAGGGATGGAGCTGGAGGCTCAAGCTAACAGCCCCGCCATGCCCAGGGCTGACAGCTAGTGACCCCCCATGTAATAACGTCAGGACCTTCTCAGGGGGTTGTGACTGTTAGGATATAGATATTCAGGCCTGTCTGTAAAGGCCTGTACTCTAAGAATTTAGGTGTATTTTTATCACTTGGCTAGTTATAGAGGTATAAAAGAGAGAATCAAAATCACTATCTGACTATATAAGGCCTTTTCTCACTGTGACAGTCTGAGGCCCCGTTCTTAGGCTAAGATCTTTGGCTAAGCAGCAGAGGCAGCCATAAGCTGGGAAGCGAATGGTCACATCCTCACGTTCCAAACTAGTCACATTGAAATAAGGTGCTATTGGGCTGTTAGGAATAAATCCCATTTCTCTGTTGTTTGTCTGTATAATCTCTGTCTGGTTCTGTGATTGTTCCTGTCTGCTGCATAATTAATTTTGCTGGGTGTAAGCTAATTAAGGTGGTGGATATAATTGGTTAAATAATCATGTTACAATATGTTGGGATTGGTTAGTTAAATTTCAGGAAAATGATTGGTTAAGGTATAGCTAAGCAGAACTCAAGTTTTACTATATAGTCTGCAGTCAATCAGGAAGTAAGGGGGGGGGGAATGGGAACAGAGAATGGGGGTGGGGAAATTGGAATCATGTTTTGCTAAGGGGGGGAATGGGAATAGGGACACAGGTAATGCTCTGTGGTGTCAGAGCTGGGAAGGGGGACACTAAGGAAGGAAACTGGAATCATGCTTGCTGGAAGTTCACCCCAATAAACATTGAATTGTTTGCACCTTTGGACTTCGGGTATTTTGCTTTCTGTTCATGCGAGAAGGACCAAGGAAGTAAGTGGGTGAAGGAATAAGCTCCCTAACAGTGACCCCCAGTTTGAGAACCCCTGCTCTAGAAAGTCACAACAACCTCCCTCACAGCTGGGTGGGACATAAGCCACCTGTTGCCATGAGTCAGCAGAATCAATACCTCTTACCAGACTGGTTTGTTCCAAGCAAACATTGCCAAATCTGTAACATCTTATAAAATATAAAAAAAAAAAAAAAAAACCAAAGTTTATTTCATTGGTCTTTGGTTCATGACCAATATGCACTGTACTTTATCAAAATATAAAAATGTTTGTTACTGAAGTAAGCAGGGTCTGAATGAGCTCTGTTCTGACATTTAGTGATGAGCTGGGGGAGAAGGCTTCAGAAACTGACCTTGTTTGCATACACACACCCACTCTGCCTAGGTGCGCAGCATGATGGAGCTGCTTTGCCCATATGAGCACTTTTGGCTGGTATTGGATTGCAAGTCACTTTGTTATTGGGTGCAAGGATAATAAAGTGCCATCCTTGTGTGAACAGAGGGCAACAGAACTGTGCCTGGCATGCCCTGATTGAGGACAGTCACCCTCAACTGAAGTGCACTCGCTAAGCAGGGGCTAGAGGTGTCAAAGCCTACTGGAGATAGGGATGGTGATATAGTGTTTGTTTAGTGGCATGGGCTCTGCTTAAGGACCCTAAAGACCATTTGACCCTTCCCTCTCCACTTTTAAGACTCAATTAAGAGTCTGTTTTTGTAGATCAATAGAGCTAAAATTACTGATAACCAAGTCTAAGTGCTAAGAGTTCGACCTCCTTATGGAACAGTGTCTCCAGTGAAAGACACTGCCCAGTCTGCACTAGTAGCGAGGCTTCCTCACTAACAGCTGAAATCAGTGGGGGGCTGTGTAAAGTATGGGGGATCTCAAGACGTCCGAGAGGCTGTAGTAGAGGCAAGTGGAGAGAGTGATGCTGAGAGAATGGTGCAGTAGCTGAGCCTTTCTTCCCCTCTCTCCCCCTTCCCCCCCGCCCCACTAGATGGGAGGTGAACTCATGCAAAAACACCTCTGAACTCTGGGACAACAACTGGGCAACAACGGTGAGTGGGGTGCAGTGGAGGGAGAGGGCAATGGTGTGTTAAAGGGACATTTGTTTATCAGACTTTCGTACCACAAGGTGAGAGCCCGAGGAAAAGGACACTGCTCAATGTACTCTGGGGTGGGTGTTTTGCTCATGGTCATAAGTTGTTGAATCATGATTGTGGTGTTTTCACAAGTTAATGCTGGGTTCCTTTCCCCTTTCATTAAAATTTTTCTTTTCCATACATAGACTCTGTGCTTGTGGGTGGGGAAGTGTTACCTCTCGGAGGTGTCCAGTGGTGGTGTGTAGTTTTTCCAGATTACTGGGTGTGGGCTCAAGCCAATTTTGGGTTGTATTGTCAAAAGAATCCCCTAAATAATGAATCTGGCCCTCGTTACTGATGACTCCACCTGGCAGAAAGGTTATATTAATTATATGGTGTAGAAATAATCAAAAATATGACTGATAATCATATTTATTATGAACTAGACACAGAGTAGACAACATCTAGAATGAACAAACAAAACAGGCAGGAAAGTACATGCCAGAGAAATTACTACATTTGCCAAATGCCACCGTATGCAAGAGACACAGGGTGGTGAGGTGATGTCTTTCATTGGACCAGCTTCAGTTGGAGAGAGAGACAAGCTTTTAAGCCACACAGAGCTCTTCCTCAGGTAGAGGAAGAGCTCATAACTGCTTTGGCTCAGCACCAGCAAGCAGACTGTGTCACATCTTTCCAACCCTTCCCAGACATCCCATCTGGTTTTTGGATCAGGAAGAAGGCCCTAAGTCAGTTTCAACTTAAAGTCCTTTCCTTGTCTATTGGTGAATGAATTTGCTAACCGGCCCCCACTGATCTTAGTTCCTGGAGGGCTGTGGTTCCCCTTTCCTCATAGAATTACATAAAATCCCTGGCCCATAGTGATACATAAATGTTAACTTAATTCAATAAGGTTCATCTAGGATATTGCAGGAAATTGACGTATCTGTCATGAATACCACACATTTTCAATTTGCCACATCATTTGATACTGTTAGTCTTTCCATTGACCTGAATGGGCTTTGGATCAGGCTCTTTGTCCTCGGAAGACAAAGGCTGCATTTTTGGCCAGCCCTTAATCAGAAACTGACAGCAATCTGGCCCACAGTGTGATGTTCTCCCAAACTGGCTGTTACTGTTTTCATTTAAATTGTTTTGCATTAGAGACATGTTTAATGTTGTATACCCTAGTTACTCTAGTTGAAAATTTGTTGAGCACAGTATGAGACTTATTATTTTAATCATGTTAGGCTCCATGCAGAAGCTAAATTGTGCACAGTTATCCTGGGCTATTTATCTCTGAGATTCAATTCCCCCACCCTATAGGACGATGAAAAGTTTTAATGGAACAGACTGTGAGGCGTATGCTGCAATGGGAACTAGCTGAATGTAATCGTTTCCTTTTATTGTAAAGGCCAGGTAATAATCTGATTTTCATCTCAAGAAGCACAATTATGGACCTGATTTATAGGACTTTTGGACACATGCAACCATCTAATTTGAAATATGAGGTCTAATCAAATCACCTTTAGACAGCATTCAAAATGCTTGGGTTCCAGAATGGTATAGTGATGAGGGCTGGTTGGGAAAATTTTCAGAAAAACGTTTTTCATTAGAAAATGACGATTTTGTCAAAACCCTATTGGTTTTGACAAAAAAGTTTCTCAGTTCCCAGATGGTTTCTGGCCAAAACCAGGGAACAAGACCCAGCACACAGCCTGCTGGTTGAGGCACTAACCTAGGGTGTGGGAGACTCAGGTTCAAGTTCTTATACCAAATCAAACAAAGGAGGGACTTGAGCTCATGTCTCCTACATCCTAAGCCCTGGTCTACACTAGGACTTTAGGTCAAATTTAGCAGCATTAAATCGATGTAAACCTGCACCCGTCCACACGATGAAGCCCTTTATTTCGACTTAAAGGGCTCTTAAAATCGATTTCCGTACTCCACCCCTGACAAGTGGATTAGCGCTTAAATCGGCCTTGCCGGGTCGAATTTGGGGTACTGTGGACACAATTCGACGGTATTGGCCTCCGGGAGCTATCCCAGAGTGCTCCATTGTGACCGCTCTGGACAGCACTCTCAACTCAGATGCACTGGCCAGGTAGACAGGAAAAGAACCGCGAACTTTTGAATCTCATTTCCTATTTGGCCAGCGTGGCAAGCTGCAGGTGACCATGCAGAGCTCATCAGCAGAGGTGACCTTGATGTAGTCCCAGAATCCCAAAAGAGCTCCAGCATGGACTGAACGGGAGGTACGGGATCTGATCGCTGTACAGGGAGAGGAATCCGTGCTATCAGAACTCCGTTCCAGTTTTTGAAATGCCAAAACCTTTCTCAAAATCTCCCAGGGCATAAAGGACAGAGGCCATAACAGGGACCCGAAGCAGTGCCGCGTGAAACTTAAGGAGCTGAGGCAAGCCTACCAGAAAACCAGAGAGGCGAACGGCCGCTCCGGGTCAGAGCCCCAAACATGCCGCTTCTATGATGAGCTGCATGCCATTTTAGGGGGTTCAGCCACCACTACCCCAGCCGTGTTGTTTGACTCCTTCAATGGAGATGGAGGCAACACGGAAGCAGGTTTTGGGGATGAAGAAGATGATGATGATGAGGTTGTAGATAGCTCGCAGCAAGCAAGTGGAGAAACCAGTTTTCCCAACAGCCAGGAACTGTTTCTCACCCTGGACCTGGAGCCAGTACCCCCCGAACCCACTCAAGGCTGCTTCCTGGACCCGGCAGGCGGAGAAGGGACCTTCGGTGAGTGTACCTTTTAAAATACTATACATGGTTTAAAAGCAAGCATGTGAAAGGATTAATTTGCCCTGGCATTCGCGGCTCTCCTGGTTGTACTCCAAAAGCCTTTGCAAAAGGTTTCTTGGGAGGGCAGCCTTATTGCGTCCTTCATGGTAGGACACTTTACCGCTCCAGGCCAGTAACACGTACTCGGGAATCATTGTACAACAAAGCATTGCAGTGTATGTTTGCTGGCGTTCAAACAACATCCGTTCTTTCTCTCTCTGTGTTATCCTCAGGAGAGTGAGATATCATTCATGGTCACCTGGTTGAAATAGGGTGCTTTTCTTCAGGGGACACTCAGAGGAGCCCGTTCCTGCTGGGCTGTTTGCCTGCGGCTGAACAGAAATGTTCCCCGCTGTTAGCCACGGGCATGGGGGAGGGTTGAGGGGGTAGCCACGCGGTGGGGGGGGGGCAAAATGCGACCTTGTAATGAAAGCACATGTGCTATGCATGTAATGTTAACAGCAAGGTTTACCCTGAAAGACTGTAGCCACTGTTTTATAAAATGTGTCTTTTTAAATACCGCTGTCCCTTTTTTTCTCTCCACCAGCTGCATGTGTTTCAATGATCACAGGATCTTCTCCTTCCCAGAGGCTAGTGAAGATTAGAAAGAAAAAAAACGCACTCATGATGAAATATTCTCTGAGCTCATGCTGTCCTCCCACACTGACAGAGCACAGACGAATGCGTGGAGGCAAATAATGTCAGAGTGCAGGAAAGCACAGAATGACCGGGAGGAGAGGTGGCCGGCTGAAGAGAGTAAGTAGTGGGCTGAAGACAGGGCTGAAGCTCAAATGTGGCGGCAGCGTGATGAGAGGAGGCAGGATTCAATGCTGAGGCTGCTGAAGGATCAAACCAGTATGCTCCAGTGTATGGTTGAGCTGCAGCAAAGGCAGCTGGAGCACAGACTGCCACTACAGCCCCTGTGTAACCAGCCGTCCTCCTCCCCAAGTTCCGTAGCCTCCACACCCAGATGCCCAAGAAAGCGGTGTGGGGGGCACCGGCCAACCAGCCACTCTACCACAGAGGATTGCCCCAAAAAAAGAAGGCTGGCATTCAATAAATTTTAAAGTTGTAAACTTTTAAAGTGCTGTGCTTTAAGGTCTGTGTGGCATTTTCCTTCCCTCCTCCACCACCCCTCCTGGGCTACCTTGGTAGTCATCCCCCTATTTGTGTGATGAATGAATAAAGAATGTATGAATGTCAAGCAACAATGACTTTATTGCCTCTGTAAGTGGTGATCAAAGGGAGGAGGGGAGGGTGGTTAGCTTACAGAGAAGTAGAGTGAACCAAGGGGCAGGGGGTTTCATCAAGGAGAAACAAACAGAACTTTCACACCGTAGCCTGGCCAGTCATGAAACTGGTTTTCAAAGCTTCTCTGATGTGTACTGCGCCCTCCTGTGCTCTTTTAACCGCCCTGGTGTCTGGCTGCGCGTATCCAGCAGCCAGGCGATTTGCCTCAACCTCCCACCCCACCATAAACGTCTCCCCCTTACTCTCACAGATATTGTGGAGCACACAGCAAGCAGTAATAACAGTGGGAATATTGGTTTCGCTGAGGTCTAAGCGAGTCAGTAAACTGCGCCAGCGCGCCTTTAAACGTCCAAATGCACATTCTACCACCATTCTGCACTTGCTCAGCCTGTAGCTGAACAGCTCCTGACTACTGTCCAGGCTGCCTGTATACGGCTTCAGGAGCCATGGCATTAAGGGGTAGACTGGGTCCCCAAGGATAACTATAGGCATTTCAACATCCCCAACAGTTATTTTCTGGTCTGGGAATAAAGTCCCTTCCTGCAGCTTTTGAAACAGACCAGAGTTCCTGAAGATGCGAGCGTCATGTACCTTTCGCGGCCATCCCACGCTGATGTTGGTGAAACGTCCCTTGTGATCCACCAGAGCTTGCAGCACTATTGAAAAGTACCCCTTGCGGTTTATGTACTCGCCGGCTTGGTGCTCCGGTGCCAAGATAGGGTTATGGGTTCCGTCTATGGCCCCACCACAGTTAGGGAATCCCATTGCAGCAAAGCCATCCACTATGACCTGCACATTTCCCAGGGTCACTACCCTTGATATCAGCAGATCTTTGATTGCGTGAGCTACTTGCATCACAACAGTCCCCACAGTGGATTTGCCCACTCCAAATTGATTCCCAACTGACCGGTAGCTGTCTGGCATTGCAAACTTCCACAGGGCTATCGCCACTCGCTTCTCAACTGTGAGGGCTGCTCTCATCTTGGTATTCATGCGCTTCAGGGCAGGGGAAAGCAAGTCACAAAGTTCCATGAAAGTGCCCTTACTCATGCGAAAGTTTCGCAGCCACTGGGAATCGTCCCAGACCTGCAACACTATGCGGTCCCACCAGTCTGTGCTTGTTTCCCGAGCCCAGAATCGGCGTTCCACAGCATGAACCTGCCCCATTAGCACCATGATGCATGCATTGGCAGCGCCCATGCTTTCAGAGAAATCTGTGTCCATGTCCTGATCACTCACGTGACCGCACTGACATCGCCTACTCGCCTGGTATCGCTCTGCCAGGTTCTGGTGCTGCATATACTGCTGGATAATGCGTGTGGTGTTTAATGTGCTCCTAATTGCCAAAGTGAGCTGAGCGGCCTCCATGCTTGCCTTGGTATGGCGTCCGCACAGAAAAAAGGCGCGGAACGATTGTCTGCCGTTGCTCTGACGGAGGGAGGGGCGACTGACGACACAGCTTACAGGGTTGGCTTCAGGGAGCTAAAATCAACAAAGGGGGTGGCTTTACATCAATGAGTATTTCAGGCAGGACTTCACGGAGGGTTCCAATAAGAAACGGTGCACCTAAGTTATTGTTCTTATTGGAACAAGGAGAATTAGTCTGGCCTCTGATTGATACGTGGCTAGATTTACCTCGCTGCACCTTCCCTGTGAGTGACTGCAGTGTGACCTAGAGGAATGAGTCCCCTAGATGGGGGAGGGAGGGAAGCAAATGAATACAAAACAAATCTGGTCTATTTCTTGTTTTGATCCACTCCATCTATCTTTTACATCTTTGGCTGGCACAGACAGTGCGGAAGGACTGCATGCCATCCACATCTCATGGCTGCCAAGCAGAAGATGATGCAATAGGACTGCTAGCAATCTGTATCGCCTGCCTGCTCACGATAAGATGGTTCAATAGGACTGACTGCAGGACTAAAGAGAATGACTTGATCAAAAAGAAAAGGAGTACTTGTGGCACTTTAGAGACTAACCAATTTATTTGAGCATGAGCTTTCGTGAGCTACAGCTCACTTCATCAGATGCATACCGTGGAAACTGCAGCAGACTTTATATATACACAGAGAATATGAAACAATACCTCCTCCCACCCCACTGTCCTGCTGGTAATAGCTTATCTAAAGTAATCATCAGGTTAGGCCATTTCCAGCACAAATCCAGGTTTTCTCACCCTCCACCCCCCCACACAAATTCACTCTCCTGCTGGTGATTTGTGTGGGGGGGTGGAGGGTGAGAAAACCTGGATTTGTGCTGGAAATGGCCTAACCTGATGATTACTTTAGATAAGCTATTACCAGCAGGACAGTGGGGTGGAAGGAGGTATTGTTTCATATTCTCTGTGTATATATAAAGTCTGCTGCAGTTTCCACGGTATGCATCTGATGAAGTGAGCTGTAGCTCACGAAAGCTCATGCTCAAATAAATTGGTTAGTCTCTAAGGTGCCACAAGTACTCCTTTTCTTTTTGCGAATACAGACTAACACGGCTGTTACTCTGAAACGTGACTTGATCAAGTCACTCCAAATTTAGTCCCTGTGCCCATGTCTGTCCAGGCACTCCCGGCCGACGCGGCCAGGAGCACTTCGGACATGATGATGACAGCTACCAGTCCTATTGCACCGTCTGCTGCCACAAGGCAATGGGTTGCTGCTACTGTGTAGCAATGCAGTACCATGTTTGCCAGCACCCAGGAGACATACGGTGACGGTTACCTGAGCGGGCTCCGTGCTTGCTGTGGTATGGCGTTTGCACAGGTAACTCAGGAAAAAAGGCACGAAACGATTGTCTGCCCTTGCTTTCACGGAGGGAGGGAGGGAACGGGGGCCTGACAATATGTACCCAGAACCACCCGCGACAATGTTTTAGCCCCATCAGGCATTGGGATCTCAACCCAGAATTCCAATGGGCAGCGGAGACTGCGGGAACTGTGGGATAGCTACCCACAGTGCAACACTCCAGAAGTCGACGCTTGCCTCGGTACTGTGGAAGCACTCCGCCGAGTCAATGCACTTAATGCACTTAGAGCATTTTCTGTGGGGACACACACACTCGAATATATAAAACCGATTTCTAAAAAACTGACTTCTATAAATTCTACCTAATTTCGTAGTGTAGACATACAGTCTGTACCTTATCCACTCGGCTATTCTAGGATGGGTGTCCTGCTCATGTTTCTCCATAAAACATCTTTAAAGGTCTAGTTTTTTTCCATTGGGGCATGAAAACAAACAGCACAACTTCAAAATTTTTCATGAAACAAAATTCTTGTTTTCTGGCAGCTCTAGTTGTGATGTGCAGGGCACATATGGAGCAGTCCATTGGGATTAAGAAATAACAAACAAAAATGAAATAGATTAGAGCCATTTATTTTCACCAAACTATTGGACCATATCATACTATAAAATTTTAAAGAGAAGGCCCCACAGTGAACTCTTCTTTAAAATCACTGGCACAGTATAGCCCATTGAGATTTTCCCCATTGTGCTTGGAACTGAGCATGCGTCTTTGCAGAAGAGGGCTACACTATACTCTTGTTACTCCAAGAATATCAATAAAGTATCAATAAAGACAGCAAAGTTGCTCCTAACTTATACTGATGCAACTTACCCTAAGGACTGTACTAGAGGAGAAGGATATAGAAGTCCAAACAACTAATGCATATTCTCCATCAAGTGGCAAACCAATAAAATGTTAAAGGCGGGGTGAGAGAGAGATTCTATTGAGTAGGAAGCATTTACGTATAAGGCTGCAGGTTTGTCACAGAGCTCATGGAAGCCATGGATTCCGTGATTTCCATGACCTCCGTGACTTCTGTTGCGGCCACTGTGCCTGGCTCAGGGGCAGCTCAGGCAGCCCCTGTGCCAAGCACACTGGCCGCTGCTGGGGCAGTCTCAGGCCACCCCACCCCACAGAGTTTGGGTGTGGGAGGGGGCAAGGGGTTGGGTCATGGGATGGGGTGAGACGGGCTCTGGGCAGCACTTGTCTAGGGGCTCCCCGGAAGCATGACATCCCTCTTGGGGTCCCATTGGCCGGGAACCACAGCCAATGGAAGCTGTGGGGGTGGTGCCTGTAGGCAGAGCTGCCTGGCCACACCTCTGCCTAGCAGCTGAGTGCGGGAGATGTTGCTGCTTCCGAGGAACCCCGCCCCCCACCCACACGCCAGAGCCCGCCTCACCCCATTCCGTGCCTGAACCCCCTGCCCCCTCCCACACCCAAACTCTGCTGCTGCTGTTGGGGGGAGGTGCAGAGCCAGGTAGGGAGGCTGCCAGCCCCACCAACCCCCCGCAACAGCACCAGTGGGGGTCCTGGGCCACGCACCGCCGCCTGCCCCCCTCCCCAAGCAGCCAGGCCACCCTTCCCCAGCACCGCCAAGTTTTATTCACTGGTATTTTTAGTAAAAGTCATAGACAGGTCACAGGCTGTGAATTTTTGTTAACAGAAGTTGGTCCAATAAAAGATATTACCTCACCCACCCTGTCCTAACTATGTCCTTTTACTGCTTAACGACTCCATAACCTCCATAATGTCCTTCTGCTCCTCCATCTCCCCTTCCTCGTATATTTTATATCCTCTCTTTCTTTGTCATGTCCCAAAGTTAAGGTGTGAGCTCTTAGGGGCAGTCTAACATATTTCCCATGAAGGTACTTAAGGGTATTATAAAATAAACAATTAGAGAGAGAAAGTTCAGACCATAAGGCACTGGCTTTGGGCATGAACGAATGCGTGGCAGCGCCTCCTCATGGCTGGTCCCAGAACTGAATCATACCTCACCTGAAAAATGAAGAAGTTCAAATGTGCAATTCTGATTTTACCGCACTACCAAAACGTAAGTCACAGGATCACAGATTACTCAAACGGAATTTCTGGCTAGTATATGTGCATGTCAATGAGAAGGCAGTTTATATGTTGTGTGGTTTTAAATTCTGCACTAAAGCAAGAACCTAGTTAGACTTTCAGACCCCAGGCTGAGGTTACAGGGGTGGCAGTTAGCAAAATAAAATCTTGATTTGAAAATCAGATTTAGAAAATATTCATGAAATCCCACATTGCCATTTTAGGGTAACTTTTTTCAGAAATGCACTTTAAACAACATATAATTACTGTTTATCATGCTGACCAGTATCTCCTCTTGTGGTCCCCCTCCAATCTGTTTATTGCATCCATTGGGGTCTCTTATAATTAGATTAGACTGTAAACTCTTTGGTTCAGGGACTGTCTCTTTGTTATGCTTCTTTACAGTGCCTATCACAGTGGGCCCCTGATCCATGACTGGGACTTCTACTGTGCTCCCAAGATACAAATAATAACGCATCATTCACATGCCTAAATAACTAGAGCTCTTTAACTATGTTTTCCACCATTCTGTTAGATGACAAATAAGAAAGTGAACACACAGTCTTTGACATCAGTGTCTGAGCATGATATAAATTTACTCCTAATCTGAATAAATATTACCTTAAGCAACTAATTAAAAAACTAAAGAAAGGTGAACTCGATTTGTGAGATTTCAGTTTTAAGTTTCTAAGGTGACAGTAGTAGTAAAATTAGGTAGAACAATGGCCTGACAGTCACAAGATTAGATCATTTGAGTGGCAGGATATAGAATGTATTTAAGCCAGAATTTTAATGGAAATATTTATAAATATAGCAAACTTGCATGGCAAAGATATCTAATGCAAAACAATAAAGCAAGAGACTAGCTAATTGTAAGATTCAAGGTGGTTTTGGCAAATGTTCAATAACAAATATTTAATATTTGACTATTTATTATTTTATTTTGCTGTTGCTGTTGTTTGCTGTTGTTATGATATCCACACCCCTTTGCTACATTTTTGAGATGATATTAATAACAAAATTGGTCACAACCTGCCATGGCTCTCCCAAATAGGGATTTTAAAACATTGCATTCAAAACAGCAGAATGAGGATCCCCAGTAGCTTTAAAAGCTAGGGTACTTTGGTCTCTTAATGGCTGTCATTAGGAAACCAGGACACTCATTAAAAACTAGGATGCTTAGCCACCTTTCCCAAGACTTTTGTCAAATAAATCAATGTGAAAAGGCAAACAGGCAATCTTAAATACAATGCATATTAAGATTATCACAGGCATTGATAATTCAGCAAATTCTAGCTTCTCTGGGTCAGATTTTCAAAGTGAGGCACACACATTTCTATTTGTGTAATATAAGCATGCAAATATCTGAAAGCATACACATAGATCAGATGTTTATGTCAGCACATGTCCAGTAGGGCATCATGCCCATGGTAACTTAGGCACTTGTGGCAAAACAGAAACTTCTAGGTTAAGAGACTTTAGAGAACAGGTTCCTTGGTACAGGTGATTTTGTTAATCCTGATTGGGTGGATTTCTTGAGTCTGGCAGTGATAAGAAAGTTTGGTCTACCTTTGGTCAAGCTGAACTATACCTCTAGCCAGTGATGAGCTGCCAAAATCTTAACAACGGGTTCCCTCCTCACCCCATGAGGGGGTCATTACCCACCCCCACCCCCGGGACTCCTGCCCCATCCACACCCCTCCCCTGTCCCCTGACTGCCCCCAGAACCGGGCAGAAGGGTCTCATGGGCCATTGTAGTGGGTGCCCACCCCACCCCGAAGAGCCAGAGGGACCTGCCGGGGGGGGCGAGGTGGGGAGTCCTGGCGGTGCTTACTTGGGGCAGCTCCCAGGAAGCATCCGGCAGGTCCCTCTCACTCCTTGGGGCAGAGGAGCATAGTTAGGGGGGGAGCAGGGGGAGCGGCCGCTCCCCCACAGATCACATCAAAAGTGGAGCCCCTGTGGGGAAAATTGGTGGGTGCAGAGTCCCCACCGGCAGCTCCTCGCCCCACCCCGCGCCCGGCCCCAGCTCACCTCCGCTCTGCCTCCTCCCCTGAACGCACCACCCCGCTCTGCTTCTCTGCGCCCCTTCCCCCCGCCGGCTTCCCGCGAATCAGCTGTTCGGTGGGAAGCCAGGGATGGCGGAGAAGCAGGCCGCGGCTTCCCGCTCAGGCCGAGGGTGGCGGAGGTGAGCTGGGGTGGGGAGCGGTTCCCCTGCGTCCCCCTCCCGCTGGGTTACCTGCTGTGGCGCAGGCGGTCCTTCTTGTGTCCCCCCCCCCCCCCCGCCCGAGCTCACCTCCGCCTCCCTGGGCCTGAGCGGGAAGCCGCCGCTTGCTTCTCAGCCCGCCCCGGCTTCCCGTGCAAACAGCTGATTCGCGGGAAGCCTGGGGGGGCGGAGAAGCAGAGCGGGGTGGCGCATTCAGGGGAGGAGGTGGAGGCAGAGCGGAGGTGAGCTGGGGCCGGGGGTGGGGCAGGGAGAAGCAGGGGGGGCGCGTTCAGGGGAGGAAGCGGAGCGGAGGTGAGGTGAACTGGGTTCGGGAGTGGGGCGGGGAGCTGCCGGTGGGTGCTCTGCACACACCAGATTTTCTCCTTGGCTGCTCCAGGACTGGACACCCGTGGAGTCGGTGCCTAAGGTGCCACTTTTGGCCGGTTAAATTTAGAAGCCCTTTTAGAACCAGTTGTCCCTCGCGGAACAACCGGTTCTAACAGGGCTTCTAAATTTAACAACCGGTTCTAGCGAACCAGTGCGAACCGGCTCCAGCTCACCACTGCCTCTAGCCTCATGGGAAGAATGATATTTAAGTCAGAGAAGAGCTATTTTTGAATGGCCTTCATCAGAGTTTTCTTTTCTAGGTGCTTGTTATTGAAGGGCTAACTGTGAGAGCCAGAGGAAAGCTGCATCCAGAAAGGCAAGATTAGGCTTTTGAGATGGAGATTTACATTTCAGCTCAGGAATGATGGCAGTCATAAATCACACCTAAAAATAAAATATAACTACAGTGCTGTACATAAAGGAGCACAACACTGATTCGTGATGCACTACGTGAGCTACAACCACACAAAGGTGTCTGTGCTTGTCCATATATGTACCCAAGCAGCTGAGCCGAAGTCAGTTAGAGAGGCTGGAATGTGACTTAGGTGACCAGTCACACACTGCATATAGCAAGTAGCCAAAATGAACAGTTTGTGTATAAGACACAGAAGCTGAAAATTGTCCAGAAAGTTTAGATCTTTGTCACTCCTTATATCTCAGATTTGGGGCTTGGCAGGTTAAGTGGTCTGGTGGGACAGCATCAGTTAGCAATGGGATTAGGACGCCGAGAAAATACAAATGATTGTCTATTTCACATATTAGCTTGAAAAGCTCATACTAGGTTTCATATTTCCAGACAGTCCCTGGCCTTTGTACAGTAATTTACCACCTCCCTCTGGTTTTTAATGGCATGAATACCAAGCAGAGTGCCATGTATTTTAAATAACTATTTCATATCAATCCTTAAATTATTCTCCATAATATTAGCTCCTAGTTTATATGATAGATTATAAGCAACCTTCTGTCTCTATTTTTGACTTTCCTCCATATTTCAAGAGATTACTATCTTGACATTTCTCTGTTCTCCACAACTAAAACCTGCAATTAAAGAAGAGGCAGCGGTTTCTTTCTTAGGTATTTTACAATCCTGGGAACTTTTTGAAAAAGTCCTGTGTTCTCAAAGCAGGAGTAGCTCCTGATTTTGCTCTGTGAGAAGATTTGGCACCAAGGATAAAGCGATTGTGATTTAGTGCTCACAACGTTAAGAAAAATCTTTTTTTAAAAGGGAGAGTAGAGGAATGTGTCACGCTTCCAACCTGGTAATGAAAAGGCCTTTATTGCTCATTTAATTTAAGGACAAGATTATGGGACAACACAGAGTGGCTTGAACCGGCATGTGTTCTAATGCCGCTGGAGCATGACATTTCTAATTAAAAGACACTGGCTCTGATAAGACAATGCAATGGAGCATTAGTCGGTGCACTTTGCAAAAATGAGGCTATGTTGCTGGAGTGCTTATTAATTTTCTTTTTTGTCTGCTTAACGTGTAAGTCTAAGAAGAGAAGACTCTAGAAAAGAGCCAAAAGTCTTCTGTAAATTATCAGGAGTAAACCATGGGAGGGTTACAAAGATTTGAAAAAAAAAAAACTAACACAAAAAACCCCAGGAGTTTACATAGAAGATATGGGCTTTTTAGGCAAAACTTTAACCTGGATTTTATGTAAGCATCAATTGTGTCAGTTCCAGGCTACTGCTCATCAATGTCTGCTGCAAATTCTGTCGAGCATAGAGCCTGGAGTGAAGAGCAGTTAGTGCTGCTTCACCAGCTCCTGGCAGCTGTTCACATTCTGACTTCAGCAGGATGCATTTTAAGGGGCAAAAGCCAATCTTTTAATTTTTGTTGTTGATTGTAAGTGTAGGTTAGCACAATGTCCAGATTAATTTTAATCACCTAGGGACAATCAAATCTTCATGTTTTGACATAAAAAAATATATTTTGTTGGCTTTTTGTCTGACCCTCTATTTTTGTTCCCACTTATCTTCACAAAGCAACATTGTCACAAAGGGTATACTAATGTTCATCTTTTATATTTGTCCACTGGAACAATTTGTTCTTGTCTATTGTACGAAAATCAGACTCCGTTCTCCCTGAAGAGCTTCTTCTACACCATACTCCTGAGTAATACCTAATGTTGGTTTCAACTTATGTCCTATTTAAAAATATAGACATGGTCTAATAACCTATATCTTACTAACCTGGCTGAGGACACTGAGGAATAAAGGTCATGGAGAACTGATACATTCTTTACATGATAGCAATTCTGAGTAGACCAGAGAAGATAATACTCTTGGAGCAGATCCTCAGCTGGTGTAAATTGTCTAATGAAAATTTACACCACCTGAGGATCTGGAAGAAGAAGGCAAGTTTTACAAAAGGGAAAGGATATAATTTACTGACCCATCAGCTATCTATTAAAGTACAAATAGTAAAAACGGCTGTGTTTTGGCAACCACCCAAAGTATCCTCAAGAGAGAAAATTCAGCTTCAGTAAAAGATTTACGTTGGCAACATATAATGCAGGAACTAATGTGATAATTTTCTTCAAAATGTCAAGAAACGGAGTCTTCTGCTTAGTTTGGAAATGATGCCAAAGCATAAATATGCATCAGTTGTGTCCTTTCATGCCCTTAATGGAGCTGAAGGCAATAAGCAAGGATAATACTATTCCTCAGATCCTTTTGCCCTAACAGAAGCACTATAGTGCCTTTGTGCTGTAATACACAAGGCACTGACTTCACTATTCAAACACCTATATATTAGAAATCCAACAGTTTTTCTTAATTTATCTATATGTTTGTCAAAAAGAAGATTCAGGCCAGCCTATGTACTGTATGTGTCCCAGATTTCACAAGGCAAATAGTGATCCGTGCCTGTGTATCTCAGATCAGGACTGAGTTTCAACTGCCAAAGAAAGTTATGTCCCTACCTATCATATTTGTCCTCTTCTCTTCTTGCTTCAGTTCCTTCCCCAAACTAGATATATTCTTGTGTTTCTTTAGTGCTCTTGCATCGTCAGAACAGATATTCCAGCCAATTTGCCACTGGAAAATAAGATCCACTGCAAACTACTCAGTTAGAATAAACAAGGAGTACTTGTGGCACCTTAGAGACTAACAATTTTATTTGGGCACAAGCTTTTGTGGGCTAAAACCCACTTCATCAGAGGCACAAAAGCTTATGCCCAAATAAATGTGTTAGTTTCTAAAGCTGCCACAGGTACTCCTCGTTGTTTTTGCTGATACAGATTAACATGGCTACCACACTGAAACCTGTCAGTTAGAATAGTTTTCTTAAAGGAAAAAAGAAAATTAACAGCAGTTGGAGGCCCATTGAAAGGTTTGAGGTTGGTGTTGGTTGAGGAGTCTTAATCAGTGAGAAAAATAAATCTTGGCCAAAAAACAAAAACCAACCCACTACAAATCCCCACCAATGAAAAATCCAGAAAAACTAATATATATTACATAACATCTGTAAGTGATTTTATCATGTATTTTGAATGAGCAATTTTTATTTAAAAATATTTCTGGCTTAAAAGTACTTTTAAATGATTTGATGTTTGCAGTAACAGATGTTAATCTTGCAGCAGTGCAGATTAAAATGCACACAGATAAACTGGAAGAATTCTGATTTGCCTACCTCTTCACTCTCCACCTGCAAAAGGCATTAATCAGCATTACTCTAATTTACAGGACTACACAGTCTGATGTGTTCATTGCTTAAAATTGATTGCTACCCATCAGGGAACTCACTCTAGTCTCCTGCCTGGTTAGCTCCAGAGGAGTAATGGGGAATCATTATGGACAGACAAAATGTGTCTTTAGTCCATCAAGCCACTCCGTCTTTTTCTGAATGAAGTCCCTCTGCCAGCCTTTAATTTTCCACATCCACTCCTTTTAATTACCATCTGCACAACCAATGCAGAACTCACAAATAATGTCATCTGATTCTTTTTGATGCGGACTGGCCAGGATTTATGTGCCATGAACAAGTCTTTCAAAAATGACTAGTGATTTTAGGTGCCTTAGTTTTGGGGGGCTCAAATTGAGGCACCATAAAGGGGCCTGATTTTAAGAATATACCTCCTCAGAATTTTCTGAAAATCAGGTACCTTTTTGGTGTCCAGAAATTGAAGCAACTAAGTGATAGCTAGTCACTTTTAAAAAGCTTAGCCAGGATATGTTTGGCTTCCCAAGAATGCCCCAAAAGCATTCTCTTCCTATGTATAAGGTAATCTTTCAACAACCACCCATGCTTTTTGGTCACTCCTAACAAAATTAAGTGCTACATCTGGTAGCAATATCATGCACTCTTGTCCCATGTACGGGGCAGCATGTAGTTTTGTGGTCCCCAGGAGCATACAGGGAAGCATACTGTTACTCAAAGTCATTACCTGCCTTTCAATTCCTCCTGTTTTGAGGGAGGAAGGGATTACCCTTTGCCAGCTCTATGCCTCATGCTGCATACATCCTGAGCAATGCAGCTGCATTGGCCAGCAACTGGGGGCAGTTCCCAGGAGCCACCCATTCCCCACATCCTCCCTATCCACATGTGAGGGAGAGGACATAGTGGACCCACTGGAGGTTCTGCCCTCCATGCTCATAAGGGTAGCTATCGAATTGGTTTAATCAGGGCACATTATGCCCTCTCATTGGAGCTTCACAGGAACTGGAATTTTTGCTTTAGGGAAATTTCAGGATTTCAACATTTCTTCCTCTCCGAAATGGAACCAAAAATGAAATTTCCAGTAAAAAAAAAAAATTCCAAACAAATTTTAGTTTGATTGAAATGTTTCATTTTGACAAAGTTTCAATGTTTCATTCAGATTTTGACATTTTTATTTTATATTATATAATATTAGATAACAACATCTAAAACACTGAAATTATAAATGTTTTGAACTAGATATTCAAAACATTCCATTCCAAAAATTCAAACAGAAGATTTTGACCTTATCAGAATGCTTTTTAAAATTTTTCTTTCTAATAAAATTTTTGCTGAGGATGACGTGTTTCCACAAAATATTTCACTATTGACGCATCAGCATTTTCTGATGGAAAAATGTTCCACAATCTGGCTTGCAACTTGGAGATGGTGCTGAACAGTGGTTCAGTCAAGTAGGAAAAATACCCAGTTAATATCACAGTGTCCAAATAGTACCCAAAATTGAACCAAAATAGCTGAGTTCAACTGCACTTTGTTTAAAATGTGTAAAATGTTATGGCCAAAATTTTCCAAAGTGGGTGCCTTTATTTTTGGATGATAACTGGAGACATTAAAGATATTTTTCAGAGTATAATCTCCAGTATTTTCTGAAAAGCTGTCCCGCAGATGACACCCAAAAATTGAGGCACCCCAAACCACTAGTCACTTTTGAAAATTTAGCTTGTATGTTTTGTAATGAATCTATCAACTCTGCACTAAAATCTTGTGGTGGAAAACCTGCAACCAAGCCAGTGTACAGTATAGCAATTAATTAACAAGTCAACATGTAATTACAACTCCCCTGCTTTTATGGCCTTGTTTTCAGCTACTGTGATGCAATCTAGTAATATACTGATTAAGCAATTAATGTTGGAAGGAAGAGAAATACTGATAGATGTGCTGAGAAACTAAACTGCAGAAGAACCTCCTGGAGTTTTATTTCTAGCATGACTCACTGCTCAGTCATTCTTACAGCAAAAGTTGCCTAACCAAAAGATGACTGCAAGGGCCTGGCACCCTATCTGTTCTCTGATTCCAAAGTTCTTATTCTCTTTTTTAACATGCATTATAAAAACCAGGACACCGTGCATGATTTATGTGGAGAATATTGTATGATGGCACATTGTGAGCACTCTGGGCCAGATCCCAACCACTGGCTCTGTCCTATTTGTGCCACTCTAGCAGTCAAAAAGGGTTAGAGAGCTGAGCCAATGGGACAATGGGGAATTCTGTTGATATGAGGGGAGTCTCTGATTGGCCACTCATCTCATGTCACCGATGCCATAGGAAATTTGGTGGGCATGGGAAAGGGCTTGTTGAGGGCATGGGGAATGAAGCCAAAATGTAATGTGCTCCAGTGATCCCCAATTCAGGCAGGACTGTATGGAGAAAGCAGTTTTCAATCCCAAAATTGACTTTAATCATTGAAACAATTTGGGCAAAGGGTCAAACATTTTACACTCAATTTGCCAGTTATGCTTTGGGTGTGAATAACTAAGCCTAGTTCTGCTGTGTGGTTTGTTTGTGGTTTCTGCCTATATTCATTGTCAGTGGTAACTTTCTGGTAACTGTGGCCCTAATCCACCAAAGCACTTAAGTACAACCTTAATGTTAAGCGTGAGAAGTGCTGTTGACTTCAGTAGGACTTTAGTGGGACTTCTCACATGCTTAAAGTTAAGGATGCACTCAAGTGAATTGCTGCTTTTGGAACAGGGGGTCACAAAACCTGTTTTCTCAGTTTTTTAGTTTGCCCAAGAAATCTGGTCTTTGCGTCATTCTGACAAACAAAATATGGTATATCACAAGAGATGGACTTTTCCTGCAAGCCAAAATAGTAATGAGAAAGCTACTTGAGCAGCTCGAGATGATCTAGCGGATTTTGCATCTGGACCCTCAAGTGGAATAATTGAAATAACAGTAAAACATAGCAAAAAATGTGTTTGTTTCAATGTCAGATACAATATGGTTCAGAGTCTTCACTGTATCGCACTGCATCAGCTTCCCAGGGCCAGTGCAGACACCTCTTTACGGTACATGAGGGATACATGGAATTCTCTGCATGCAGCCCACCACACACATCCCACCTTCAGGCTGAAGTTACTTTAAGGGTCCAATTTGTAGATTTGGTCCAAAAAAATCTGTGGGAGTTTTTTTGGAGGGAGCAGGGGGAAGAGAGGATGAACAGAAATTTTTTTTCCAAAATAATTTTCCAACAAAATCTGTTTTTTTTGTCAAAAATATCCATTTTTTTTCAAAACAATGGAAACACAAAACCCATGATTTTGCAGTCCTTGAAAATCATAAAACTGAAACATATTTTTGATTTTGGAGGTTTGGGGTTTTTTCAAAAAAATCCTCAAAATAACCCCTTAAGCCAGACCTAACTAAAAGCTCTGCAAAGCTCTGGGAAGCTTGTATCTTCCACCAACAGAAGCTGGTCCAATAAAGGTTATTTCCTCTCCCCCATCTCAAAAAAAACAAACCCAAAAGAACAAATACTGATACATTTTTATTTCATTTTTGTTGAAAAATGTCATGGGGAGGGAAAAAAAAGAGTGGGTGAATTTCCCATAAGGCAAATGAAGTGCTGCAACTTTCTTTTTTTCCTTTTTTCTTCTTTTGTTTTTAACTAAGACTCATTTGACAGCCATAGTCCTCAGCTGCAGCACTAAATATATAAAGCCTTAATGATGGCCAAATTACTTTCAAAGCCACGGGAAATTTTCGATTACCTTGTAAATGTAAGTGTCTCCTGCTGATTAAATGTTCTTTATTCTTAGACAGTTACTCAGGCAGACTGATTGTTTTTCTTAGTCCCCCTGTACACCTGCTTGGCTCAGTAAGACATTTTGAAAACAATTTGAAAATAATGTAGCCATTGGGATCTGTAGTAATATTAATGACAAACAACAGTTCATTTGATAGTGGCCAATTTGTACTCTATCTACCAGCAGGGAATTCAAAGATCATTCCTCTCCAGCCTCACAGAGGTTAAGCAGATCCTTCCAGCCTGAACACCACTGGTACAGGGGCATGAATCTCAAGGCTGATCTCAAACCGGAATCTCTGGTCTGGAGCCTCCAATAAACTTAGAATAATCTTCTAAAAATTCCAACTTTTTGATAATAAACAATTGCACTGTTCACCCAGAGCTTCTTTTGGTCACTTACTCTCACTCTGCCACCATTTCCTCCTTGTCCTCAAGCTATCCTCAGGGTGCTACACAGCTAGACTTTTGCATAGATTAGAGCACTTTGTTCTTTTATGATTCATGAAGATATACTGGCCCATTAACATCAGTGAGGAGAAAATCCACTTTTCTTTAATTTAAATAAATCTCTCATATCTGTATGACTGCATCAGTCTGACAACCTTAATGTGGATGTACTTTACCTAAGTACATGCAATACCAAGGCCAAGGAATATTCACAATGACAAAATGTACAGTATAAATAGGGAACTCTATAATTCCCCTGATTACAGACTAGCAAAATAATAATAACTAATAATAATCATCTGAGTCCACTTGAGATTCCAAGTTTGAAATTCCAAATCTGAAGTTTAGTTGATAAAAGTAATAGTTGATGTAATATACTGAGACTTTTGTAAGGCATGTCAGTTGGTACTATACAACATTTGATTTAGAAATTAGGACGATACAAAATAACCACAGCACACATTAAATGGATTAATACTTGTCTAACGGTTAGGTCCCAAAATGTAATTGTAAATCGGGAGTAATGATTGCGGGGGTGTGTTTCTAATGGAGTCTCACAATGACTGGTTCTTGGCCCTATACTATTTCACATTTTTATCAATGATCGGGAAAAAAACAAAATCATTATGGATAACCTTTGGAGGCTGGAAAAGATCAGGAATACTTGTAAATAACAAAGGAGACTGATCACTGATAAAGAGCTACCTGGATTGCTTGTTAAGCTGAGCACAAACAATATACTTTTTGGTCATACAACTAGTAGCTTGTCCACACGGCATGACCAAGCACTCTAGAGAGATGTGATTTGTAAAGCACTCCAACTTGTTATGCTCCTGGTGGACCGTGCTGGGCTTTGCATTAATATAGTCCATGCAAAGTAGGTACCTTTTAGGACAGTTCTCCGAGGGACAGTAACAGTGCAACGTTACAGCACTTTACAAATAACAACCCTTTAGTGCTTTATTTTGGTGCTGTGTAGACAAACCCTAGGAAGAAAGAATACAGGCCATCATTACAGGATGGGGGGACACTCTAGCCTGGGAACCAATAACTCTGAAAAAGACATGGGGGGTCATGATGGATAATTAGCTTAACATGAGCTCCCAGTGCAATGCTGTGGCCAAAAGGGCAAATACTTGGCAGTATAAACAGCAGAATATCAATTGGGAATTATATTACTTCTGTATTTGGCACTAATATGACCATATTAGAATAGTGTGTCCAGCTCTGGTGTCCACAATTCAAGAAGGACGTTGAAAAATTAAGCCATGGCTACACTACAGAGTTAAGACTACTTAAGATATGTCAATGATCATAACCCGCTGTAATTACCGGTACATTGCTTGTGCATGTTCACACAATGCACCTTGTGTCAACAGAGCATGTCCACAGCTGGTGCTCTGGCACAGACAGGGAGAGCAACATTAGCAAATGCAGTGTCTACACTGACACTTCTGCACTCTAACTTCGTCACAAAAAGCTCTATGCCGCTCGTCGAGGTGGTTTTATTATGTTGAGGTATCAGGAGAGTTAAATTGGTCGGGGGAGCACTGCACTGTGTACACCGCCACTATTTGGTCATCAAAATATATTTAATAATGTAAGTGTATATTATTGTATACACTACAAAGTTTTGTCGCCAAAACTGTGTAGGGTATATAACGCCTTAGAGAAGGTTGAGAGAAAAACCACAAGAATGATTAAAGGGTTAGAAAAAATGCCTGATAGTGAAAGACTCAAGGAGCCATTTAGTTTACCAAAGAGGTGGATAAAGAGTGATTTGATCATAGTCTATAAATACCTATACTGGGAACAGATATTTGTGACATATATGAAAATATCTGGACAAACCTGATGGAATTAAGTTAAACTTTATTGGATTAAGGCTAAATATTTTGGGAGTCCATTGTATTGAAAATACAAATGTTTATGTACTATTGTGGGACTGTATGGAACTTCTTTAAGTGGAAGAACATGACTAATGCAATGTCTGGAAAATATTAGATACTGCAAAGGACTTTTTGGACAATATGTGTGAAGGGGATTTCCTAGGAAATACTTGGGGGGGCGGGGGAGAGGGATATGCAAATCACCCAACTTGAATCCATCCTTTTGAATCTGCACTTTGAGCAGAGACCCATTGACTAGCTGATTATGTAACCCTGGAAACTCTAGATCAAAGACCTCCAAACTGTATAAAGGATGGACTAAACTTCTCATGAAGATGCAAAAGTGATTCCTTGGTGGGGGGGTGAAGTACTCATTTGCCAGAGCGCATGTTGGAGACAGTTGGGTGTGATTCCTGGTAAGCTTATTACTGTGCGTGTAGATTCTTTTATTGTTTTAATATGTTTTTTTCTGCAATGAGTTTACCATGAGAAAAAATAGGCTTGCATAGCAAGTGCCTTATAATCATTTATAATTTTTGGTAATTACTGTGTTATCCGTCTCTGAAGAGAAAGCAAGCAGGCCTGCTTAGGCAGTCTGTCTTTTGCTGGGAATAACATAATGAAGGCAGGTAACTGGTCAGCCTGGAAATACCCTGGTCACAAAGGAGAGAGATGTAGGTTTCCCCCCAAAAAAGGTAACAGCTGGAGATCTGGAAACCTGACATTAGGTGGCCTGTCTGAACCACTGAGGGGAAACACAAGTGCAGTTGCCCTGAAGTGTGCCAGTTCAGGGCAACTCTCCTTTTTACTGACAAAGGAGTAACAAGTTCCAATGATTAGACGTTGAAGCTAGATATTTTATACTAGAAGTAAGGTTCATATTTTTAACAGTGAGCGTAATTAAGCATTGGAACAACTTAACAAGACTTCTGGTGGATTGTTCACTGGAAACTTTTAAATCAAATTTGGATGTTTTCCTAAAATGTATAAAACAATTCAAACAGGAATTAATTTGGAAAAGTTCTAAGGGCTCCTATACAGGGGGTCGGACTAGATGATCACAGTGGTGGTCCCTCCCGTCCTTTTAATGTATGAATTTATTGTATTATGTATGAAAAGAGCCGGAGAAGCAAAGTTTAGATCAGGATCCAACCTTCTCCAAATGGGGAGGAGATATTCAGTTCTGGGATTTATGAGCTTAGCTCTTTGTGGAGCTAAGAGCCAGTTACAATGTAGAAATCCAAATATGAACATCTACTAAATTCAAGGAATTAGGGGGTGGACTTGGGCCTATATCTAGTTGTGCAAAGAAAGAAAAAAGAAAATAACAATTCCTTATAATCAGGAAAATATAGTATTTCTGCATTTACCAGGTACTGAGACCTGGTTTGGGGTATTCAGATTTTGCCAATGGCTTCAAGAATCTCCCAAACAACTTTGGGTGTTTTAAGGACTTCTTTATTTTTCTACTTCGTGGGTAAATTCGATTCTACAATAAATGAAAAGTCCAGGTTTGCACACAAAGGTCAGGTTCATACTATCTTCTTCCACAGATATCACTGGCTGACTCCTTGAAATTAATTAAAATAAGAACATACATAAGAACATAAGAACGGCCACACTGGGTCAGACCAAAGGTCCATCTAGTCCAGTATCCTGTCTTCTGAAAGTGGCCAATGCCAGGTGCCCAAGAGGGAATGAACAGAACAGGTAATCTTCAAGTGATCCATCCTGTCGCCCATTCCCAGCTTCTTTTAGGGACCCCATCCCTGCCCATCCTGGCCATTGATGGACCTATCCTCCTTGAGCTTATCTAGTTCTTTTTTTAATCCTGATATAGTCTTGGCCTTCACAACATCCTCTGGCAAGGAGTTCTACAGGTTGACTGTGCATTGTGTGAAAAAAATTCTTCCTTCTGTTTGTTTTAAACCTGCTGCCTATTAATTTCATTTGGTGATCCCTAGTTCAAATGGTAACCCCTAGTTTTATGAGAAGGAGTAAAAAACACTTTCTTATTTACTTTCTCCACACCATTCATGATTTCATAGACCTCTATCATATCCCCCTTAGTCGTCTCTTTTCTAAGCCGAAAAGTCCCAGTCTTATTAATCTCTCCCTATACCCTAATCATTTTGTTGCCCTTTTCTGAACCTTTTCCAAGTCCACTATATCTTTTTTTGAGATGGGGTAACCACATCTGCACACAAAGGTCAAGATGTGGGCATACCATGGATTTATATAGAGGCAATATATTTTCTGTCTTATTTTCTATCCCTTTCTTAATGATTCCCAACATTCTGTTTGCTTTTTTCACTGCTGCTGCACATTGAGGGGATGTTTACAGAGACCTATTCACAGTGACTCCAAGATCTTTTTCTTGAGTGGTAACAGCTAATTTAGACCCCCATCATTTTATATGTATAGTTGGGATTATGTTTTCTAATGTGCATTACTTTGCATTTATCAACACTGAATTTCATCTGCCATTTTGTTGCTCAGTCACTGAGAGATCCTTTTGTAGCTCTTCGCAGCCTGCTTGGGACTATCTAAAATTCACTCCTGAGGTGAGATCTTGTGTACCTAGTTTCAAACTGAAATTAATTTTTACTGCTGAATTGTGGGCCTCTTAAAGAACATACTCTCACTTTGAAGAACTAGAAATGAGGTCAAAGAGTACCTAATGCCTATTCTTAAAATTGATTCCAAGGAGGTGAGGTTTAGGAGAATTCCATGAACAGGAGAATTTAAAGAAATGATAACAAAAACCATTTTTTCATAGTTTAAACTGTTGCTAGTACTTCTGACCTTTCTCTCATCATTGAACTTTCAAGAGAATAAAATAGAGAGTCAGTCCTTGGAGAACTCCAGCCAAGTAGAAAATATTTAGAGGGCAGAATCTATTTGTGGACAACACTTTATATAGGCAGATTGACTAATTCTTAGCACAAGGCTAAAGTTTGTGGGTTATGTAAATGATGATTCACTGTTCTTGAGATTTACAGTCATTGTGAATAGGTCTCTGTAAACATCCACTCAATGTGCAGCAACAGTGAAAAAAGCAAACAGAACGTTGGGAATCATTAAGAAAGGGATCGATAATAAGACAGCAAATATATTGCTTCTATCGAAATCCATGGTACTCCCACATCTTGAATACTATGTGCAGATGTGGTTGCCCCATCTCAAAAAAAGATATATAACCCATATTTGGCTGGGTTATATACTGGGTTATATACTGGCTGGGTTATATACTGCCGTCGCTGTGAAATTGCTCTATGATACCCACAGGTAAATGAAAGGTAGACTTAGCTGTACCTGATGTGAGGAAAGACAGACTACATAAATTGCCTGCCTCGTTACTTGAGCTTGCAGTCAAAAATACCCATAAGTAGCAGGTGACCTGCTTTGCCTGGTACTTGGAAAAGTGAACGGTGGATGTTTAATAATTAATACCTACCTTACATGAAAATGAGTTCCTTAAGAAAATGCCATTTTGATATAACTTATCAGTACCCTACTTCTCCCACAAAGAACACACACACACAAAAAATACCACAGACACGTGAAGGCACTAATTGTATCTCAAGGGAGAATGCTTACTTGAGTAAATGTTCACTGTGGTGTGAGCAGAGATGGAACAAGCGGGTTGAGAGGCAGAAGAGATGAAATGGCACCAATAAGAAGAATATATTTCTTGATCACAGTGCTGTGGACTCTCTCCTTGATCTCCTTTCCAGACTGCCTTACTAAGTATATTTTTAATTTTCTTTCTTTTAACTTTTCTGTGCATTTGCTACTTAGGGAAGGTGCCCAACATTGGAGACATTTATTCGCAGAAGAAAGCAGCCTTAGTGCAAACTTCCTCACACCACCAGGTTTCTTCCCGAGCTGCATGTTGGAAGAACAACATCTAAGGGTGGAGGGAGATTCATTCTCCATTCCACTCAACCTCCAGCTCTCTGCTGAGACTTCCAACAAGGGTCCTAATTAGTTTGCATTGGGGTGTGCTTGACGTTTGTATGCTAGAAACTTGGATGAAACTTTCAGGCTTGTTTTAAATTGATCACTGAGCATCCATTAGATAGTAGCAACCTTTCAATTGCTACCAACCAGGGCTAGATTTGAACTAGTGACTTAGAGATCAAAGACCCTGCCCCAGGTCAACCAAGTAAGATTTCTTGCTATGCACATGGATCACTGAGGGTGACAGACATGCTGCATGGCTATTCATATCTGGCATACAACTGTTCTATTAAAAATTAGTTAACTACTAAGCCAGCACAAAGATATTTTCATTGGGGTCTTGGGGAAAGAGCTCCGATGTTTCACAGGAAGGGAGGGAGAAAGAACTTCATAACCAATGAATCAGTGTCATCAACTCAACTGCCCCTGCCCCCATCTCATCAGCTTCATCCTCTGAGGTGTAAATTAGGGATGTGTGAGTGGTTTGGATAAAATAAGAATGAATGGATCCAACCCTTTGCATATGATTCACAGCAACAAAAAAAAATTAGGGGTTTTAAAAAAAGCTGTATAATATTTTTGTTGTGTTAATTTTCTCACACCTGCATTTTGCATGATTTTAGGAGGACTTAAGCTTAATTGTTTACATATTGAAATTTTTTTGTTTTCTGGCCCAATCAGTGACAGATCAGCATTCAAACATTTGGATTTTCACAAGAGATGACTAACATTTGGATGCTGATCTGAACCACTGAAGAGTCTAGGTTTAGCCATCTCTTGTGTAAATTGGAGGGACAGATGTTTAAACCTGAAAAAACATATCTAGCTACATCATTTTAAAAAGGGAGAGATTTTTCCTAGATAGTCTTGCCACCCACTGAAGAAATCAGAAGCATCATACCATTCAGAAATGGCTTAGTTGCTGCTCCTGCTGTCTACCACTGGCTGGACTTTCTTCTTGTGGCGTCAGTATCAGCAATGCTATTTTAGTCCTGTCTTTTCAACTCCGTATTCTTCACGGAGCATGGCTCATATGATGAGATGTTCCAGACTTGGAAGTTAGAAAATAGATTAAAGGAGGAGGATGATATTAAACTGAGCCTCTATGGGAAAAAACTCTGGTGTCAGTCCTGCCCATGTGATTGATTAACCCATGGATTAATATATATACTGGATTTTCATATATTCCACTGATTCATCTCCAGTATAAAGCAACATAGGTTGCCCTTATAATATATAAAGGAATAACTAATAATAACCAAACATTAGCTTCTATTTTATACTATTATACTTCTGTCATCCTTTTATTAGAAAACAAACTGAAAACATAGCACTTTTGTTTTACATTTGCGTATTTCTCATTTCAATTGAAATTAAGCTTGTAAAAGAGTTTCACAGCAAGAAAACAAATGTTGAAAGATAAAATTACTAGATTTATAACTAAGCCATTGTTTCTTATTTTTACTCCTCTAAAACAAGGGAACAGACTTGTATAAATTAAATCTGTTACGTTACATGTAATAATTAACTACCCTTTCAGAAGAAAGTGTGGGGTTTGGGCTGCTGTCACTTAGGATAAGATTTTTGATTTTTTGTATATCATTCTATTGTAAATCGATGTTTCATTTTTCTATAGGAATTTTTATTAAATGAGCACTACAAACTAAAGTCTCTGTCTACAAGGGAAATACTTTATATACAAAGTTAAATGAACTAATACCAAAATGATGACGTTTGCATATCATATATGGGATTATGTAAACTTTATGTGGATTATAGCACATATAAGGCCTCAGTTCTGCAAATGCTTACACAGCTACTTAACCTTAAACACATGAGTAATCCCATATCTACCTTCTGAATTATGTCTGTTTCAATACTAACCTTTTGTTAGATGAACAGGCTCAGCCTCTAATCTCAGCTTCTTCAGTTTTACATCTCTAGAGTTGTCTTTGTGTAAAACAATTGGTGCACACAAATATTTATATAAGGTCAGACTACAGGTATGTAGAGCAAAAATAATCTTCAGCTGTTTGATCAGCTCCAGTCATATATTGATTTGTTAAGCTCTCCTGCTTCTGTTACGTACTGAAATCTGACTGGCTTGTCCATACCAAAATTGTTGTAATGCTGTACTGATTCCTTTTACAAGGAAAACGTATATTCCGTGATCTTAGCTCCATTCCTAATTGACAGAGGTCCACATCATAAAAATAACCACTACAACGGGTAGCAATTTTGACAACCTCAGCAGGGACACTAAAGATTGAACTGAATAGGCATTGAGACTAACTAGTCTCTCACCCTTAGCCTATGACTACACTTGCGTGTGTACCCGAGTAGTGGTTTGTGTAATGCTCTCACATGTTTCCCATACCCATGCCTAAGAGTCCACATACGCTGTGGTAGACATGGATATAGGACGGTGTACACACGCATATCCCCACCCACACTGATGCAGTAGGTACATGACGTTAGTGCTACCATTTGTTAGTACTGTCGCATGCCTTCACACATTGGCTGAAGGCAGTTCCTGATCATTTTGACTTTCACTGCTACTTCCTGCAAAACAGGGTTATTTAAAAAATGAAATTTTCCTCTGGGACAGATACACTGCATGTATCTCAGATGAAAACTGGGGAAAACAAGGGAGACGAAAAGGAGAAATAAATTTTGTCCTGGAGGCCCCACGTAATGTCAGAGGAGACACTCTTCAGAGTTTACTCCAGTGCAGTGGCTTGGAGAAGTCTCCACACATAGCCTTAGAACCTGTGATGATTTGAGAATTTGTACAATTTGTTGTTTTTGTGGCAGATTATGAACTCACACTACCAGAGGCAACCCATGCCTGCCGATAGTGGGGTGGGGGTGGAGTGAGGGCCGGGGGGGGAGGACAACCCTGCCTCCCCACCCCCATGCATCTCCTTGGTACTCTACCAGACTGAAAACTCCATTTTGAATGTGGTGGCTGGTAACCTTTCCTGTGGTTTCTTTGCTTCCATGTTGGACTCAAATTCCAAGATGTGGGCTGACAATAGAGGGTCATTAACTTGGGAAGGTCCTCTATTCAAATGCAAACATCCTAGACGATAGAGAGGCTCCCATCCAGAAGAAATGGTTTGGCAGGGGAGTGGTCACCTGCCAACAAAGTCACCTGGTAGGAGTCTGGGATCACCTGAAGAGGCTGGGAATCACCTCACAGAGGAATTGGGCTGGCTGGAGGCTTAAAAAACATGCAGGATCTAGTGGCTGGGTCATCTCACGGCAGTCTCAGTGGTTAAGTGGGAGCACCTGACTGGACCTGTGACAGAGCCTGCACCTCCATGTGATAAATATCTGCAGGCGTTAGCTTAATAAAAATACACCCGCAGTTGTTTACACCCACAAAGCAGCCTGCACACTAATGGAGGCTGAGGTCTGATAATTAGGTCTCTAGGTCCACATTAACTTCCCTCCTAGCTAATCATTAAGCTCTTCTTGAGATATTACCACAGAAAGCATAATTACTTCATTATATTATCTTGTTACATCCTGATTCATTGACATCCAACAGACTTCACCTTCTGCCCTTGATAACATTTTCTTTCTACCGGGATCTTTAATGCTGTTCACATGAGCTAGAACAGCAATATATTATAAGAGTAATCATTGGAAACCCATCTTCCCTTAGCACAATTATTCCACAGATACATATATGGAAGTGCATGTTTCTCACCAAAGCCTTGGTACTAATCAAAGTTTGAGTACTAAGGACAACTCTTCTGCAAAAACCGTCCTTCCTCAGAGATAGTGATGCTTTATTAGTGACACATATGCCTCCTCACACTTGATTATACCTCTGCCATATCAGAACTGCTGAATGTTGGAGGAAAGGATGACGCAGCATTTGTGATCGCCAGAATGTCAGGTTGTATTGCAGTGGGTGCCTAGGAAATTTGTTCAGACTGCATTGAATGTTGAAACATATTGTATCTGACATAGAAATACTGCCTGGAGGCATTGTGCAGGCAAGCCCAGGGTGATCACAGCAGCAGGGGACCAGCTCATTCTGAAAGGAGTCAAGGTGCAGACGCTGCACCAGCCCTGAGAAGTGGACAAACAACAAAAGGTGAGGAGCCCCAACTGGTCTTGACTCATATTGACTCTGCTTACCTATGATGAGGGGAGTGGGAGAGGCAAAATATAAGAACTGGCATTGGTTCTGCATGAAACAGTGGATCATCTCTAGGCTACAGACATTCAAAAATCTCCTGCTGAAATCAATGGGAGTTAGGTACCTAAAGACCTTGGAGGATCTAGGCCTGTTGTTCCTACTCTTTGGTTGGCTGTAGCCAAAAGAAGAGGTGGTTTCAGTGGGAGTTAGGCACCAAATACCTTTGAGGATCTGAAATAAAGAGACTAGCAACTATTGAAACTACAGGATCCAAAGTCTGGAACTGCTAGTTCCCATAGGAAGGTTGGATTTGTCAGGCCCCTGTACCATTAAATGTGATATCCTGCAGCTAATACTTGAAGCTTCAGAGGCAGGGAAGAAAAACAATGATCTCAGCTATTATTGTAGATTGGGGAAAAATATGGGAGCAAGTATTCCTGCCTAACCTCTGTGATGATGAACTTGCCCCCTGAAGCACTGACTTAAATGGAGTTATGGAGATGTACACTAGCTGCAGGTTTGGGCCTTGATACATAACTATTAATGTTATTATTTGTAATAAATTATCCACCAGATGTATTTGAATCAAAGACTATTTACTATGTGAAGATATATTTCAGTTTAGTTCTAAATTTAATGGCCAGTAATTTAATTTGAATGTCCCCTTTCTTCTCATTTTGGGACAGTGTGAAAAATATACCATTTAAATTCTTTATGATTCTGAATATCTCAGTTAAATCTCCTTTAAGTCATCTCCTTTCAGGTCTAAATTTAATCAGTAAATTCCAACATACATGTAGAAAAGTGAATGATATTGCAGTGATGGTGGGAGGGTCTAGTGTGCAGATCCTCAAAGGTATTTATGTGTCCAACTCATAGAATATAAGAAAGGCCATACTGGGTCAGACCAAAGGTCCATCTAGCCCAGTAGCCTCTTTTCAGACAGTGGCCAATGCCAGGTGCCCCAGAGGGAATGAACAGAACAGGTAATGTGATCCATTCCCTGTCACCCATTCCCAGCTTCTGGCAAACAGAGGCTAGGGACATCATCCCTGTCCATCCTGGCTAATAGCCATTGATGGACCTATCTTCCATGAATTTATCTAGCTCTTTTTTTAACCCTGTTATAGTCTTGCCCTTCACAACATCCTCTGGCAAGGAGTCCCACAAGTTGACTGTGCATTGTGTGAAAAAATACTTCCTTCTGTTTGTTTTAAACCTGCTACCTTTTAATTTCATTTGTGACCTAGTTCTTGTGTTATGAGGAGTAAATAACACTTCCTTATTTACTTTCTTCCCACCAGTCATGATTTTATAGACCTCTATCATATCCCCCCTTAGTCGTCTCTTTTCCAAGCTGAACAGTCCCAGTCTTATTAATCTCTCCTCATATGGCAGCCATTCCATATCCCTAATCTTTTTTGTTGCCCTTTCCTGAACCTTTTCCAAATCCAATATATCTTTTTTTAGATAGGGCAACCACATCTGCACACAAAGGTCAAGATGTGGGCGTACCATGGATTTATATAGAGGCGATATGGTATCTTCTGTCTTATTATCTATCCCTTTCTTAATGATTCCCAAACATTCTGTTCACTTTTTTGATTGCCACTACACATTGAGCGGATGTTTTCAGAGAACTATCCATAATGATTCCAAGATCTCTTTCTTGAGTGGTAACAGCTAATTTAGACCCCATCATTTTAAATGTATAGTTGGGATTATTTTTCCAACGTGCATTACTTTACATTTATCAACATTGAATTTCATCTGCCATTTTGTTGCCCAGTCACCCAGTTTTGAGAGATCCTTTTGTAGCTCTTCGCAGTCTGCCTGAGACTTAACTATCTTGAGTAGTTTGGTATCATCTGCAAATTTTGCCACCTCACTGTTTACCCATTTTTCCAGATCATTGATAAATATGTTGAATAGGACTGGTCCCAGTACAGACCCCTGGGAGACACCACTATTTACCTGTCTCCACTCTGAAAACTGGCCATTTATTCCTACCCTTTGTTTTCTATCTTTTAACCAGTTACCAATCCATGAGAGAACCTTCCCTCTTATCCCATGTCTGCTTACTTTGCTTAAGAGCCTTGTCAAAGGCTTTCTGAAAATCTAAATACACTGCATCCACTGGATCCCCCTTGTCCACATGCTTGTTGACCCCCTCAAAGAATTCTAGTAGATTGGTGAGACATGATTTCCCTTTACAAAAAACATGTTGACTATTCCCCAAGAAATTATGTTCATCTATGTGTCTGACTATTTCGTTCTTTACTACAGTCTCAACCAGTTTGTCTGGTATTGAAGTCAAGCTTACTGCCTTACTGCCGGGGTCTCCTCTGGAGCCCTTTTTAAAAATTGGTGTCACATTAGCTATCCTCCCAGTCATTTGGTACAGAAACTGATTTAAATGATAGGTTACAGATGACAATTAGTAGTCCTGCAATTTCACATTTGAGTTCCTTCAGAACTCTTGGGTGAATACCATCTGGTCCTGGTGACTTGTTATTGTTTAGTTTATCAATTTGTTCCAAAACCTCCTCTAATGACACCTCAATCTGGGACAGTTCCTCAGGTTTGTCACCTTAAAAGAATGGCTCAGGTTTGGGAATCTCCTTCACATCTTCAACCATGAAGACTGATGCAAAGAATTCATTTAGTTTCTCCAGAATGACCTTATCGTCCTTGAGTGCTCCTTTATCATCTCCATCGTCCAGTGGCCCCACTGGATATTTAGCAGGCTTCCTGCTTCTGATGTACTTAAAAAAAAATTTGCTATTACTTTTTAAGTCTTTAGCTAGCTATTCTTCAAATTCCTTTTTGGTCTTCCTCATTATGTTTTTACACTTTATTTGCCAGAGTTTATGCTCCTTTCTATTTTCCTCATTAGGACTTAACTTCCACTTTTTAAAGGATGCCTTTTTGCCTCTCACTGCTTCTCTTACTTTGTTGTTTAGCCACAGTGGCTCCTTTTTGGTTCTCTTAATAATTTCTTTTAATTTGGCGTATACATTTAAGTTGAGCCTCTATTGTGGTGTCTTTAAAAAGTTTCCACACAGCTTGCAGGGATTTTACTTTTGGTGCTGTACTTTTTAATGTCTGTTTAACTAACCTCCTCATTTTTGAGTAATACCTCTTTCTGAAATTAAATGCTACAGTGTTTGGGCCGCTGTGGTGTTTTCCCCACCACAGGGATGTTAAATTTAATTATATTATGGTCACTATTACAAAGTGCTCCAGCTCTATTCACCTCTTGGACCTGATCCTGTGTTCCACTTAGGACTAAATCAGGTATTGCCTCTCCTCTTGTGGGTTCCAGGATTCGCTGCTCAAAGAAGCAGTCATTTTAGGTGTCAAGAAATTTTATCTCTGCATCCCTTCCTGAGGTGATATGTACCCAGTCAATATGGGGATAATTGAAATCCCCCATTATTATTGTGTTTTTTATTTTTATAGCCTCCCTAATATCCCTGATCATTTCACAGTCTCTTTCACCATCCTAGTCAGGTGGTCGGTAATATATTCCTACTGCTATATTCTTATTATTCAAGCATGGAATTACTATCCATAGAGATTCTATGGTACAGTTTGGTTCATTTAAGATTTTTACTTCATTTGATTCTATGCTTTCTTTTACATATAGTGCCACTCCCCCACCAACACATCCTGTTCTGTCCTTCCGATATATTTTGTACCCTGATATTTCTATGACCCATTGATTATCCTCATTCCACCAAGTTTCTGTGAGGCACTCTAGTTCACCCATCTTATAATTTAGACTTCTAGCATTGGTATATAAGCTCTTAAAAAACTTGTCACTTTTTAGCTGCCTGCCATTACATGATGTAATTGAATGGGTCATTTTTTCATTTGACTGTTTCTCATCAGATCCTACCTGTATTTATCATCTTCCATCCTGTCCTCCTTATTAGGATATAGGGAATCTCCATTTATAGATCCTCCCCTAAGGGATGTGTCTCTCCGAAGCACGTGCTCCTCCGCACCTGTCGGCTTTCCCCCAGCCCTTAGTTTAAAAACTGCTCTATGACCTTTTTAAAGTTAAGTGCAGCAATCTGGTTCCATTTTGGTTTAGGTGGACCCATCCTTCCTGTATAGGCTCCCCCTTTCCCAGAATTTCCCCCAGTTCCTAATAAATCGAAACCCCTCCTCCTTACACCATCGTCTCATCGACGCATTGAGACTCTGCCGTTCTGCCTGTCTAACTGGCCCTGCGCGTGGAACTGGAAGCATTTCAGAGAATGCTACCATGGAGGTCCTGGACTTCAATCTCTTACCTAGCAGCCTAAATTTGGCCTCCGGGACCTCTCTTCTATCCTTCCCTATGTCACTGGTACCAACATGCACCATGACCACTGGCTCCTCCCGCGCACTACACATAAGTCTATCTAGCTGTCTCAAGAGATTCACAACCTTCGCACCAGGCAGGCAAGTCACCATGCGGTTCTCCCGGTCATCGCAAACCCAGCTATCTATGTTTCTAATAATCGAATCACCCATTAGTAATACCTATATCTTCCTAATAACTGAAGTTCCCTCCCCGGAGCGGTAGAATCATAGAATCATAGAATATCAGGGTTGGAAGGGACCTCAGGAGGTCATCTAGTCCAACCCCCTGCTCAAAGCAGGACCAATCCCCAACTAAATCATCAGTGTGACAGGATACCACATCATCATCTGGAAGGAGGGTCCCAACTATGGGATTTTTTTCCCTCTGCTCCAGTTGGATGTCCTTCCCTGAGGCTTTCATCCTCCTCAACAGCACAGAGGCTGTCAGACCAGGGGTGGGACCGTTCTACTGTGTCTCGGAAAGTCTCATCTATGTATCTCTCTGTCTCCCTCAGCTCCTCCAGTTCAGCCACTCTGGTCTCCAAAGCCCATACACGATCTCTGAGGGCCAGGAACTCCTTGCACTGAATGCACATATACACTACCCGCCCATAGGACAGGTAATCACACATGCTGCACTGAGTGCAACAAACTGGGTAGCCCCCCGCTCTGTTGCTGGACTTCTGCCTGCATTCTCTTTTTACCCCTGAAGCTCGTTCCTTTATTGATTTTTTTGTTTTTATCAGGAGGTGGTTTTGGCTTTAAGTTTAAGGAATGGTAAGTGTATGTAGCACCCCCTGTTCCCCTCACACTACCCTTGTAAACTCCCTCGCAAAACTCCCCTGTTAGCTGCTCCTGTTCACTAGCTCCTCTGGTCGCTTAGGAACAGGCTTTTTAAAGCCCTGGTCTTCCTGAGTAGCCTGGCCCCTGGTTAAGGGTTGATGGGTGCTAAAGGACTTAGGGATCAAAGCCTCATTAAGAAGCTCTCAGCACTCAGCCTTGGCTATCAGGCTGGTAGGCTCAGCACTCACACGGTCAGCACACGGTCCCACAAAGAAACAGACCACATGGTATAGTTCAGTCCACTCCCATTGGGACCAGTGGAAGTTAGGCACTCGAAATACCTTTGAGGATCCTGTAGGCCTTAAGTGAGTTATGGCTTTATCCTTCCTTTTTTGTGTGGTTTGGGGAAGGAGAGTCACTCACCTGAAATGATGGTAGTGCTGTTCCTTCTCCTCAAGTGAGTGAGGTAAACAGGAGTAACTGTTTTACTGCCCATAGTTGGCCTGCACCTGAGTACAGAGAATACAAAAAAAATGTGTCAGCTTCTTTCCTGTCATGCTCATGCTCACTCTCTAGGCCCTTAGGGTAGAGCTCTAGGCCACGGCCATGATGCGGGTCTTTTAGCCCAGTGTAGATGTACCCTTTGTGTATTACCAGACAGCACACTAATCCCAGACTGAGACTCAGATTTGAGCCAAAGCCTCCTACTGTCCACACAGAAATTAGTCCGATGAGCTAATAACTCTTCTTGAGTTTGGCCCCCCGGACCCTCCAAGCGGGGTGGGTTGGAGCCCAAGTCCCACTATGACATGGGTCAGAGCCCAGGCATTTTGCAGTGTGGATCCACAATCCCCTGTGGCTATGCTTCCCAGCCCTTCAATTCCAAAGTTTGCCACTCACTTCCCAGGAACCAGAAGCAACCTCCTAGTTTGAACACAGCTGCTCAACGTTTAACCCTTCATTTCCATATGGACTGCTCAACTGGAAACAACAAACACAAGTATATTCAGTGCTAATATGGATTAGGTATGGCCAGCAAGTAATAAGATGAAGTCCTGCATCAAGCGCACTGCTAGCGGGCCAGAGAAAAACAGCCACATTCTGGTTAACCTCTGATGAGGCATTGACTCAAGAGCACAAGAAATGAGCAGGTGTATAAAATGATATCCGAGCAGCTGGCAGCATTGAGGATTGACAGGACAGCAGATCAATGCAAAGAGCAGATCAAGTGACTGAAGACAAACTACCAAAAAATCAAAGATTCTAATCTCTGGGAACTCCCTGTAGTCCTCCCTCTTATAGGAGAAAGTCAGTCGGATAATGGGAACTGCACTAAACACTGTGCCTGGTGCATGATCCTCGGCTGAGTGAGGATGGCAACAGTATAACCCCCTGTCACAAGCACCCCTGGAAGAGAGCCTGCCAGCAGAAGATATGTCCTTGAATTAAAGCAGCCCCTTTCATAAACTGTGAAATGTATTTTTTTAAGGAGGCTCAGACAATAATGGTCTCTGTCTTTCTCTCCGTTCAAGGCCCTTTCACCTCCATCAGAGCAACACAAGGCACCAGGAGGAACATGGCAACTGGAGCCTGCATGTTCCTACTGCAGGGGAAGAGAAAGAGCATCTGAAATGAGCTGATGGGAACCCTGTTTGATCAAATGCATCAGCAGATCCAGGTCCAACAGGCTCAACTCAATAAGGATGCTTGCAGGGTGGAAAGAGAGACAGAGGCTGCGCAACATGAAGAGAGATTAGGCAGACAGATTTATGGAGCAGAACTGGTGGTTAAAGGAGAAAGATAGAGTGCAGAGGAAGGAGCTGTTGGAACACTTACTGGAGCTGGCTACCAGAATGCAGGCTCCCAATGCAACCTTCAGCTCTTGCTCCCCTGACTGCTATCAAGTACTGCAGAACATCCATCCTTTGGACAATTCAGGGAGTGGCTGGACTATGTCACAGGCAAACACTGACACCTGGAATGGATAAATGAACCCTGCGCAGTGATTCATTCCAATCCAGGTGCATCCTGCAGGTTTAAAAGGTGCCGGAAAGACCAAGGAGAACATGGACCTATGACTGTTGGGGTTTGGTGCGGGGGGTTGGACCACGCTGAGTTTTATTCTTGTACTGCATGCCATTGCAGCATGGGGCCTGGGTCACTCGTAGGTTTAAACTAGTGTAAATGGTGGATTCTCTATAATGTGAAGTCTTTAAATTATGATTTGAGGACTTCAGTAACTCAGCCAGAGTTTAGGGGTCATAGAATCATAGAATATCAGGGTTGGAAGGGACCTCAGGAGGTCATCTAGTCCAACCCCCTGCTGAAAAGCAGGACCCATACCCAATTAAATCATCCCAGCCAGGGCTTTGTCAAGCCTGACCTTAAAAACGTCTAAGGAAGGAGATTCCACCACCTCCCTAGGCAACGCATTCCAGTGTTTCACCACCCTCCTAGTGAAAAAGTTTTCCTAATATCCAACCTGAACCTCCCCCACTGCAACTCTATTACAGAAGTGAGTGGGCAAGGTTCTGTGGCCTGCAATGTGCAGGAGGTCAGACTAAATGATCATGATGGTCCCTTCTGTCCTTAAAGTCTATGAGGCTGGAGACCTTAGGAGTTGGAGACCCTCATTATCCAAGATCAATCCAAGCAGTGACAGAGTAAACATACATCCCACTGATTTATTGTTCTGAGTCCTGGCTCCTACAGGTTTAGAACTTAGATCCCAGCTGAATCTGAGGGAAACCAGATTGCTGGACAAGAGTGAGAGAAAATATTGATCCTGCGCACTAGATGTCACAAAGTTAGATTCCTCCAGCTTTCTAATTTTTCAACTAGAATTGGTCATTTTTTTAAAAAAAAATTGACATTTCAACATTTGGTGAAAAGAAAACTACTTCAATGGTATTTTCATAATTTTTTCCATTCTTGCTATTTTTCAACCAAGTCTAGAACTGGTGAAATGTTTCTAATTTTGAAATTTCACACTTCCAAATTTGAAAAAAAAAATTGGAAATTTGATTTTCAGAAAACATCACAATTCTCTCCCCTCCCCCTTATTTTCCCCCCTCAACAAGCTGTATTGGCTTGAAAGTGGCCAAAAAAGGTCTGCCATTATTCCACTTCATTGAGTGGCATAAGGATTCCAGCACTACCATGTGTGCAAAAGGATTTACCTGGTGGTTGATATGTGGTTACTTCATGCGTAATCAAACTGTAAGAATCTGAAAAATCACCTGCTTGCCCTAATATTATGTTATTAGATACACACCAGGCAATTTGAACATGTAAATAGTCCTCACTGTTTGCTGTAAGTAGAACTGGTTGAAAATTTTTCATCTGAATGATTTTCCAATGAAAAAAATACTCTAGTTGCAAAACCAACATTTCTGTGCAAGGGGATTTCCATTTTCTGGGCAGCTCTATGTTTCAGTTTTGGATTAAGTGGTTCACAAGGACAACAAAGGGTTGTTAAAAAAAAGGGAATTTTGCAGTTTTGCCTGGCATAATTCAGCCAAAAACTGTAAGAGGATTTACTGAAATTGTGAACTCTATCTAGACTAAAGGTTAGAGATAGTTTAGAATTTGTTTTAATTCACTCTATTGAATTGTCATTCTTGTCTCTTCTATGCTATTTTCAATGATCTCTGTAAAAACAATGACTCCAACTGACACAGCTAACTGTTTAGCTGGTTTTCCCCTGAGAGCTGATTGAAGATGTAAGCATTCCTCTGTCAGTTTTTTTATCAGGAAATGGAAGTTATGTGCCCCTGTACTGGGCAAGGGCATTTGTTTGATGGATCTGGTTTCTCATTCCACGATGAAGTGGTTAACAGGGATAAAATCTGAAAAGCTTAAACTGTTAGACTCCCATTCCTGTAAACTGCAAAACTCCTATTGGCTTTTAGGGGACCAGCAGCAGGCCCTTGATCATTAGTTTCCTAGTTAACATTCCTTCAAGGTGAGTGTGGGAAATTATCTCTTTTTTTTAGTATTCTTGGTTAATTCTGGCAGGATGCAGACTCAACAGAAATGCTTACAGTTTGCATTGTCAAGGTGACCTTTGAATATGGAAGGGCTAAACACTTTACTTTGCAAATTTAGAGAACACAAAAAGCTGTGCAGACATATGGGAAGACCTCAGCTCTATAGCTTCCATGGCTTTTTATTCAGAACAGATTTCTTCTTTATCTGTCTGTGAGCGGAGAATGCAGTTTCCCATCTGCAAACTCGATGTTCAAAAGAAACTCTACATACACTTTTTTTTAGTATTTTTGTAGTGTCATTTCAATAAAATAAATTTGAAGAGGTGAGATTAGTTCTGAAATGAAATATTAAAATCTAATCTGAGTTCTGCAGTGCAAAAACGTTTTCCCTGCATTCATTAGCTGTGCAGCACAAAAGCCATCTTGCCCCTAATATAGGACAGACAAAATGAAGACATATTATCAAAGGGTTGGTATAAAGCAGCTGTCTCAGAGCTAAACCATTTGTTTAATTTGTCATTAAAATCCACTGTTTACTTCTTTTATGTTAGATCAGTTTAATAAGAGCAATTTCAAAACCCTTCTTTAATCTCAGCCACCATAAGCAGTTAGTTACATCCATCCCTGCATTGTTCTAGAGATTTGTGTGCTGGGAAAAATCCCTTAGCCTAGAGGTTTTTATTTTTCTTTTTTTAATTAAACAATTTAAAAATCATTTTTGCCATGTGAACTCATGATGAAACTTTAGGCTTTTGGTTTTTTATTGAATTGTACTGTACTTTTCAGAATTGGCAGGGAGCTTCCACCCATGAGTACTTTTAATTGGAGTACGATCAAAGCACCAGAATAGCATTAAATGTGCAAGATCACCCTCTTTGTGACATGAACCAAATCTTCCAATGTGTTAGTACAGTGCCGAGCACAGTAGGTTCCTGCTTGTAACTGAAGCCTTTGGGTGCTATTGCAATATTAATACTAAATAGTTATTCCTAATTCTGAAGGGCTTGTCTTTTGATGGGATTCAAAAGAGCTCAGAATACTCTGATGAACTGTAGTTGGGTATAAATATTGATTTCAAAAGTATGTATACTTGGTCCAATATCATGTGACTCCTTGTGTACAATCACCTTGGTTGATAAAAGTCATAGCCATGTATGTCAGTCTAAACCCCACAAAGCCAAGCAAATGCCAATACACATTAATGTAAATGAACAATCAAGAAGTGTACATGCCTTAAATGAGGAATTGCATGATTTTATTATTGTGAACTTTGTCTACTTCTCTCTTACTTTATTGATTACCCTGTTTTGGTACATCTGTATGTAGGCCCTGGTTCTAAAAATGCACACACATGTTTAACTTTACACCTTTGAGTCACTCCATTGACACAATGTATAGGCTAAAGTTAAGAATGTGCATAAGTGTTTAAAAGATAAGGGCCTAAGCCTGGAAGCTCTTTGGGGACATGGTCCGTCCATCTTTGTGTGTTTGTAAGCATCTTGCACATTTGGAGGAGCATAATAATAAATAAAAGGCCAAAATCAAGGGATGGCCAAATTGAATAAAAAATGTTCCCCATAACATGAATATCGGCAGTTTTGAGCTAGCCAAATATGTGCAGACAATTAGCAGAAAAGATTCTTGTTAGGATATAGATATTCAGGCCTGTCTGTGAAGGCTTATACTCTAAGAATTTAGGTGTATTCCTATCACTTAGCTAGTTATAGAGGTATAAAAGAAAGAATCAAAATCACTGTCTGCTGGTGTAAGGTCCTTCTCTTACTGTGACAGTCTGAGGCCCTGTGCTTAGGCTGAGATCTTTGGCTAAGCAGCAGAGGCAGCCATAAGCTGAGAAGCGACCAGTCATCTCCTCACATTCCAACCTAGTCACATTGAAATAAGGTGCTATTGGGCTGTTAGGAATACAATCCTGTCCTGATAACGCCTATCGCCTCCAGAGAAAGGGAAGTGCTTAGAAGATGTAAAAGGAAACTTAGTTTGCTAGTATCCTGTCTGGCAAGAACTCACTTCTCAATAGCTGGGATGTGAAATCCTCATTCCTGTGTTTGTTATATCACTGTAATCCCCATTTCCCCATTAAAAAGAAAAGGAGTACTTGTGGCACCTTAGAGACTAACCAAATTTTGCGAATACAGACTAACACGGCTGTTACTCTGAAACCTGTCATTTCCCCATTGTTTGTCTGTATAATCTTTGTCTGGTTCTGTGATTGTTTCTGTCTGCTGTATAATTAATTTTGCTGGGTGTAAACTAATTAAGGTGGTGGGATTAATTGGTTAAATAATCATGTTACAATATATTAGAATTGGTTAGTTTCAGGAAAATGATTGGTTAAAGTATAGTTAAGCAGAACTCAAGTTTTACTATATAGTCTGCAGTCAATCAGGGAGGGAGGGAGTGGGTGGGTGAGGGAAATGGGAACAGGGAATGCGGGTGGGGAAATTGGAATCATGTTTTGCTAAGGTGGGGAAAGGGAACAGGGACACAGGTGTAAGGATCTGTGGTGTCAGAGCTGGGAAGGGGGACACTAAGGAAGGAAACTAGAATCATGCTTGCTGGAAGTTCAACCCAATAAACATCAAATTGTTTGCACCTTTGGACTTTGGATATTGTTGCTCTCTGTTCATGTGCGAAGGACCAGGGAAGTAAGTGGGTGAAGGAATAAGCCCCCTAACATATTAGCAACATTGTAATTTTAATTTTTCCACTTGCAAGCCATGGGCGGGAGGGGGGACTGCTTATTATTTATTTGATTCATAGCATCCTAGTTATTAGTACTCTAGCATTAGCCTAGCATTCTGTTCCTTACCATTGCTGTTCATAAATATCTTTGTTGCTTTTCAGATCTGGGACATGAAGGGGGTTGGAAGCATCTCCCAGAATATAACAGCTTGGGTTCTTTTATTACAGTATTGTTATCACATTATTCATTTAGTACCATCAACATGCATATGAAAGCTTTTCTGCAGGCTGTTTGGATCCTGGGCAGTCTTTTCATTCTGTGTTGGTGCAGCACCTAGCACAATGATATCCTGGCTCATGATTGGGGCTCCCAGGCAATATCACAATATAAATAAGAGGAATAATATGTATGTGTGGCCATGTATGTTTGGGTCTGTGGGTTGGCCCAGGAAAATATATGCATGGTGACCTCTCCAGCAGAGGTTGGGGCTGACTGAGTTCATTTTGCTGCCGATTACTGGGGTGTAGAAAAAAAGGTATAAGTATATGAGTCTGTTCAAATTCCTTTCAACTCAGATTCTCTTTTTGCTGGCAAGGAAGTGCTACTGTGCGCATTCTGTCTGCACAGGAATTGTTATTCCTACTGCTCTGAAATTCTGCTTTTCCACCTCTCTTTTTTTAACTGGGCTGTGACTTCTCTATTTCAGGGATGCAAAGGGAATGGCAATACGAAACGCCTTTCTGAGGGTGCAGGATGACTGAAGGCCAACATGTAAACTGAACCCAGCCTTCAAAACCAACACCACCCACTCCACCCATTTGCCAAAATCACTCAGCAAAGTATCAATAAATAGATGGGCTTAGCCAGTCAGGCTCTATCATATCAATGGGGGTAACAAATGCCAGTGTCAGTGCCCTTCTACTGACAATGTCCTGCTGCCAGTTCCCAGCTGAATGCAACTGAGAGCTGTCAGCTCATCCATACTGCTCATCTCAACAGCTGGGGTAATATAGGAGAGACCAGCTCTCTAAGATCTCACCTATAGTGGGAGGTTGTTGTTTGGATTTTCTGTGGGGGGGGGAAGGGGGTTGGTCACTGGTGTAATTGCACCAATGCAAGTCCCCACTGTAAATTGTCTCTTGAGCCAGTGCAGTTTACTGCTGCTACATCGGTGTAACTACACCAATGATTAAAAATAAGATCTAAGACACATAATATCCAAATGACAAAAGCCCAGATCCAGAAATTATCCAGTGCATAACAGGGAACTACACATTGCAGTTATTTTGGACCTAGTGGTGACAAAGGCATGGATAGGTAAGGTAAGGTCAAATTCCCTGTCTTCCACTACCCTTCAGCTTCATCCCACAGCTAGTGCAGCCTCCTTTTTCCAGTTGATCGACTCCCCATCTGTAGGGAGGGGAAAAGAAGGTCCCCATGTCCTGATCCCACTAAGTCAGAAAACATCCCAGCAACTCAAATGACCGTCTCCTAAGGAAATGGAAGAGGAGAGCACAAACTTTTGCTCCTGCTAGGAGTGGAGAAGAGACTCTTGCCTGCTCTCTTTAACCTCTCTCTAAAGACATTCCTAATGACCCCATTCCTAATTGGCTACTTTACCCTATTCTATAGAGCTGCTGGGGGGGTCCTTAAAAAACTCCAATGGGCTTGGATAAGTTTCAGAACTTTTCCATGCTGACCTGAACAAGTGAAAATATTCACAATGTGTAAACTATGGAGAAGCACAATAAAGTAAGAGACACTCCTGGTTTTGATTCTTGATTTTTCATTATAAACTTTAAACTCAACCATGTCTGTTTAATGATTAATTAAGATTCACAAATCTTCAGGGTGAACGTGGGCTACTTTGCCAAATCTCAGAGCCACTACTCAATCTTTATCTTCCTTGACCTGTCAGCCACCTTTGGCACCGTTGACCATACTCCTCTTCTTGTAGCCATGTCGTCCCTTGGCTTCTGTGATTCTGTCCCCTCTTGATTTTCCTTTTACCTCTTTAATCTCTCAAGTGCGTCCTTCAGAAGATCCTCCACACCCATCCTCCAATTTTCTGTGGGGGCTCCACAGAGCTCTGTTCTTCTCTTCTCCCTCTACCTCTTCTCTCTCGGTAATCTCAGCCATAAACACACATGCAACTACCATCATTATACTGACAACTCACAGATCTACCTCTGTACTCCAGGCCTGTCTCCTTCTGTTCAAACTAAAATCTCAGCCTGTCCATGTGACATCTCCTTGTGGATGTCTAGTGATCAGCTCAAGCTCAACATGGCTAAAACAGAGCTCTTAATATTCCCCCACCAAGACCTACCCACTAGTTCCTGTCTTGATCACAGCTAATAGCACCACCATCCTGCCTTTCAGGTCCATAACCTAGGCATCATCTTTGACCCAGCCATATGTCTAGGCTCCCCACATTCAGACTGTCTAAATTTTGCCAATTCTTTCCTCATAATCTCTCTCAGATACAGCCTTTCCTATCCATCCACACAGCTAAAACTCATCCAGAGTCTCATAATCTTGCCGTCTCAACTACCGTAACACCCTTTTCTCTAGCTTTGACCAGTGCAGTCATGCCCTTCTCATGTCTATTTGGAATGCTGCTGCAAAGATAACTTTCCTAGCCTGTCACTTTGACCATGCCTGCCCACTCTTTGAATCCCTCCCGACTCCTCCCTTCTCTATAGTATTAAACATGAGTTTCTTTGTTTCACTTTCAAGGCATTTCACAGCTGATCATCTCATATTCACTATTAAGAGGTTGACTCCCACATTCAACTGGCTCATGACACCAGCCTCCATCACCCACTTGTTAAATGTTTCCAAAAATCGCGTTGTGCTTTCTCTCGTGCTTCCTGCCACACTTGGGAGGAGCTGCCTGTAACTGTCCACAAACCTACCTCATTAACATCCTTCAAATCCCCCATAAAACTCTCCTTTGCTGGGAGGGCTACAAAAAGCTTGACAACAATTAGGTCGCTGGTGTACTGCCTCTCATGCTAGCCAATAATGGCTCATTGTTTCCTTGTATTCCTCCATCTGTCTTTCATTTCCATCTGTTGCCTCCTGTCGTATCCTTTGACTGTAAACTCTCTGAGACAGAGGCTGTCTCTTTGTTCTGTCTTTGTACAGCACCTAGCCTGTTAGTGTCCTGGCCCATGACTAAGACTTGAAGGTAATGCAATCTATAATAAAAATAATTATTATTAATGAAAATCACCTGGAAGCGATGTTTTTACATTGTTCTGATGTGACACCACTTGGTGGAACTTGATGGCTTTTCACAAAGAATGGCAGTTCCTTTATGAAGTGGCAGGAGGAAAATGGTGTCACTAGAGCTTTTAGAGTAAGGTAAGACCGATATTGTGGAAATAACCAAGAACAGTTTGGCTGGTCATGATTTTGAATCGTAGCCCATATCTGGCATTGAACTCACAATACATTTTGAAGTCTCAGAGCAATCTGAATCATTCTATCATTTATAAATTAAACTTGTAGTTATCTTTAACATTACCAAGTGCTGGAGGGGAGGTATAGTTCAGTGGTTTGAGCATTGGCCCAGGGTTGTGAGTTCAATCCTTGAGGGGGCCATTTGGGATCTGAGGCAAAAATTGGGGATTGGTCCTGCTTTGAGCAGGGGGTTGGACTAGATGAACTCCTAAGGTCCCTTCCAACCCTGAGATTCTATGATTCTATATAATTAAGAGTTCTTCACGTGCTTTTGAAAATATCCTTGGATTTTTCTTTTGTCTTGCAGTGCAGAAACTTGTATCAGGATAAGATCTGTGCAGCAATAAAACCTTTGCCACTGGCAGGAATCTAGCAGTCACAAACAATTAGTTCCTTCTGTGAATGGTCCAAGGTTAATTTTAGCCGCCTAAACTGTCTACTGCCAGTTCTGATGAGTTTTCTCCTTTAGCTCCAGCTGTCTGGTCCCTGATGGGATTTGGCTACAAGGAAGATGGCCCATTAACCATCACTAGCAGTGGAATTGTGAGGCTGATGAATATTGATCACCTGTTCCAACGGGTTATCAGATGATGCTGAGTGAATCTGACGCTTGGTTGTTTTTGTGGGCAGCTTTTATTTTTACTAGCTGAGAGCACTTTGCTCTAGAGTTCTGCCCAGAGGGGAGAGGAGAGAGAGAGAGAGAGAGAGAACGAGAAAGAGTTGTGGGAGAATCTCTCAACGGTGCCATCAATGGGTATCAGAATGAGAGAAAGAATTTCACGTGGATTCTTTGCCCTCTCTGTGGCCAAACTCTAAATATGTATTACAGTTTTCTGTCCTCTCTGTTACATGGCTTTAGAAATATTTTAATTAGTGAAAAGAAAAGGAGTACTTGTGGCACCTTAGAGACTAACCAATTTATTTGAGCATAAGCTTTCATGAGCTACAGCTCACTTCATCGGATGCATACTGTGGAAAATACAGAAGATGCTTTTATACATACAAACCATGAAAAAATGGGTGTTTACCACTACAAAAGGTTTTCTCTCCCACCACCCCACTCTCCTGCTGGTAATAGCTTATCCAAAGTGATCACTCTCCTTCAATGTGTATGATAATCAAGGTGGGCCATTTCCAGCTCAAATCCAGGGTTTAACAAGAACATCTGAGGGAGGGGGGGGGGGGAAGAGGGTAGGAAAAAACAAGGGGAAATAGGCTTGAATAGAGACTGGGAGTGGCTAAGTCATTATGCAAGGTAACCTAAGTTAATTGTATCCAATTTGCAAATGAATTCCAATTCAACAGTCTCTCGCTGGAGTCCGGTTTTGAAGTTTTTCTGTTGTAATATCGCAACTTTCATGTCTGTAATCACGTGACCAGAGAGATTGAAGTGTTCTCCGACTGGTTTATGAATGTTATAATTCTTGACATCTGATTTGTGTCCATTTATTCTTTTACATAGAGACTATCTAGTTTGACCAATGTACATGGCAGAGGGGCATTGCTGGCACATGATGGCATATATCACATTGGTAGCTGTGCAGGTGAACGAGCCTCTGATAGTGTGGCCGATGTGATTAGGCCCTGTGATGGTGTCCCCTGAATAGATATGTGGGCACAGTTGGCAACGGGCTTTGTTGCAAGGATAGGTTCCTGGGTTAGTGGTTCTGTTGTGTGGTATGTGGTTGCTGGTGAGTATTTGCTTCAGGTTGGGGGGCTGTCTGTAGGCAAGGACTGGCCTGTCTCCTAAGATTTGTGAGAGTGTTGGGTCATCCTTCAGGATAGGTTGTAGATCCTTAATAATGCGTTGGAGGGGTTTTAGTTGGGGGGCTGAAGGTGACGGCTAGTGGCGTTCTGTTATTTTCTTTGTTAGGCCTGTCCTGTAGTAGGTGACTTCTGGGAACTCTTCTGGCTCTGTCAATCTGTTTCTTCACTTCCGCAGGTGGGTATTATAGTTGTAATAAATGCTTGATAGAGATCTTGTAGGTGTTTGTCTCTGTCTGAGGGGTTGGAGCAAATGCGGTTGTATCGCAGAGCTTGGCTGTAGACAATGGATCGTGTGGTGTGGTCAGGGTGAAAGCTGGAGGCATGTAGGTAGGAATAGCGGTCAGTAGGTTTCCGCTATAGGGTGGTGTTTATATGACCATCGTTTATTAGCAATGTAGTGTCCAGGAAGTGGATCTCTTGTGTGGACTGGACCAGGCTGAGGTTGATGGTGGGATGGAAATTGTTGAAATCATGGTGGAATTCCTCAAGGGCTTCTTTTCCATGGGTCCAGATGATGAAGATGTCATCAATATAGCACAAGTAGAGTAGGGGCGTTAGGGGATGAGAGCTGAGGAAGCGTTGTTCTAAGTCAGCCATAAAAATGTTGGCATACTGTGGGGCCATGCGGGTACCTATAGCAGTGCCGCTGATTTGAAGGTATACAATGTCCCCAAATGTATACCTACAAGATCTCTATCAAGCATTCTTACAACTATAATACCCACCTGCGGAAGTGAAGAAACAGATTGATAGAGCCAAAAGAGTTCCCAGAAGTCACCTACTACAGGACAGGCCTAACAAAGAAAATAACAGAACGCCACTAGCCGTCATCTTCAGCCCCCAACTAAAACCCCTCCAACGCATTATTAAGGATCTACAACCTATCCTGAAGGATGACCCATCACTCTCACAAATCTTAGGAGACAGGCCAGTCCTTGCCTACAGACAGCCCCCCAACCTGAAGCAAATACTCACCAGCAACCACATACCACACAACAGAACCACTAACCCAGGAACCTATCCTTGCAACAAAGCCCGTTCCTCAGATGTTCTTGTTAAACCCTGGATTTGTGCTGGAAATGGCCCACCTTGATTGTAAGGAGAGTGATCACTTTAGATAAGCTATTACCTCTTTAATTGTAAATTCACGTGACCACTGGATTTAGTATTCTAAAAACAATGTGTCCGTCTCTGCTTGTTTGTGGTACTGTAGAATAGAGAATGGGTGATTGTTGAAAATTTCCTAAAACTTCCTGTTTTATTTCAATATGTAATTACTGTTTGTTTTTTCACAACTGCTCGTCACAAGGGAAACTATATCCTCCACAGTCAGGATGAATGCTCAAGAAGCTGTGTTTTGGTGCAGTTGAGCTAATTTTGACCTCTGTCTGCTCTTCACTAGAAAGGCAGCTACTTATAAGGACTAGGGGAGCCCGTGGAGCAGAAGTTTGTTTTCAAGCAAATGCTCCGTTGAGTGCTTTTGAATGGTGTGTTTGGAGGGGTCTCCAAGACTCTTGCAGGAGCCAGGGGTGACGGCCCAGACTGACTTTTCCTCCTGTGAAATCTTCTTACATTTCACAGCTACTGAAGGTTTTCAAAAGCTTCCCGATAGCCCAGGAGGCACAACAGCTCAGGGCGTAGCACTAGAACGGTGTTCATCAACACTGCACGGCACTTCGAAAAGCAATGATAGCTCGGTGCTACAAAAATAATACCAGCGGGTGCAGTAGAAGCACAGTTATAAAAGTAGCACTATACTTCAGACTGACCCCCAAATGTCCCTGAAGTTCCCTGTTCAAGTCAGAATTAAAAGAAGTGTGAAACAGAGCGATGTATGTAAAGAAAAACAGCAACAACAACAATTCTATTTCATGAAAAATATTTCGGTTTTGGAATCTGTTTTTGTTCTGATGGGGAAACCTGGGTTTCCCGTGTCTCAATAACGTGCCCCTAACCACCAGGCTATGGAATCACTCTCTCACTTCATGGTCCAATGAATATTTAATACAAATTCAGCTCCCATAGGAGAGACGGACTGTATAGCCCAGTGGTTGGGGCATAGAGTTGAAAAATGGGAGAGCCAAGTCCCTGATCTGGAGCAGTGACTTGAATTTGGGTCTCCTTAGTCAGTGTCCTTGGCTGTTCTCTCTCTCTCATATGCACAACTGTATCCTAGACCCAAGAAATCTTCCCGACAGAAATTTTGTTGAAATCAGCATGTTTCCATGAAACATTTCTGTTTTCACAGAATGGCATTTTCTACAAGTTTTGTCAAAAACATTTCCCCCAGCTCTAGTATGCAAGTGAAGGCTGGTGAACCCCCACAGCGTTACCGGTTTTGCAAAACTCTCCAAGTATTTTGCAGAACTAGCTCACGCTCCCAAAGACCTTTTCCTGTAAAACTCTATTCACACCTGCTACGCGAGTAGTGGCTGCAGCACTGGACGGGAGAGTGCAGGCCAGAGGCTACCGCTGGAATGGGATGAAATACTATTCCCCAGATCACCTCCCCGTGTAGCTATTATGACTTATTTGGGTTATGGTAATACCGGGAGGCCCCAAGCAGACACGAAGGCCCCATTGTACTAGATGCTGTACCTACAACACATTAAGAAAAGACTTCTCCTGCTCCTCCAAACTGCAAGCCGTGGACAGGTGCAGAATTCCCCACCCCCACTTCCCATGACCCCGTTGGTCTGACTGGAGCTGCTTCCCTTCCTCCGCCCCAACAAAAATATAGAAATCAAACTACGCCTATGAATTCTGACCATTAATGGTAATTATTTTTCACTCCCCATGTATATGTGAGAAGCGGCACGGGCCGAGGGATGTGCTGGCTGCTGCTTCCCACAGCCCCCATTTGCCTGGGACGGCAAACCGCAGCCAGTGGGAGCTGCGATTGGCAGAACTTGTGGACGCTGAAGGTAAACAAGCCGGCCCGGCCCACCAGGGGATTTCCCTGATGGGCTGCGTGCCAAAGGTTGCGAAACCCTGACCTAGCACAATGGGGTCCCAATCTCAGCTCAGGCTTCTAAGCACTACTGCAATATAAATGTCAAATTGTTATAATCATATATGTATTTCATTTTGGAAACACTCAAAACAGAATAGCTGAATAAGGTCAAAATGCTTGGGTGAAATGGTGACGTCTAAATAAAACATTTTCAATGATCTCTCATTGAAAATTGCAATGAAATTGATAAGTTCCCACAAAACAGATTAATGTTGTCAAATCAGCATTTTCCAACATAAACCTGTTCAGTTGGAAAAATTTCAGCCAGCTCTACTGACTGTTAAGATTTAATATCCAAATTATATTGAGTGAGTGAATTTAAAAATAAACTTGAGGTAGCAGATGGCAGCAAGAGAACTGTCAAGTTCCATTGTCTCCGTGTTTATTCATTAATGCTTTGCTCTCTTGCTCCTCTCTCTGACTGGCATACAGGAGGCAATTAGAACTTGCATCTAGCAGCTCTGACCCTGAGATGTTGCTGCCATGGCAGGGTTCAGCTGTCGGTAACTCTCTTGTGTTTGCACCAGTGTTTCACTCTTGCCACAAAGCTGAGATTTTTCTGGTTTTCAAAAAGCTTTGCTTTGAATTTGTGGCTTATTATGTGGCCATTTCTATTTTTAGCTGTTCACGCAGTATGGTAATAAAGGTGAAGTTCATTCAGCCGCTAGTGTAAGTTTATTACCCAGTCCACCACTTCTACAAAGGAAAGTGGACATGCACCAGCTTTTGTACACTGAGCAGATTCCCCAAGCATTTCAAACAAAACACACTGTTTTAGCTAAAATGTAAAACAGTTTTATTAACTACAGAAAGAGAGATTTAAAGTGATTATAAGCAGTAAGTGTAGAGATTAACATTGATTACCTAAGAAATAAAAGTAAAATTCCAATCTGAGTTCTATAAACTAGACAGGATTTTAAGCAAACAGTGTTTCACCCTGATGGTATCATTCCTTGTAATACAGGCTGGGATTTCCCTTCCCAGCCTTGGACCACCTCCCCACTTCAGTCTTTGTCTTCCAGACATGTTTCCAGGTGTTGAGTTATGGGGGGAGTAGGACCAAATGATGATGTCACTTCCCCTCCTTTATAGGTTCCTCCAGCTTGCTGGAAAGATCTTTTGCTATGACATGAGTCAAACAGTCTCCATTGTTTATGTGCTCTCTCTGAGATGTCATCATTGTATACAATTCCTGGTATAGTCCTTGTGAGTGTGTATTCCCCTTAATGGGCCACCATCAGTGTTTGGCTGTCATTGTTGTACCTGAAAGGCTGGTTGTGGGCGTTTCCAACTTCACAACATGATTCAGTAACACACACATAGCAAAACTCCATAACTCCACATACAATGATAGCACATACACTCCAGCAGGATACTAATATTCAACAGATCAAGACTTTTAAAATGATACCTCACAAGGCATACTTTGTACAAAGCATGTCATAATTATATGACAGTGGTGAATATGGGGGTACCAGGGTGTTGCTCTGGGGTACCGAGTGACACACCAGGGTCTCCCACCTCCCAGGGGGATGCCCGTACCACCAGGCTATAGAGTCATTTCTTCCATTCTCTCTCTCTCTCTCTTTCTCTCTCTCACTAAATATTTATGCGAAGTGGAATAGCTTCAACAGGAGAGACTGATTGAGGCCCCCCTTCCTGGACTATCCCATAAATCAGTGATTAGAGCACTCTCCTGAAAAGTAGAAGACTTCTGTTCAAATCCCCTCCTGCCCTCTCCTTGAGGGGGGAATTGAACCTGGATCTCCCACATCCGCGGTGAGTGCTCTATTGCCACTGGATTAAAAGCTATAAAGTAGGCACCATTAAATCCGCTCCCAGATCAGCTCCTGCAGATAAGATAGACATCCTCCACCTATGCTACCCTGGTTTGTGGATCATGCTGGGGCTTAGGTGTGAGATAGGTGCTCAGATGCCTAGAGTGGAACAGCAGTGTGCATGTCAGAGGTAGAAAAATAGGTGCCTAGGGAACTTTTACCCTGAAAACGTAGGGGCTGAGTGAGTTTAGGTGCCTAAATTCAGTGTTTTAGGCAGCTAAGTACCTTTGTGAATCTGAGCCTTGCAGACTGTTTTTGCCTTTGGTGTCTGGCTGTTACATCTTTCATCACATTTGATTCTACCTCAAGAAGTCTGCAAAGCAAATTCCTTCCCCTGAAGCAAATTATCTTGGCAGAGAAGTTGACTTCTACCAATCACCACCAAAGCAGTTCTGGGTCAAATTCTGATCTCAATTTCACCCATGCAGCCCCATGGAGGTCAAAGGAGCAATCAGCTAAATTATTTGGTGGTTTTGGAGGAGGTACGACAGTTTACATGGATAAGGATGTGGCCCAGGATATTAATGTTAAATACAAAATAAGGAAAGCTGAAATCTTCATCAAGGAAGATTAAAATTGTTGCAAAAGTAATTACAGTGCAACAACAGGGTTACATAAGTCTACTGCTGGGTATCACACTTCAGCTATGATCTGTTAGTACTGCTTTTTCAGAGACCCTCCGTTGTGCCCTCTAAGATTCTTGCAGTGCAAGTCTGCAATGGTGAGAAAACAGAATATGACTTGTTAGCTGAGTGATTTCAATTTTAAATTACAATAGTGGGACTGACAAAGCTGTTCCTGGAACCTATACACATTACCAGCTCAAGTGATTATAAATCTGCTCTACTTCTACATTTTCTTCACAACCCCCATTAAAATTTATAAGTAAATGATCAGTAAATTATCACCTGTATAGGTCTTGTCTTGTTATTAACTTGTAAACAACGTTTTCCTCTAGGAGCAAGGTAGAAACGACAAAGAAAATGCAAGATGATTGACTTGCTTTCCATTCCACTCAGGCCTCTTTCTTCTCCCCCATGTGCACATTTTAAACTATGCTTTTCTAATGAAAGGAGGGAGATGTGCTATCCTTTCATGTTAATGGGCTTTTGTTTTGTTTTGCTGGGATGGCAAGCAAAGCCACTTTCTCATTAGATATCTTCTCCCAATTAAAATTAGTTTCTGTGCAAAAGGCTTGCAGTGGCATCATAAAATGAACAAAGGAAAAAAAATAATAAAACCAAGTGAAATAATCACCCTTCGTGTTGTGCATGCATCAAGGTGACAGGACAGTGATTGTTAAAAACTGTAGTTATGGTGTTAAAGAACTAAAGTAATGTGAATGGATGCTGCATGGGGTGGGATGGGTTTAATGCATGGAAGACAGTGTTAGACAGAAGGGGCTGGGGTGGAGCAGTGAAATGGTGGGTTGAGCATTCAGTTGACCAAAGTAGGGGGCAGCAAAGAACAAAAGGAGGCAGAGGTGCAAGGAGAGCAGAAAGGGGATAATAGAAGTACCAAGGCCTGTGAACAGGTGAGAGTGAGAAAGGGCAGCAGATGCATTGTGTTACAGGCAGACGCAATGAGCCCTAAAGGAGAAAAAGTGGTGAGGCTTGCTTTGAACTTGGAGGCTCTCTCCCTCTCTGCTTCTTGGTGGTGGCTGGAACTGGGTTGGTCTCAGGGTGAGGTACGAGTGGTGACATTAAGTTTTTGCTGGAATACCAGTGCATTCTGCTTTACTCCCTATGGAGAGCCACTGCCCCAAAGCAGTTGCTGCCTAGTTTGGTGACGGGAGTAGTAGGTGGACAGGCAGCCCCTTCTATCCCCCTCTGCTTTCAGCTGCTGGGTTGTAGTCAGAGTCTCTAGGAGGACCTTTATGGTGATGTGGGTAAGGATGGCCCATGTGCTTTACAGATGTCTCCAGTTCCTACCACTGTGGAGGATGTGCTTACTATTATCATGCTTCCAAGTGGTCTATGGTAGTCTGAAGTAATCAAAGTGACCAAGGCTGAAGGAAACAGAACCACTGACACTGAAGTGTGCAGTGAGGTCTTAAATGAGAGTACAGAATCTGAGAAAAACTGAGAAAACTGAGACAAACTCTAGAAAAGGAGGAATAATTGTCATTAATATTAATTGAATATCAGTTAAACAAGACAATACCAGTCAAGTCACAGAGACGTGTAGGTACTTTGTCACAGAGATGTAGTGTTCCTCAGCAGTGTTCTCAGACAGAAACTTCTTCTGTCATGAGAAGTTACCCTCATGACAGGAGAAGTTATGAAAATACGTATACAGATGGAAAAAAGCAAATGAAAATACAAGAAAATCTCTTCCATGGCTGCCACAGTTTTGGGGTCTTTCATTAGAAATTGCCTTAGTCTCTCATGATATCAAAGAAGGCAAAACCCCTTAAACTAATCGAAACATTTCCTTAGCTTCAAAAAAAATCTACTCAAAATTCATGGCAATGTTGCATACAGGATCAGACATTTCCTTTCCCATTTGAAAACCACTGTAGAGTCCCAGGTTGGGAATTTGTAATGGGCAAAATATGCCCCACGGCACTGCGTCAAACTCTGGCAGTTAGTAAATTGAATATTTAATGAAGATATGTGCAAACAGGTTGTATGAAGACAGCTGAAAACCATGTATTATTTCATATCTTACTTGGGGATAATAAGACCATGCTCACTTAATGACTTTGCCATTCACTTGTATTTGTAATAATCTACTTTGGCCGGAATGGGACTGCTCATGAAGTTAGTCTCTATACAGGGCAGTAAGCGTTTGCAGGATTAGGACTATAGATTATAACCTCAATATTTTGGCTTCAGTTTATTGGCTCCTTTTATGTTCTTCTTTTCAGGCTTCTGAAGAAATGGGAGAACAGGGATCAGTTCATTTCACAGACCAGCTTGAATGTCAAAGTAATTCCATTTACAACTAACCTTCACAGACTATAAAAGACAATGAAACTGTCATTTTACATTCTCTTAGCGACAACTGTAATAAGCATAGGAACCAAAGGATTCTTCAGAGTATAAAGTGTCATACTCCTATATAAAAGTAGACTGTTAAAAAAACCAAAATGATTATCTGCAAAAGCACAGTGGGTGAAATTTCCCAAGAAGGGGCTTACGTGGGACTTAAGTTCTACACAGGCCTCAAACTGGCTTCTCTACACAGTAGTGAATTTTGCCTGGTGGTTTTGAACCCCAGTATACGGGTGTGTTTTTGTTCTGCACATTTTATTCCTTAACTAAGTGTGAGACACTAAAATGCTACAGAAATATCTTACAGTACAGTGGTTCTCAAGCAGGGGTCCGGGTTCCCCCGCGGGGCCACAAGCAGGTTTCAGAGGGTCCGCCAAGCAGGACCAGTGTTAGACTTGCTGGGGCTCAGGGCAGAAAGCCAGAGTCCCACTGCGTGGGGCTGAAGCCTGGGGCCCTGAGCCCCACCACTTGAGTCTGAAGCAGAAGCCTGAGCAACTTAGCTTCACGGTGCCCCCTGTGGCATGGGGCCCTGGGCAATAGCCCAGCTTGCGACCCCTTAATGCCATCCCTGGCTTTTATATGCAGAAAACCAATTATTAACTCCACAGCTGAGCCGTGGAGTTTTTTACAGCACGGTTGCTGGGGGCCTCAGAAAGAAAAAGGTTGAGAACCCCTGTTATAGTAGATGTTTGTAACAGGTTTTCCTATAAGAACCAGAAGTAAATAGAAATCGTAGGCTCTGTTCTGCTACCTTGACTCACTCCAAGGCCTGGCCTACGCTTAAAAATTAGATTGACAAAGCTACGTCGCACAGGGCTGTGAAAAATTTTTCACCCTGAGCACAGTAGCTGGTCAGCCTAACCTCTGGTGTCGACACAGCTAGGTTGACAGAATTTTGGCAGGATGGAGTAACTACACTGAATGAAGAAAACCCTTCCGTCAGCGTAGGAAATGAGTCAAATGGCTACGCTATGGCACTAGAATAGCACAGCTACTGTACCAGCTGTAGTGTCGACATGCCCTAAGTATTTAGTATCTCACTCCTCAGGAACTCCCATTGATAATGAAAGGTAATCGCTGTGGTTTAAGACCGTATCCCCCTGGGCATATTTAGCCCATTACGAATTCCTGAGTGCTGACACTCTCCTTTGTGGTTTACAACTGATTAACTCTGTATTTGTTCCTGCAGACTAATGAGACTGTGTGGTTAATGTTAAGCCCAGCAGTAAGTTTTTGTAGGATGGAGATCTAGGTTTTTAATTTAATAAATGTGTATATAGTGTTTCATAGGCTACACTGGTTATTGAAACTCCACTGGGTGGTTCTTTTTGATACAGATCCTAAAGTGAGCTCAAAGAAATGCTAAGGTTGTATCTTGTAACAAAATGTTAAGGCTGACATGGCATATTTAGACACAGAAGGTGATTCCTTTTGGTATGGAAAAGTGTTTGTTAATTGTAGGCAGTAGAGGTGAAATGGACCTAGTTTGCCACTCTCCATCAACGCAGAAGTGTGCCAGTTCCTTGACTAGCAAGTTCCAGGATTACACAGCCTACAATTTCAAAAATAAAATAAATGTACATGTCTGATTTCCAACTAAAAGTGTATACAAAATCCAATCCAAACCAAAAGGTAAATTACAGCCTTATTGCCATTAGTAAGATGCCCCGAAAAGAGCAGGAAGGTTACTCATACTCCCATGTGTGTTCATTACTCACTTCCTTGCTCCCATCCTCCCCATGTTACAAAAGTTACTTCCACGGTGCCCAGAGGGTGCTTGGAGATATGTTCCCGAGCAAAGAAACACCACATCAATTATGAAGGGTTTGTTTTGTGTTGAATACACAGAGTCACAAAGCCAGGTGGAAGATGAATAGGTAGTTGCCTATTTAAACAGTGGCTGTAGAGAGCCACATCTTGCACACCCATGCAGGTTCTCTAATTTAATTTGTCCCAATGACATAACCAGCAAGGGGTCAATAGGAACTGCACACATCTATGGCTAAGATAACAGAACCCAAATGTTGATGATTCCTTATGGAAAACACTGTAACGTACCCTAGCCCAACACACTGCAGTCTCAATACTGTAAGCTATAGTTTTTCAAACCACCCCATAAAGTACTACCAACCTTTGTATAACATATGGCATCAAATTAATTCATCTCCTTCTTGTTTAGTCTCTTGACATAGAATAGAATCATAGAATATCAGGGTTGGAAGTGACCTCAGGAGGTCATCTAGTCCAACCCCCTGCTCCAAGTAGGGCCAATCCCCAATTTTTGTCCCAGATCCCTAAATGGCCCCCTCAGGGATTGAACTCACAACCCTGGGTTTAGCAGGCCAATGCTCAAACCACTGAGCAGCCCTCTGCTACCTCTCAATACTGAACTAATTCAGTTTAATGGTTCTGATTATAACAAAGGTAGAAAATGATACGAATACAATCCAATAAAAGTAGACTGTAATCTTGTGCTTTTCCCTGAGTGCTGTAGACTGTTCCTAGGATGCAGAATCATTTGTGCTTCTAAAAGGCCTAAAATTATTTTGTGAGACACAAATCAAAATAATCTTCTCTCTCCTTCTTTCTTGGGCATAATATGTTTTATGCTTCCATGCAATATTAATATAATTTTATTTATGACGCTCCTGCCATACTACTAAACCCTGCTAACAAATTCTGGGGGCTGTGCAAAACAAAATAGCCATATAAAACCACAATTGCAAGCCAACCTGGGCAAACTCGAAGAAATGGACGATATAGCTGCTGTAAAGCTGTGCAGTTCCATTGAAATCAATTGAGCTTGGGCAATTTACACCAGCTGAGTGTGTGCCCCCAGCAGTTTAGAACAATAAAAGTGAAAACCTGAAATGGGAGGGAAAGGACAGAAATTTGGGGCCCAACAGTAGTAATTTTATAGGTGCTTTTTAAAAGAGGGAGAGGGGGACTGAGATTAATTTTAGTGGCAACTCTGCTACAAAGGGTCTACCATGAAAAAAAAAAGGGGGGGGAGGTGAACACTGCCACATAAGGCATAAGGTGTAAGGCTGGGATCCATGAATGGTGGAACTACAGATGGTCAAAATATTTCCATCAGAACTTTTGTTTATGTAACAGAAAATAGCTGGATTATCATTTTGTTTAGGGAAAAAAACAACATTTCTTCAGGATTGTCTTTTTGCGTCCCCCCTCCCCCACTTACGCTTTCACATTTTTATTCTCCTTTTCCAGTTCCAGGGAGGGGGAAAAAAAGGAGTACAAGTGTGTGGGCAGGAAACAACCCCAAAACAAAAAATATTTTTTTTTAGAAAAAAGTCCCCCCCAAAACCATCTAAAATCAAAATGTCTGTTTCCAATATTTTTTAATCCAAAATTTAAAATGTCTCAAAAATTTTGAATGAAAAGAAAAATGTTCATTTTTTGTGGTTTTTCCCGACCAAATATACTTTACTGTGGGGGAGACCAACTCTAGATGGATGTTTTTTCAGTGAAGACGCTCATCTGGGGTGCGAAGCAATTTCTGTTGGTATTTGCATTGCAGTTTTGCCTAGAGTCCCCAATCAAGGCCCTATTGGGCTAGGTGCTGTACATACAATTATAAAGTTGTTTAATTTGCAAAATCGAACAGTAAAACAAAAAGTTCATTCTAGACTAGAGAGAAAGGACATAAGGGCAAAGCAGAAGTCTGCAGACAGAGAACCTTGGAAAATAATTCAAGGACAACTTGTTCACAGGCTAATCTAATCATTTAACATCAATCCAATTTAAGCTCTGTTGAGTATTAGGGAGCAGCAGTCATTTGTAGTACATTGAGACAGAAGACTTCCAACAAAGTCAATATCAACATTTTAAAACAAGAGGGATAATCTTATGAGATGTCATTTTCTAAAAGATCCTATCATGCAGCAACAACTTATTGAACTAAGAGATCCTGGCAACAGGTTATTTGTTCTAATCTTGCACCTATTGCAAACGGTTAAGCGTAGCAGTCTTCGAAAAGAGATTTCATTTATTTTCTCTTTCCATTTACTTGCATTAAGCCTATAGCCTACCTTACACAGTTTTATGGTATCTACTTGTTGTGTTCTTGTGCAGGAAGTATTCATTAACATAAAGAACTGATATGAATTAATTGAATATCATACAATGTCCACCTATCTGCAATTGGGTTTTTTTTTGTTGTTGGCATACTCGGGTGTTCTCTTTTCATGTGTACTAACTTTATGACTAGGAGTTGAATAAAACAGTAAGGGTACGTCTACAGTATGAAATTATTTTGAAATTATTATATTTGAATTTTCGGAAGCTATTTTATACATTCGGTCTTCTGTCCCCCCCCAAAGCGTGTGAATTCGGCAGATTGCGTCCACAGTACCAAGGCTAGCATCGAATGTTGGAGCATTGCACTGTGGGTAGCTATCCCACAGTTCCCACAGTCCCTGCCGCCCATTGGAATTCTGGGTTAAGCTCCCAGTGCATGATGGGACAAAAACATTCATGTGCATGTTTCTGGGTGTGTATCGTCAGAAAGCTATGGCAGACAATCGTTTCATGCCTTTTTGGCGTGCAGATGCCATACTGCTTTCAGCAGATGGTGCACCGCTGCTCTTCTGCTACTGTGAATCCACCTCTCCAACTCAACTGTGCTCGGCCATCGTGAACCGAGCAGCACAGCTTCCGCCGCCAACTCCACTCTCCCGCTATTGCCACACTTCCCAGCTTCTTCATGTTGTCTGTCCTGGGCTCTCAACCTCTGTGAAAGTCACAGAAGAAAACCATTTTCAGCTGTTGTTCGGCTACTGTGAACCGAACAGCACAGCTTCCACTGCCACTCTGCTCTCCTACATTTTGTGCCCTTTTTCCAGAATTACCTGTGCAGGCACCATAGCCATGGAGCCCCATCAGATCTCCGCTGCAGTTTTGACCATTGTAAATACCTCGCGCATTATCCAGCAGTATGTGCAGTACCTGCAAAACTGGGCGAGGAAGCAACGACAGCGCGATTACTATACTGATGAGGACATGGACACAGACGTTCCTAGAAGCACAGCATGTGGCGATTGGGAGATCATAGTGCTGTTGAGCCAGATTCATGCTGTGGAACGCCAATTCTGGGCCCAGGAAACAAGCACAGACCGGTGGGACCTCATAGTGTTGCAGGTATGGGATGATTCCCAGGGGCTGAGAAACTTTCGTATGCGTAGGGTCACTTTCGTGGAACTTTGTGACTTGCTTTCCCCTGCCCTGAAGCACAAAGACACCAAAACGAGAGCAGCCCTCACAGTTCACAAGCGAGTGGCAATAGCCCTGTGGAAGCTTGCAATGCCCGACAGCTACTGGTCAGTCGGGAATCAGTTTGGAGTGGGGAAATCTAATGTGGGGGCTGCTGTGCTGCAAGTAGCCAACACAATCATTGACCAGCTGCTATCAAGGGTAGTGACTTTGGGAAATGTGCAGACCATTGTGGATGGCTTTAATGTGCTGGGGTTCCCTAACTGCGGTGGGGCGATAGACGGAACGCATATCCCTATCTTGGCCCCGGAACACCGAGGTGGCCAGTACATAAACCACAAGGGGTACTTTTCCATGGTGCAGCAAGCACTGGTGGATCACAAGGGACGTTTCACCAACATGAGCGTGGGATGGCTGGGAAAGGTGCATGACGCTTGCATCTTTAGGAACTCTGGTCTGTTTGAACAGCTGCAGGAAGGAACTTACTTCCCAGACCAGAAAATTACTGTTGGGGATGTTGAAATGCCTATAGTTATCCTCGGGGACCCAGCCTACCCCTTAATGCCATGGCTCATGTAGCCATACACAGGCACCCTGGACAGTAGTCAGGAGCAGTTCAACTATAGGCTGAGCAAGTGCAGAATGGTGGTAGAATGTGCGTTTGGATGTTTGAAAGCACGCTGGCGCAATTTACTGACTCGGTTAGATCTCAGCACAATCAATATTCCAATTGTAATTGCTGCTTGTTGTGTGCTCCACAATATCTGTGAGAGTAAGGGTGAGACGTTTATGGTGGGGTGGGAGGTTGAGGCAACTAGCTTGGGGGCCAGTTTCGCACAGCCAGACAACAGGGCAATTAGAAGAGCGCAGCAGGGTGCTCTGCACATCAGAGAAGCTTTGAAAGCCAGTTTCATAACTGGCCAGGGTACGGTGTGAAAGTTGTGTTTGTTTCTCTTAAAGTTACCCGCCCCCTATATATATATTAAAGGAAATAAAGTCACAATTGTTTAAAAAACATTCTTTATTATTTTTTGCACAAAACATTGAGAGAAATCAGAAGCTAGATGGGGGAGGGGGTATTGGGTTAGGGGCGTGGAGGAGGAGGGAAGGACAAGTCCAGAAACCAAATCAAAATTTAGGATATGCCAGATTTCTGCTGCTTGTGCAATCCTCTGGGGTTGACTGTGTGGGTCCCTGTAGCCTCTCCCCTCCCCCACCCCCTGTTCTTGGGCATCTGGGTGAGGAGGGTCTGGAACTTGGGGAGGAGGGAGGGGGTTATTCAGGGGCTGCAGCAGCAGTGGTGTGGTCTTGCTGCCTTTCCCGCATTAGATCCACCATACAGCAGAGCATGTCAGTTTGCTCCCCCATGAGTTTGATCATAGCATCCTATGTGCTCTCATCGCGCACGTCCCTCCTCTCTTCATATTCATGTAACGCTTTACGCGACTCCGCAATTGTTTGCCTCCACACATTCAACTGGGCCCTATCAGCGTGGGAGGAAGGCATGAAGTCAGTGAACACGTCGTCCCAAGTTCGTTTTTTCTGCCTGCTAATCTGGACCAGCCTCTGGGACGGAGTAGATAGGGGCCGCATTGAAACATTTGCGCCTGCTGCAGGAGGAGAAAAAGGGAGAGCTTGATCGGAGCCACGCGGTGGGGGGTGGGGGGAAACCCAGCCACCCTGGGCTGTTCACGTTTAGTTTAAAGGGCTCATCCCGTCTCAGAGCCTCATCAGAGCCCCGTGGGGTGTGTGTGTGGCGGGGGGGAGGGTGTTGTGTGCAGCGATCATCCCAGAGAGCCCGCAGGCCGCCTGCAAACTGAATTCTGTTGCCTGGCCGCATGTGATGGCTTACTCACACCAAAGTTGCAGGCACTTCAGTATAGGAGGCAAAATGAGACCTTGTACAGAAAGAATATGTGCTGTGTACTACGAATTGCCTGTTTCACTGAGAAAGAGTGTCCCCTTTGTTCTCTAAAATGTATCTTTTAAAATTGCATCCACAGTACCTGTAACCCGGAACTGCAATCTCGATTTTAGCGCTACTCCACTTGCTGAGGTGGAGTACAGAAATCGGAGTAAAGAGCCCTTTAAATCAAAAAAACTGGTTTGGTCATGTGGACGGAACCAGTTTTATTTTGAGTTAACTCGGCTAATTCCAAAATAACCGCGTACTGTAGACCAGGCTTAATTAAAAGGAGATTTTCTCTATGCCTTCTCTGAGGGTGAAATTCACTTGTATGCAGAAAGCCAGTACATCTATATACTATTTTAGTCCCACTTTAGAATCATAGAATATTTGGGTTGGAAGGGACCTCAGGAGGTCATCTAGTCCAACCCCCTGCTCAAAGCAGGACCAATCCCCAATTTTTGCCCTAGATCCCTCAATGGCCCCCTCAAGGATTGAACTCACAACCCTGGGTTTAGCAGGCCAATGCTCAAACCACTGAGCTATCCCTCAAACCTTATTTTGAAGATTCACATGCAATTTAAATGGTGCCTGGGCCTTGTGCTGGCCCTCGGCACAAGGCTCAGTTTTACACTGAGTATGGCTTTTAAAATCACTGATCTTAGTCTCAGAGATCTTAGACAATTCTAAATCGTACAGCTACTGTAAATCCGGATATGCTGCATAACTATACTGAAGATCCAAGCAATGATTACTTGATGAAGAGCCTCACACACAAGTCACAACTTTACAAAACACTCCTGTATCATATATGTCGATGTTATGAATACTTTGCTTCTTTAAGACCATACAAAATTATGCATTTTTTGAACCACAAGAAAGAAGTGTACAGGCAAATAAACTGCACGTAATAGCTACTGTATCACAGAGAAACCCTAAAGAAAATATACAGATCTGATAGACACAGACGGCAGGCACTGGTTATGCAGAAGTTCTGATGAATAAAATCTGGCAGGGTCAGAAAGAGATGTGCCAGCTTCCCTTTCTGAATACGCTCTTTACGTGTGAGTGAGCGTTTCTATATATATAAGTCATTAGCATGCCTGCCTCGAGCCTCAAGGAAGTGATACCGGTGGCACCTCAATAATCCTCACAAATGATTTTCTGCCACTGCAAGGGTCTGGGGTTTTTCGGCACCAGAATACTGCAATGAGACCAGCGATTTGCCTTTTCCCTCGGTGATTCACAGTGACAGACTTTTAAACAGAATTAAATCCCCCTAGTTTCCTGTGTGCTGATGATGGGCAGAACAGCATAGATGATAAAGGGACATGACTGGAATACAGACACAGCTGTACTTGTCTGACAACAGTACAGAGATAGGTATTCAGCATTCTCAACAATGAAAGAGCATAATGTGGTCCATGAACTCCCAGTACACTCTATTTTCGAGGCAAAAACAGTAGGCTTGAGAACGCCCACATAAAAGGGGAAACAGGTTTACAAAAGAAACTCTGAATACCCCACTATATCTCAAGGGCTACACTTGCTATTCTTCTGAGCTTTAAGGCAGCTCAATTCTTTCACAAGGCTATTGTTGCTAAGTGAGAATGCCCCCATTGTCGGAAGTATTTTATCCAGTCGCAGCTCTTACACCTGTGCTATGAATTCATAACAGAGTGACAGAATATAGAAATGTACCTTTATAAAGAACTTTAAAATAGCAGGACCTAGTGTCACACAGCTCCCACAGAATAACACCAAGTGACTATCTGACAGCTGAGCCAGAGGCTGCTCTTGTTCAAGCACCCATGGGATAAAGGATGGCTCAGATGCTGACAAACCACAGATATTCTGTAGATATCTTCATCCAAAATCATTATGTCCATAGGTAAGAATAATGATGCGGCTTTCATGTCATGCACGTATATAAACATTTTTTTCCCACAGCTGTGAAGGGGAAGAAAAAGCTGGGCTGACAGACATATGGAAAAGCCTCCGACATTTTATTATTTATGGGGTATTGAGGCTGTTGTGTCACATACTACTTAGCATCCCACATCGTTTGTGTATATTAAGCACAGAGTGAAAAAAAATAGGATTTCAGTAACACTGGTTTTACACCAATGTAGCTCCATATATTTCAGCGGAGCAGCTCTTTGTTTACACAGGTGTAAACAAGTTCAGAATCAAGCCTTAGATCTCTTTCCTCTGAGGTGAAAAACCTTCTTCATCTCCTGGACTAGGATTGGACAAACTTTCTCTGATCCCTGATAGCTAAATTTCAAAGAGAACAGTGAGAAATGCAACATATAGAATTCAAAATCAGCTTCCATGACTTACCAGGTTTTCTTATGATTATCCCTTTAGTCATCAAAGAGTCTCTCTGAAGAAATTTGGATTGTGCCCTGGGGTACATGCAGGGAAAGGTCTGCTGTTGCTCAGGAGATTCATTATTCTGTGTGTGATTAATTTATTTTCCCTTCTTTTAAGATCTTCAGATTGCAGGAGCAAAAGATTCAATATGTGACCTTGTTTGCTTTATCACTGTATTTAAACACAGAGTATGTGCTGTATTGGCAGAGGGTGGAGACATCCCATAGGAATAACAGCAGGTGGGCAGTTAGATTCCTGCTGAGATCTCCCACAGGTGTACAGGATGAAGTAGTGAATCAGAACTTAGTATGCACTCAGATGAAAGCTAGCTAGCATTGAATAAGCAGCTTCTTTAGGGACAGAAAAGAAAGGACCCTCAGAGAAGGGTGAGCCTCACACATGCTAGGGCCACATTCTCAAATGGAGCACCTAAAATTAGGCACCTAAATATCCACACTGAACACCTTACAGCTGATTTAAGTCCCTAAATATCTATGTAGGTACCTCACTTTAGTTCCCAAGTTCAAAAATGTGGCCCTAGCAGTTGCTACAGTGTCGGGGTGTAGTTTGGTTTGCTGTTTATGCAAAGTAAAACAATGTTGTTTCTTCAGTAAAACCCGTGTGGTCCCAAAACCTCTGAGATATTGTTGTGGGGAGTAAAACTCACTTCATATCTCTGCTTTCAAGCTGATGCCTAGACATCCTCATGGTGGTCATCTTTACTTAACACATTTAAACAGAATGAACCCAAAAAGCTTAGGAGTTATATTTCCAAGACAAAGAATAAAGGAAGGAACAATCAGAACCTTTTTCTTCTGCTTCTTGAAAATTATAATAGGCAAAATACATCTCTCTCCAGCTAGTGATAGATATCAGTTTGCTGAGCTTTTTAAATTTGGTTTGTGCTTTTTATTTACACCACCTTCTTCCAGTTTGTTTTTTGTTTAATCTTTGTTTGTTTCTTCAGCTGTCTTTTCTATCCTAACTCACTGCAGATTTCCTTTCTCCCATCTTCCATGAGCCTTGTTTCATATATTTTTCACTCTCTTACATTCTCTGTTTGGCACTGGTGTATCCTTTCTGCAGCTATCCCCTGTTGTATTCCTTAGTTTGTTAGTGTCATTCATACTTATTTTCTGGGCTGTATTTCTCCGTCTTCCTGCTGTGTTCTCCCTCTGTTTCCCATCCTCCTCTATTTTCTTTTATTTCTTCTCTTCCTTATTTTTAAACCATTTTCCTCCATTCCATTCCACCCTCTCCCATTTTTTTCTTTCCAGACCCCCTATCTCTTTATTTTTATCTTCTCTTCCTCCTATTGTAATCAGCCTCCATTTCATTTATCTCCCGCTATGGAAACAGCTGTCAAGGATAGTGGAATTGCTGTCACTAAATACACTCAAAGCTAGATCCAAACCCCATCACTTAAGGATTGTGTAGGGATAAGCTAAATCAATACTACCACAATGTAATGGAAAGAATTAGATCTGAGAATAAGTCTTTAAGACGCCAGAGAACGGATTCACCAGGGAATAGAGTAAGATATACACAAAGTTACAGAGTGATATCCTACCGTGCTTATAATCACAACAGATTATCATCACTGTTTCATATGTCGAGTGCTAGGTTAAAATGAGTGGATTCCATGCTCGTAAAACTAAACTGGCAGTTTATTAAGATAACTGTTTACAGAGATAATGCAACTACAGCTAGCATTCTAGCCATGTGCACACAGATTGACTTCTTGGTGACTCCTCCAAACTCTTCCTTCCTGCAACCTGTGCTCCTCCCTACAAGTTCCAGTTGCTTTTATCATGTCTGGATGCAAAGCTCCAAGACAAACATAGCACTGTAATTTAAGGATACCATGCTAGGATTATACTGTGGTCTTTTCCATTACAATTTACACACTGGGCTAGATTCTCCCTTTGCTCAGTGCAGAGAATGGGGAGTGGGTTGGAAGCCCCAGAGAATCTTATTAATGGTCTCTCATACACTTTTGGAAAATAATAAGAGATAAGATTGGAAATTTTCACATTAGAAGCTTATATGATTTGAAATGACTCCTTATCACAGTAATATGATCTTGACCTGGATCTCATGAGTATTCATGAAAGATTTTTTTCCACTAACATGCTTACTGTGGCAAAAAGGATGGCAGTTCCGTTGTATTTTCTTCATGACAAGATTTTGGCAGAGCCAACACTGTTGCCAGTGGAATAGCCAGCACATAAGGCCTGTATAGAGCAGTCAAACAAAACTTTTTTCCATTGTCCTTGTAACTGCATATCCTTACATGCATGAATACATACAATATTATCTAAGCACCCTCACAGAAAGCATAGGGTCTACTGCAAAGACTGTGGTAACATTATCTAGTTGCAAAGAAAAAACTGAATGTTTTTAAGGGCAACCACTGTACCATGCTTGCAGGAAACATTCAAGCATTTAACATCTGGGTATTGCAGCAGTTCCATCCAACAGGTGCCATCTGTAATTACAGTTGTCTAGTATGCCTTTGGAGGAAGAGGAGGAGCAAAGGCTGCCAAAAAAAGAGCTAGATTAACATTGTCAGCAACAGCAGGAGACACTAATGCCTAGTCAGTCTTTCATATTACTCCCCTGTGGCTCTTTGCTTGATGATAATATTTGCAGTGTTCGGTGTGCGTTCAGCACCCTCTCCTGTGCTGTCTGTGTATTTAGGGAGTATTTTTGATGTACTGGATTGTAATGAAGACATTTCTCAATCAGACCCTTCAACTACAAATTGAGCAGTGCCACCTTGATTTTCTATAGTGTATGGCAAAACTGACTAAGGTCCAAATTCTGGCTTCCCCTACACAGGGATGTGCGCAGCAGGGACAGGCAAAACCACGGTGCGGCATGTGCACTGAACGGCTTGTGACTACCTTACTGGCTCATCGTGCTCACCACAAGCAATAAAGAATACTCGGAGCTTATGGGGGGTTTTAAACTATATTTTTATTGTTTTTATATAAAATATAATTACATAATGAAACAAAACATGCATAAATACTTGCACAAGATGGAAATAAAATTCAGAGTTCAGTATTTGTAAAGGCTGGAAACAAACCAACCAACAAACAAAAAAAGCCCTGTACTCGTAGCAGTCATGCAAGGCACCAACTGTTAAAGTGACTAAATAGATAAGTAAGTGAGACCATAACCTCTGAACATCAGAGCCTAATAGATATTAAACTGCAAAAGTATGAAATAGTTTCATATGTGACCAGCCATCCTCATATTTTTTCCAAATGTTTCTATTAGACAGTGTCATTTTTTTCCCATTTATGCAGTAGTAGACAGTTCACTAAGCCAGTCTGTGTATGAGGAAGGAATTGCAGATATCCATTTTCTCACAATAACTCTTTTGGCCACTAAAACGCTTACTGCAATCCATTTCTCAATGTTAACTGGTAATACCAACTGATCCTCACCCCTAAAATACACAAGCTTGGAGAAGCAAAAAAAGCAAAACAAAGGTTTTGAGAGAGCACTGAATATGGTGATCCAGATTTATACATGTATTTTTGACAGGTATAGAGAGGTTGTGTGAAAGGATGGCATGGGGCTATGTGCAAGGATGGCATGGGGCTATGTGCATCTCTAACATTCACTGTGTCTTGACAATCTAGCCTTAAACAAATGTTCTGAAGTCCAAGAATACCTGTTTAATATCTTGCTCTGGAAGAATCATAAGGATGAAGAACTACAAATATCTTTCCCATTAAGCCAGATATCCTCCCAGGTTTCTGTTGTGATAGGAAAAATATCTTAGCCTTACTATTTTTCTTTGAGGCTGAGATTGAGAGGGTAATGCAAAGTATTAAGTATTAAGTAGTAATTCCTACAAAGTGACTTTTGTTTCCATATATTTCTTAACATGTTTTTCTAGAGCGTGAGAGTTGAAACAGACCAGTTGTCCCCTATCCTTGCATGAATCCTTGAGCACAACCATTGAAAGAAGGAACTATGAGACAGTAGTAGCTGATATTTGTTACACATGTAATTGAAGGAGGCCAGTCTATCATCTTGTATTATATCTTTAATGTTTGTTAATCCTTTTTTCTGTTCAAGTTGTCTTAAGTGTGGAGTTGTCTTCTGCATTATTAGTGCCTTAAGTGTGTGTAGAAGGTCAAACAACCAACAACTACAAAAAAGCCATGTCTGTAGAGTCCTTTCAAAAGTTGATGAACTTTTTCTGAATGAATGAAATAAACCTTCCAGGCTGTTCTTTTCCCCAGCAAAAGCCAGGGTCCAAACCAGACATATTTCCCTGTCTCTAGGAAAGACTTTCAGCAGCTACAATTCCCCCTATCGTCTCTTTCCTGAAAGGAAGGAAGCTTCTTTTATACCCTGCCTCCACGCCAGTATGTCTTGTCAGAGTAGCGTACAAATCCCAGCGGCAGTGGGACTGACTTCCAGGAGTTTCCCATTTACTGGCAGGGAGGGGAGCCCCAGTTCACTCTACTCTTAGGTGAGCTAGTGCTGGGGCCCTAAAGAAAGACAGCAATTTGAGTCTGACTTTCTAAATCCTCTACTCCTTGCCTTTCTGACACCACTTCCTTCATTGTCTTCCAAAACAGGATAATGGAGCCCCAGAGGCTTCCTTCACATTCTTAAATGGACTGGTACAAACTGTGACAGTGTGTGCATGGAGCTATACCCAGAGAATGAAGACCTGTGTTCCTGCCCAGTCCAAACAAAAGATGGAAGCAATCTGTATCTGCAAACTGAATCTACTATTAACTTCTGTTGGGAGCATAACCTCTGGAGAGCATCCACTAAGGAAGAATCTCTGAACAGCTTACATTAAGGACAGTACCTTCCAGGGGGAGCAGAGAAACTTGTTATTAATTATTACTTATCAGCTGTGTGACAGGAATGCCTTTAGGTCTCAAGTAACTGCAGGACCTCTTTGTGCTAGGCCAGGGGTCGGCAAACTTCAGCACACGGCCCATCAGGGTAATCCGCCTGTGGGCCGCGAGACATTTTGTTTATGTTGACCCTCAGCAGGCACAGCCCCCCGCAGCTCCCATTGGCCAGGAATGGCGAACTGCGGCCACTGGGAGCTGTGGGGAGCTGCGCCTGCAGACAGTCAACGTAAACAAAATGTCTTGCGGACCACCAGCAGATTACTAAGCACAGTGTTTGCAGGATCAATGCCCCTAGGTCCTTTTCTGCAGAACTGCTGCCGAGCCATTCGGTCCTTAGTCTGTAGCTGTGCATGGGATTCTTCCCTCCTAAGTGCAGGACTCTGCACTTGTCCTTGTTGAACCTCATCAGATTTCTTTTGGCCCAATCCTCCAATTTGTCTAGGGCCCTCTGTATCCTATCCCTACACTCCAGTGTATCTACCTCTCCTCCCAGGTTAGTGTCATCTGCAAACTTGCTGAGGGTGCAATCCACACCATCCTCCAGATCATTTATGAAGATATTGAACAAAACCGGCCCGAGGACCGACCCTTGGGGCACTCCACTTGATACCGGCTGCCAACTAGACATGGAGCCATTGATCACTACCCATTGAGTCCGACATCTAGCCAACTTTCTATCCACCTTATAGTCCATTCATCCAGCCCATACTTCTTTAACTTGCTGGCAAGAATACTGTGGGAGACCATGTCAAAAGCTTTGCTAAAGTCAAGGAACAACACGTCCACCGCTTTCCCCTCATCCACAGAGCCAGTTATCTCATTGTAGAAGGCAATTAGATTAGTCAGGCATGACTTGCCCTTGGTGAATCCATGCTGACTGTTCCTGATCACTTTCCTCTCCTCTAAGTGCTTCAGAATTGATTCCTTGAGGACCTGTTCCATGATTTTTCCAGGGACTGAGGTGAGGCTGACTGGCCTGTACTTCTCAGGATCCTCCTTCTTCCCTTTTTTAAAGATGGGCACTACATTAGCCTTTTTCCAGTTGTCCGGGACTTCCCCGGATCGCCATGAGTTTTCAAAGATAACGGCCAATGGCTCTGCAATCACAGCCGCCAACTCCTTTAGCACTCTCGGATGCAGCGCATCCGGCCCCATGGACTTGTGCTTGTCCAGCTTTTCTAAATAGTCCTGAACCACTTCTTTCTCCACAGACGGCTGGTCACCTCCTCCCCATGCTGTGCAGCCCAGTGCAGCAGTCTGGGAGCTGACCTTGTTCGTGAAGACAGAGGCAAAAAAAAGCATTGAGTACATTAGCTTTTTCCACATCCTCTGTCACTAGGTTGCCTCCCTAATTCAGTAAGGGGCCCACACTTTCCTTGACTTTCTTCTTGTTGCTAACATACCTGAAGAAACCCTTCTTGTTACTCTTAACATCTCTTGCTAGCTGCAACTCCAGGTGTGATTTGGCCTTCCTGATTTCACTCCTGCCTCCCCGAGCAATATTTTTATACTCCTCCCTGGTGAAATAAGGGTGGCAATACTGCAACACCACCCTAAAATAAACTTGTGACCCCCCCTTTCAATTCCCTTTTGGGTCAGGACCCCCAATTTGAGAAATGCTGGTCTCCCCCCGTGAAATCTGTATAGTATAGGGTAAAAGCACACAAAATACCAGATTTCACGGGGGGAGACCAGATTTCACGGTCCATGATGCGTTTTAATGGGCATGAATTTGGTAGGGCCCCAAATGATAGGGTAGAGGAAAAAAACAGCCGTAGGACTCTATCACGCAGGATGCTGTGCACTCTAGCCCAGTCCAATAATACACATAATCCATTGTCAGTGGGACTACTCATTCCATTGTTAGTGGGACTACTCACATGTTTAATTTTATGCATTTATGCATATATGCTTAAGTGTTTTTTCTGGATCAGGCTACATTGCTTAGTATATTGCAGCATCAAGTCCATAGTGCATTTGGGCCAACATAAAAGGGGCTTTTTGAATTTTGCTTGGCCTCAACAAATAGCAAGACGCCTCAATTCTCCCTAAAATACACACGCAACTGACATATATGTCTAATAATTTGCATTCAGTATTGGAAAAGCTATATTGGAAATATAACAGTATGAATGTAGTGTTATTTTAATAAAAAGTGAAAGTTAAAAGCCAGGCCAGCTGTAAGCAATTAGTATTGAACACCACTGCTATGGCATTTTAACAGTGGCAATTTGCAATCAGGAGAGAAAAATGTTTCTATTCTGCCAGCTGGGGATTTTTGGCAAAACAGTTATGTTTTTAGAAGGAAAACAAATCCCTTTAAAGAAATAATAATAACAAATTAGGATTTTACCTCAAGAGGTGTATTCTAAAGCTTCGGTCACTTCAGTGCTGAGCATTCAGTGAAATATATCATATCTAGTTAACAAAAATCTTATTAAAAATGGAAGAAGAAATAAGAAAAAATTGGAAGAAAATCTATTCATTCATCTGCATTCAGAAAATGAGCTCCATTTCTAACATCTGAAGTCCAAACAGCCCTGAATTTATTTTCCATTCATGAAAATAAACAATTTTCTATTGACATACAATAATTACTCTCTAATCTTCATTCTTGTGCAGTAAATGGGCGTAGATCTTTCAGTTTTCTTGTAATACTGTATATAATCAAGTACATGCAAATAACAATAATCAATTTATAATACTTTGCCAACAGAAGGCCTTCTCACCACACTCTGTGATCTCTAGCCCTAGTAAGCTTTTGTGGTGGTAACACGTTTACTAGTGGAGCAGTGTGATTTTTTAAAAATATGTAAGTGTCCCTGGTGTTTTCATCTGCAAATGTTATACAGACAGCAAGGTTTACTGAGTACACTGCAGTAGTGAAGTAAATGGGTGAGGGATAATGTCAAGAAAAACATCTTTTGGCATTTGTGGCAGCCTCTTTCAAGCACGTGGATGTGCGTCCCTCCCAATTGTATATGGATATTGGATGCATCAGTTCCTATCTCTGCTGCATGTCCTGCCTTCTTGAATGTGATTCAAACCTCTGTCAACCTTTCCCTGACTCCAGTGATATGCACTAAGGTCCTGATTCAGCAAAGAACTTAAGAATGCACTTAACTTTAAGAATGTGCTTAAAAGTGTTTTGTTGAATAGGAATGGACTCATTAAATTTGTACCCTTAAAGATACGCATATGGTTCAGTACTTTGCTGAACTGGGGCCTTTAGGAACAATCTGTGTCTGAATGAATTTTCCCTAACACATCTAATACAGTCACTAGAATTAAGTCATGTCATTTTAAAGAATTTTCAGGAAATGCAAAATTACAGAAGTCGAGTTAATTTAGTTTGACAAATGAACCAAATCTGCTTTTTGATTTGTGAGAACACAATATCTGCACAGTTTTGCAGCCTTGCAATGTGCATAAAGCCACAGAGTACATTATCCAGCTGGAGAGTTTTTGAAATAAAACCTAAACGATGTTCCCTGTATTTGCAAATGAATTAAGCTGATGAAGTTTCAAAAGTGCCATCACTAAGAATCTGACCTTTTCAGCTAAGATGAAGATTGCAATCGCTTTGTGTTACCATCTATTGGGAAATTATGGTTAGAAGAGTGTAGAAAATGAAAAAAAAAAGTATAAAAGAAAGAGTCATTTAAGGCACATCCCCTAATAGCTGGAACTTAAATTATCTCTCACGTTGCAGACAGCAGGCTTTGTGACCTTCGGAGTTACCAAAGGAGGGCATTAGACAGAGTTTCACAGAACTCTGAAGACCGAACACAGCAGGGATGAGACATGCTTGGTCTGGTTAAGATTTGGATCACTGCTTTGGTTTTTCTCTATACATTGTATGCACCATTTCCCCTCACAGTAGCCTCTGGAGTCCCCCATCTTGTTTTCTTTCTATGTTTTGGATGTAGACTTTATAGCAGGAACAAGAGAAAAATATATATGTGGTTACGAGAAAAACATTTACCTCATCCTTATCCTTACCATGTCTCGGATAGGTTTCAGCAACAGCAGCAGAAGAGATGAGGCCATGGAATCAACTGTATTGTAGAAGGACTTCTGTGTAATTAAACCTTCCCTCTGTTGATGGAAAAATCTCCTCCAACCAAGAATTAAAGGTGAAGATTTTTATTTTCAGAACAGGTATGAAGGACATAGCATTGCCTTTCCTTAAAGGCTTCAAGTTAGAGCTGGTACATTTTGTTTCAATACAACCGTTTTCCATGCTGTTTCATCTAGATCTCAGTGTTTCATGGGACTGCATCAACTCTGAACAATTTGAATTGAAGTGGAATGTTGTTTTGACTTTCACAATTTGTTTTTATGTTTAATTTTCAAAACCTTTTTTAAAGCTTGTAATCAATGTTAATATTATACAACTATTATAATGTAAAATATTAAATGTATAACATTATAATGTCTAATTTTTGACATTATCAAAATGAAACATTATCAAACCAAATCAAGATATTTCAGAACTTCTGTTCCATGGTAACTTTCAAATTTTCAACTTGTCATCCTGCTTTCAGATGAAAGGAAGTTTCAGAATGTTGGAATTTCCCTCAGGATGGCCGCTCTACTTTCAGTGCTTTCTAGAGAATAAGGAGGAGCTGAAATATCAGCAGTGCAACTTTCTGCTGTGTTACCATAATATGGCAAGGCTAGAATTAAGGAGTTCTGTATTACCTAGATACTGTGGGAAATACGGTACAGAATTGTGTAAAAAATAATTCTCTTCCAGAAAGGAAAGGTGGTACCCTTTCAGCCAGAATTTAGTCTCTGAGGAAGAGGACTCAACACAGCAAAGAGGGAATTCTGAGGGTCATGCTGAGTGTTGTCATGCTGAGTGTTGTCATGCCAGGCTGATGTACAGTATAAAACCTTGTTTCTGTCAATGTCAGGTGCCACAGGTCTCAAACGCAGCCCTGAAAGATTGCAAAGCAAGACCCTTGCCTTCTGCATCACCACACTGCAAGGTCAGATGAAGAAACCACAGCTAATGCCCCACCACCAGAGGCCACACCTGCTGACTCAGAAAAGTCAGGTGGCTAGAAGCAGACTGCTGATTGGACCCTACCTAGGGTTCCCACCTGTCTCGGTTTTACACGGACAATCTGGTTTTCGGCTTCTATGTCCGGGTGCCATTTAGGGTTGCCAAGTGCCCGGTTTTCAGGGGCCTGGCAACCCTAAACGGCAACTGAACCAAAAGGCCAGTTACTATGAGGAGAGAGAGGCACCAGATCATTAGCCCAGGCCAGCCCCTGCTCAGCAGGCTATAGGCAGGTTCCTTGAGATGATCCAGCGAGCGACAGTGGGGAGCGGGGCAGAGAAGCGAGCAATGGGGGCGGGGCCTTGGAGGAGAGACAGAACAGGGGGCGGAGCCTTGGGGAAGAGGCAGAGCAGGGGGAGAGTCTTGGGGGGAATAGGTGGGGCAGGGCTAGGGCCTCGGGGTTCAGTTACTAGCAATTAGAAAGGTGGCAACCCTAACACCACAGGGTATAAAGCTTCCTGTTTCACCCCCATCTGAACAATTATTTGCTAGGCCTACTGCTGTCTAGACTCCCGATACCAAATCCATATTCCTGGCTCCTGCTGACTCGCCTTGTTCCTGTTACCATGCCTCATCCCCACTGCTGCTACCACACCCTGCTCCTTGTTCCTCATCTTGATCCCCTGCTGACTCTATCTTTGACTGTTAGCATGACTTCTGACTCCAGCTTAATCCTTGGCGTGGCTCAGAGTCCAACTCTTGGCATGGTTTCCGACTCTGACTCTGGCTTTCACTTTTGGTGTGACTCCCGAACACAACCCTAACTCCACCCCTGACCACTAGATAAGACTGCCCCCTTATGGGCCTTGACAGTCACTTTTGGAAGAAATCATTTACCTGCATACCAGCCCAGACAAGCTGCAAAGGGTGGGGAAGAAGGAGAGAAACAAGAAAAGTTATAAAGTTATAAACAAAGCAATTGTGGCTGAAGTATTAGACTCCAGGGAATTTTTAATGTATTTGTTTTCCCAAGTCACTAATTCTCCATGTAGACCCTGTTGATGCACGTAACCGTTTGTTAATGTGCTTTGATCTAGTCCTCTTTGAAATGGGACTTGATCAAAACGCATTCACAAACTGTTAATGTGCATCAGCAGGGTCCACATGAACAGCTAGCCTGTGGCATGCTAGAGTTGGGTAGATTTACATTCCAGCTTGCCAGGATGTAAATGTTCACATAGACACACCCTTTGATTGTAGATCTTTCAGATTATAATATCTTTGGGGCAAAGGCAATCATCTAATATATGCGTGTATAGTGCCAAATACCATGGAGCCTTATATCACGGAGGTGTCTAGGTATTACTAAACTATGAATCAGACATATTTTCATGGCTTTTTATGCTATTCCAGTAAGGGACTCACTATTCTAGTTCAGAATTGGTGCTATCTGCTTTGTGGATACATGGGAGACATTAGTCTTCAAGGATATTATTCTGAGACCTTTCGGGAGCACTACATTCACCTAAAAATATTTAAAATGTACAGCACCCATTCTGCTCCTTTCACTCATCACCTTAAAATTAATCTATCTCCTTTGCCTAGAAGAAATCTGCTGAGTATTCTTCTGTGAACAATACTTAAAAAGACTTAACAGGTGACATGGAAAAGTATGCGCTAGAGCCCTCAATATGGCAGGCTGAGAAAGCCATTCAGCACAAACCTGGGACTTCATTTTTTTTCTGATAGGGTCTATGGTGGTCAGCACATTACAAGTGGTCTTATGTGGTGTCCACCAGGCACCAGGCTATGTGTTCATTCACCAGAGAGTCCTACTGCAGCATGGAGCTACTTTGGGGTTTTTTTTTTTTTAAAAAAGTGTAAATAAATTATAGTTGGAAAATCAAATAATACTGATTTTTTTAAAAAGTGACTTACCTGCCTCTGTGAGATGGTACCATGCAATATGCTTCAGTTCTGCAATGACCATGTGGGTAGCCTCAGAAATGTCAATGTGCTGATGCTCTTATTTCATCCACCTTTGTCCTTTTTAAAATTATTTATCGGAAATCTCAGACTTTTCTATCCCACGTGAGTTGAAGAGCTCATGCAGCAAAGAAATGTTAACTTTTCTGTGTCTCCCATGTAGCTGCTGGAGCATACGTAATGTCATGTAATGAGCAGGAATAATCTAAGGCCAGAAGGGTACAAGAGTCATTCCTTGCTTGAAGATGACTGCCTTTTCAGTATGGGGATTTGTGAAGTGTTAGTGTGTTTACGGCTAGCTGTGCCGTACATTAGTACCAGACCTCTATAAACCTGATGCTCAGTCCTAAAGACTATCTTTTGTGACTGTAGCATACATAGTTGTGGTCATCTATGAAAGCAATTTGCTAGATGTGCAAAATAATTGAAGTATAAAGTACATTCATTAGTTATATATATATAAAGTTAGTTCAGTACTTACACACTCTCTCTTCATTAATGAACAGCAAAAAGGTCAGTTATGTATAAAATTACATTATGGAAATGCTGCTTGAGTTTATATAGCTAGTGCTGACATGAGTTTTGCAATTAAGCAGGGATTAAAACATTTTGTTATATATGAACCACTTCATATGCATGAAGAACACAGTGTAGCCTCTGAAATGACAGCACTAATTCTTTGAGTATAGAATTATTTTTCTGAGAATTTACAAAAGAATTAGTTAGTTTCAGCGTTAAAATGTTTATAAAGAGGTCTGTTAAGAAATTTAGCACCCTGCGTCAGACCCGTTTTCTTTTGTCCTGAATAATCTCAGTAATTAAATAATAATTCCGACGCTTCAAATTTAAACCTAGTTAAAATTCACTGAAAGCTTGTGCGGATGGCAATTTTTTTCCTTATAAAAATTCCTTATAAAAAAATCATTTTTTGCTGTTATTCTTTATAACTGAAAGTTGCTTATTCAATGGGAGCTGACAAATAACAATCTTTTATAGAGAATTCCATGAAGAAATTGTTTACTTTAAAAAGGGCTGCCATCTCCTATTGTTTTCAAAGGGACTGAAGACACAGTTGCCCTCTTCCAAATGGCATCTGCCTCCCATTATCCTTAATAGGCATGAAGCCAAATTGCCCTCAGTTAATATAGGTGCCCCTAACAGCATAGACAATATGACACCATGAGGAAGAAAAAGAAAAGAAAATAACCTAATGTGACTTTAAAAATCAGTTTAATTAATCTAGAACTATAAACACTACTATAAACTAATTATAATTGTATATTTATGGCATGATGTCATTACAGGGCACAGTTAAGGTTATTTGAGTACCTTAGCTGTGCATTTCTGTTCCTTAATATGTAAATTTTTTTTAAAATGTGTGCTTAGGTTTGTAATGACCGTTTGCCCCTGGTGTGCTGAGACCACTGCCTATCATGTTGGCCATTTTTGGCTCATTTTTGACTTGTACTCCCCCAACTGTCTTTCTGGATTGTAAGCACTTTGGGGTATGGACTGTCTTTTTGTCCTATATTTGTACAGTTCGTGGCACAATGGGGTCCTGGTCCATGGCTGGGACTCCCAGGTTCTACAATACTACTACTTCTAATAACGATAGATGGTTCTGGAGATTACATCAGTGCTATGTTTTTACCCTTCAATTACTTATCTGTGATCGCAACCTTAACTTCAGTTTAACAAAATGTTATTTGTGAAAACAGCTTAAAGTACTGCTCAATCAAACCTCTTGACAGGAGTGAGCTCCTTCAGTTGAGCCTGAGGACTAGCGAGCCCAGCCTCCAAGCAGATTAAAGGGCTCTGCTGAGTTGTGGTAGGACCGACTGATTGGCTAGCCCACCTGACTGGCTGACAGAAGTCAAGCAGGCATGCTTTTAAACTCAACATCAGCAGATTGCTGACTGCTCAGTGTGTATGCCCATAGTTGTGATCACTTCTGTGCCTGCCTTGATCCCAGTCTGATCCCTGTTCTGCTTCAGCCCTGGTTTGCTGTCTGCTCCTGGCTCCGGCTTTAAGTTAAGCATGACCCTTGGCTTGACTGCTAGTTCCCAACTCTTCCTCTGACCGCTGGCTCTGGTTCCTGGCTCCCAACTCCTCCTTCAACCACTAGGCCTGACTTCTGCTCCAGCCATTATCTGTGACCACCTATGCCCCAGACACGACACCTCTGAGCAAAGTTACAGTTTTGGAGGATGTATATTACAGCTACTGAGGCTGATGCAATACTGTATTACGCTAAATGGAGTCACAGTCACATAAAACGGAAGTAATACAAGTGTTGTATCAGATCCACTTTTTTCTAGTCCATCCTCAATTTCTTTTGATCTAGTTTCTTTATTGGTGCCCATCATTGTGGTATCTGGGTGCCTTATTTAGACATGTCAAGGTAAAGTCACTGCCTTTTTCAATTAGGCACTGGTAGAAATGGACCAAATATAAACTGATGTAGTGATACATGCCTGAACCTGCAGACAAGCAGAAACAATAGCTCTAAGAGGTGTGAACTGAACTATTCATCTAAATCAATGCCCTGTGGATTTTGCAATTCTGTGCCCATGGAATCTGAGTTTTTTCATGATACCATGAAATGGAGAATTTTGCCAAGGGATTTACCATTTTGCTGCAGCCAGAGATTCAACATAATTTTTCTGTCTCCTTGCCCGGCTGGGACTTGCCTGCGGTGGTTTCTTGTTCCCCAGCTTTCTCTTCAAGAGAAGGGCCACTAGGATGATCAGAGGAATGGAGAACCTACCTTATGAGAGGAAACTGTAGGAGCTTGGATTGTTTAGCCGAACAAAATGAAGGCAGAGGGGAGATATGAATGCCCCCGCCATATATATATCAGAACAATAAACACCAAGGAGGGAGATGACCAATGTTAAGGGCCAATGTTGGCAGAAGAGCAAATGGATATAAACTGGCCCATCATCAAGTTTATGGGTGAAATCAGACAAAGGTTTGTAACCATCAGAGAAGTGAAGTTCTAGAACAGCCTTCCAAGAGGAGCAGTGGGGGCAAAAAACCTAACTGGCTTCAAGACTGAGCTTGGTAAGTTTACGGAGTGGATGGTATGATGAGGTTGTCTAGAATGGCATATGGCCCATCCATGACTGCTATTAGCAAATACCTCCAATGGCTGGAGCTGGGACACTAGGTGGGGAGTCCTCTGAGTTACTACAGAGAATTCTTTCCCAGGTGTCTGGCTCATGGGACCATCAGGATCTAACTGATCACCATATTTGGGGTCAGGAAGAAACAAAATTTCCCGTCAGGCCAGATTGACAGTGATCCTAGGGTTGGTTGGTTGGTTTGTTTTTGGCTTCCTCTGCAGCATGGGGCACATGCGACTTGCTGGTTTGAATTAGAGTAAATGGTAGATTCTTTGTAACTGGAAGGTTTAAAATCATGATTGGAGGACTTCAGTAACTCAGCCAGAGGTCAGGGGTCCATTACAAGAGTGGGTGGGTGAGGTTCTGTGGCCTGGAATGTGCAGGAGGTCAGAGTAGATGATCATGGTCCCTTCTGGCCTTAAAGTCGAGATATAGTGCATTGCTCTCCAGAGTCAGGCAGCAGGACACCTCCCTTTCTCCTCTCTTGTGGGTCCATCACTTATACCCTGACTTTTCTCTCTGGGAGACTCAGACCAAAATATAGGTGCTGGAAACTAGGGGTGCTGCAGCACCCCTGGATTGAAATGATTTCCATCATATCCAGGATTTACAGTTTAGTTCAATGGCTCTCAGCACCCTCACAATAAAAATGGCTCCATCACCCCGGACCAAAATATACCCCAGAGTGTCAGCTACCATGATACTTCCAAGGCGTTGTCACAGGAGCTGGAAAAGGATTCTGAGGCATGTATAAAAGGAGGGATCACAGCTCTATTTGGAAACTAACCATCCATCTTTATGAAAGAAAACCATTGAACTCTTCAATTGAAAGCTTACGGGTTTACACAATCAGAAGACTGTTTTATCAAAGGCAATGTTGTAAATGTGAAAGGTTTTACTGCCAATAGCAAAAGCTACCAAGCTCTTTATTTTTGGGGAAACAGTCATTGCATCCTGTGTCTAAAATAGCATCAGTGTAATGTCCAGATCTGCTGCTACCAGTCAAGTGAAAGCAATCCCATCTCTAATGATGCCATCACCTGATGAAGATGGGGAAGTAACATCAGAGCACCTCCCAAAGTCCTCAGCTATTCTCTTGCCCAAAGTGGCAAAGAGTGTTTGGGGAAATATGAAGCTGCCAGTACCATGAGGAAGAGAAAGCGCAAAAATCTGGACTGGGGAAGGGGCTGGGCTACTGAAGAGCTGAAATCCTCCTGCTCCACCTCCCCAAAAATCACTTATCTTGAGATTGACTGTTTCACTACGGGTATGTCTACACTGGCAAGTTTCTGCACCACAAGTTATACCACTTTTATTAAAATGCTGGAATTAAACCGCTGTTGTGTGTCCACACTGTGCTCCTTGGGACGCTAGAGCGCATCCACATTAGCAGTTCTTGCAACAGCAAAGAGAGCAGTGCATTGTGGGTAGCTATCCCACTGTGCAACTGGCTGCAGGATGCTTTGGGAAGGGTTTGCAGTGCCTCATGGGGCAGGTACAGTGTCACATGATGCAGGTTTCCCAAACCCATTGTTCCATGGGCATCCTACTACATTGCCAGCTGCTTTTCAACTGAAGTGTGTGTGTGTGTGGGGGGGGGGGGGGGCAGAGTGTGTGACAGAGAGTGTGTGTGTGTATGGAGAGAGACCGTGTGTTTTGGGGGACAGAGAGTGTGTCAGCATGCCGTCTTGTAAGTTCAGACAGTGGCATGAAGCAACCTGTCCTGAGGCAGGGGCAGGGGGAAACCCTACCAGCCCCCGCCTCCCTCTCTGGGCTCTCTGCACAGCAATCTCTCGCTCTTTCTTTGTCTCTCTCTCACACACACACACACCTCCCTCTGTGTTCAACAGCGCGAGCATTCCACATTCATGGTTTGTTTTGTGTCGCGGAGCAGATCAGCACAGCACGCAAGGGCTGTCAGAAACGGTGCTTTGAAAGGGGAGGGGCGCATGTCTCCGCAGCAGCCGAGTTCAAAACAATGAACAGAGCGGTCCCTTGAGGCATTATAGGACAGCTCCAAAGGCCAATTACAGGGCAGAAAGCAATCAAGTGTCTACACTGGCAATAGAGCGCTGGAGCCTCTGCGCAAAGAGCCTTACGACTCTCGGCGAGGCGGGTTTTTTGCAGCGCTGCAACTGAGGAGTTTCTGAGCACAAAGTGGCTTGGCAGTGCGTCTGCAGTCGGAGCGCAAAAAGCTGCTTTACTGTGCAGAAACTAGCCAGTGTAGACAAGTCCCAAATACTTAGTCACTGGGTGAGAGACAAAGAGAATGACTTTATTCAGGCAAAAAGAAAAGGAGTACTTGTGGCACCTTAGAGACTAACCAATTTATTTGAGCATGAGCTTTCGTGAGCTACAGCTCACTTCATCAGATGCTGTAGCTCACGAAAGCTCATGCTCAAATAAATTGGTTAGTCTCTAAGGTGCCACAAGTCCGCCTTTTCTTTTTGCGGATACAGACTAACACGGCTGCTACTCTGAAACCTGTCTTTATTCAGGCAATTGTCAGATCAGCTTGTGTCCGTGCTCCCACCTTTCCTGTTTGCAGCTGGAAGTCTGCCAGGTCCATCAGCCTATGAAATTCGGGAATCCTCTACAGCAGGCCATAGAAAGAGAAGCACAAAGAAACAGTCCTATACTACAGGCAAAGTACCTGCCAATCAGCAAGGACTCTGCCCATCATACCCCTCTAGGAGCTCCTCTAATTGGAGAAGCCTTCTCCCATCTGAAAGAGCAAGTGGAAGCAGGAGCTAGAGATTCCAAGTACAATATAAACCAAACTTTGAAATTATTTGAGAACAACAATCCCAACTGAAGTTCTATTATTTTAAAGCATCTTAAAGTAACTTTTAAAATTTGATATGGGGAAAGAATTTCCCTTGAAGATAAATATTTTGCAGTCTCCTGGTCACCATGCGGAAAACTCATCAGGCTTCAGTGGAGTTACAATGGGGATTCATATGGTCCCTTCTGTTATATGTAAATTCAGCAAGTACTTCTGCCAACAATGACAACAATTGTGGGAACAATATTGCAATATAAAATGCTGGCTAGCTAACACCCTCCACTGCATCCTGTGCCTGATCTGTGAATAAAGAGAGGAATTTAGTTCCCAACGTGTCAGTCTGTGACATTTCACAAGCACTACATTCCCTTCCAAAAAAAATCAGCCAGTGACATAGGGAAAGTGCTACAGTGACTGGATGATAAATTGCCTGCTGCTAACCATTGCAAATAATAAATGAAAACACCCAGGGCTAAATCACACCTCTCACAGCCCAGAGGGAAAATATGATCCTCTTTGGGACCAGACATTTCTGCCCTCTGACAGTTTTCTTTTCCCATTCTCCTTTCTCTCTCTTACTTGTTCTCTCCCCTTTCTTTTTTCTGTAGTTCATTTCCTTCAGCAACTCCCAATCCCCCAGTGTGACCTTCACGCCCACCCCCTTCTCATCCCAGCCACTAAAAAAATGAGTAATGAAATATTGCTGATATTTGAAGTGTCATAATTTTGCTTTTGAGACATGATTCATGAGGTGGGAGTAGGGTGGAGTACACACCACTAAAAGAGTCAGGGTTCAGGCTGTCTGGAGACAACACTCAGTTCACATTGGAAAGGTTTTCTTTGTAACCATAAGGGATAAAACTTTCTCAAAACAAAACAAACAAAAAAACCCATCCCTTTGAGATTCTGCTCAGTGGATGTATCAGACAGGCAACATAAATACACCAGGCATTTACCAACCTCTTGTTAACCAAAAATCACGTATCCTGAGGTTGACTGTTCCACTAAATACTCAATCACTGGGTGAGAGACAGAGAGAATGACTCTATAGTTCAGTGGTTAGTCCACCCACTTGGGAGGTAGGAAACCCTGGGTCCAGTCCCTCTGCTTTAATCAGTCATCTATCATTATTTATCCACAGTGGAGCAGCTTCAACAGGGGAGGTTGAAGGCATCCCACATCAGAATATCCCATAGCCCCATGTTTAGAGCACCACTGAGAATTTGAACTGAGGTCTTCCACCTCTTTCTCCCCTTCAGGCAGAGCAAGGGGGAATTGAACCAGGGCCTTCCACATCCCAGGCAAGTGTTCTAACCACAGGGCTAACAGGTAGAAGATGGGCACCACTGGTGGCACCAACACCCATCAGAGCACCTATCTTCCCTGGGTTTGTGGATTACTCTGGGGCTTGGGTGGGCAATAGTCCCCCAGATACCTAGGGTGAGGCAGCAGGGCACATGCTTAGATGCAGAAACATAGGTGTGGGGGACTTTTACTTAGGCACTGAGTGAGTTTAGGCGCCTACAGCGTTCAGGAGAAGTTTTGTGGATTGCAGTGGAGCCTAAAACTGGGACTTCGGTTCCTCAGTCTGGGGCTTAGGTGCCTAATTTCCTTTGTGTCTCTTGAGTCTATCACTGTAAGGCATATTGTCTAATCCTTTAAGTATTCTTGTGGCTCTTCTCTGAACCCTCTCCAGTTTTTCAACAATTTTTCTAAGCCTTCCAACCCACCCTCCTATCTTAAAGTCCTTTTCTTTAAATGCATCTGGTTTCTGCTGAAACATCTGGGTAAAGGGTGTTGTACTATACTGTAGTTCCTGTGATGGATACAGTGTGATTATCATGAAGGACAAAAGAATGAATTATAATAATCTGTTGCTTATTATAAAGTGTAGGCAGGATTTAAGAAGTTTAAGGAAAGAAACCCTAAATTTCCAGAACTGATAAAAAGTGGATTAAGTTATATTTGCAAGATTTGCAGAGCTGGTTTTAAGACATAACAGTCCCACAAGGGACAGGCTCCTCTTGTTACATAAAAAGGGAAAAACACAATTCTGCACAAGGTTAAAGACTTTTTTAATCACAGACCGAAACATCATGATTACAAAACTGATGGTTAGATTTAAAACCACCCTATACACATTTCTGTGGGAATATTTCCCCTTGACTCCCTAGCAGACTATGGGTTCAAGTGAAAAGCAGCACTGTTCACATTTGCCTTTGGGATTGAACTGTGAATTCCAGGATGCTGGTTCATGCTGCAAGAAGTCAGGTAAGGATGCTTGTTGGACACATTTCATTCACCCCGTTGGAAGTGGCTACTTTTAGAGATCTCTGCTACCTACATCAGAAATCCTAGTCATCTTGCAGCTTTCAGTCCAGAGCCTTCGCTGCAGCTCCTCATCATATGATACATCAGTAGATTTTGTCCTTTGCTCATTGTAAAGATAGATGCCACCAACTCCTTCCAGCTCTGGTGAGACAGCTGCATAGATGGATGTGGAGGCTCCTTCCTCTGGAGTCTGCAGACAGTAGAAAACAAAGCTAAATGAGACAGGTGCATATACATAAAGACATTGTTTTAATCACTATACACTACCAATATCAAAGAGCTTCCTTTGTCCTGTACCCAGCTTTGTGGTTTTATTCACACTCTGATGAGGAAGGGGAGGAAAAAGGCCACATATCCAGACAGCCCAGTATAGCATTTTATTAACATTCTATTTAGAGACAGCTTCAAGCCACAAAACTCTCACATGCACATGGAAAACTTTGAGATATTCAGAGACAGGATTTTAGTCCAGGCCCATCCTTTCCAGCAATAATCCAATAAGAAGTTTGTTTCTTAGGGAGGTAGTTAATTCATTTCTAAAAGCAAACAAAAATATTAAAATCGCTAGTGTAATTATTCATTTTATAAGGATAATGTTTTTTAATCTGCTCTAAGCAGATGAAGGTGTAGTCTGTGTGTATAAAGCACACTTTTTAATAATGTGGCATGAGCAAAAGACCATGACAACTATGACAGCAAATGAAAATTCTGCTGTTTAATCCAACCAGGAAAGGTAAACCAGAATACTATATTTTGCATAGAACATAATTATCAGAGTTCGCTGCTGTCAAAAAATAAAATGGAAGAAGCTTTGTAACATTTGGCATGAAACAAATGTTTAAATCAAATTAATACCTTATTTCATGAAACACCTTTCATCTTGAGGGAAGGGGGAAGTCCCGGATGACTGGAAAAAGGCTAATGTGGTGCCAATCTTTAAAAAAGGGAAGAAGGAGGATCCTGGGAACTACAGGCCAGTCAGCCTCACCTCAGTCCCCAGAAAAATCATGGAGCAGGTCCTCAAAGAATCAATCCTGAAGCACTTACATGAGAGGAAAGTGATCAGGAACAGTCAGCATGGATTCACCAAGGGAAGGTCATGCCTGACTAATCTAATCGCCTTCTATGATGAGATTACTGGTTCTGTGGATGAAGGGAAAGCAGTGGATGTATTGTTTCTTGACTTTAGCAAAGCTTTTGACACTGTCTCCCACAGTATTCTTGTCAGCAAGTTAAAGAAGTATAGGCTGGATGAATGGACTATAAGGTGGATAGAAAGTTGGCTAGATTGTCGGGCTCAACGGGTAGTGATCAATGGCTCCATGTCTAGTTGGCAGCCGGTGTCAAGTGGAGTGCCCCAGGGGTCGGTCCTGGGGCCGGTTTTGTTCAATATCTTCATAAATGATCTGGAGGATGGTGTGGATTGCACTCTCAGCAAATTTGCGGATGATACTAAACTGGGAGGAGTGGTAAATACGCTGGAGGGCAGGGATAGAATACAGAGGGACCTAGACAAATTGGAGGATTGGGCCAAAAGAAATCTGATGAGGTTCAATAAGGATAAGTGCAGGGTCCTGCACTTAGGACGGAAGAACCCAATGCACAGCTACAGACTAAGGACCGAATGGCTAGGCAGCAGTTCTGCGGAAAAGGACCTAGGGGTGACAGTGGACGAGAAGCTGGATATGAGTCAGCAGTGTGCCCTTGTTGCCAAGGCCAATGGCATTTTGGGATGTGTAAGTAGGGGCATAGCGAGCAGATCGAGGGACGTGATCATCCCCCTCTATTCGACATTGGTGAGGCCTCATCTGGAGTACTGTGTCCAGTTTTGGGCCCCACACTACAAGAAGGATGTGGATAAATTGGAGAGAGTCCAGCGAAGGGCAACAAAAATGATTAGGGGTCTGGAACACATGACTTATGAGGAGAGGCTGAGGGAACTGGGATTGTTTAGTCTGCGGAAGAGAAGAATGAGGGAGGATTTGATAGCTGCTTTCAACCACCTGAGAGGTGGTTCCAGAGAGGATGGTTCTAGATTATTCTCAGTGGTAGAAGAGGACAGGACAAGGAGTAATGGTCTCAAGTTGCAGTGGGGGAGGTTTAGGTTGGATATTAGGAAAAACTTTTTCACTAGGAGGGTGGTGAAACACTGGAATGCGTTACCTAGGGAGGTGGTAGAATCTCCTTCCTTAGAAGTTTTTAAGGTCAGGCTTGACAAAGCCCTGGCTGGGATGATTTAATTGGGGATTGGTCCTGCTTTGAGCAGGGGGTTGGACTAGATGACCTCCTGAGGTCCCTTCCAACCCTGATATGCTATGATTCTATGATTTCCTAGTCCAAAGATAGCATAGTGAAATATTATGGTAATCATATAACAAAGAGACTATTCACAGGGTAAGATATTACTCAACATGAGTAAAAAAATCTGGCCCAGGCAAGTACAGTAATGGTAAATGTTGATTTTTCAATAAAAACCACTCTACACTGGGAAGACATTGGGAACAGTAAAACCAAATATGGCCCTGATATTGCAAAGATTAATGTGCATGCTGAACTTTACATACTGGGCGTAGTTCCACTGGCTTCAAAGATACTATTTACACTGCTTTAAGTTAAGCATGTACATAATTCTTTGCCAAATAAGGGCTTAATTCTTAACCAGGACTGCCTTGTAAAGGAGGCTTGTATCTCAATTAAATTTTCGAACCTTGGATAAATAATAAATCATCATCACTAACAGCAACAAATTAAATTTCTTAATAGCAGAAGGATAGCAATTAGAAGTAATCATTAATATTTTATTAATATATTATATCTGTCAGAAGGAAAGCATTGAGTCTTAAGGTATTGTCTGTATTTTAATTATAAATCTAGTGATACAGTAAGCCTATTACTCATGTGATGGTTCATTGGACACTGTGTTACTGAATTCAACAGCTCTTTGGGACACACAAGTCTCAGCCCTGGTCTACACTAGGAGTTTAGGTCAAATTTAGCAGCGTTAAATTGATGTAAACCTGCACCCGTCCACATGATGAAGCCCTTTTTTCGGTTTAAAGGGCTCTTAAAATCGATTTCCTTACTCCACCCCTGACAAGTGGATTAGCACTTAAATCGGCCTTGCCAGGTCGAATTTGGGGTACTATGGACGCAATTAGACGGTATTGGCCTCTGGGACCTATCCCAGAGGGCTCTATTGTGACCGCTCTGGACAGCACTCTCAACTCAGATGCACTGGCCAGGTAGACAGGAAAAGGCCTGCAAGCTTTTGAATTTCAATTTCCTGTTTGCATAGTCACCTGCAGCTTGCCACGCTGGCCAGAGCTCATCAGCAAAGGTGACCATGCAGAGCTCATCATCAGAGGTGACCATGATGGAGTCCCAGAATTGCAAAAGAGCTCCAGCATGGACCGAACAGGAGGTACGGGATCTGATCGCTGTATGGAGAGAGGAATCCGTGCTATCAGAACTCCGTACCAGTTTTTGAAATGCCAAAACATTTGTCAAAATCTCCCAGGGCATGAAGCACAGAGGCCATAACAGGGACCCGAAGCATTGCCGCGTGAAACTTAAGGAGCTGAGGCAAGCCTACCAGAAAACCAGAGAGGTGAACGGCCGCTCCAGGTCAGAGCCCCAAACATGCCGCTTCTATGATGAGCTGCATGCCGTTTTAGGCGGTTCAGCCACCACTACCCCAGCCGTGTTGTTTGACTCCTTCAATGGAGATGCAGGCAACACAGAAGCAGGTTTTGGGGACGAGAAAGATGATGATGATGAAGTTGTAGCTAGCTCACAGCAAGCAAGCGGAGAAACCGGTTTTCCCGACAGCCAGGAACAGTTTCTCACCATGGACCTGGAGCCAGTACCCCCCGAACCCACCCAAGGCTGCCTCCTGGACCCAGCAGGCGGAGAAGGGACCTCCGGTGAGTGTACCTTTTAAAATACTATGCATGGTTTAAAAGCAAGTATGTTTTATGAGTGATTGAAAACACTCATTTGAAAATTTGAATGGATACTATTATGTAGCCATAATTACATGTACAGTGGTCACTGAGTAAATAGCTGGGTTCATAACAATGACAACATCTATGGTCAGTACAAAATGTCAGATACCACAAATAGACAGGACAAGAATCTGTGATACAGCTTTCAAGACCAGAGACTTCATCCTTGACTTAAAAAGCCTTATTCTACCCTTCTCTTCCATGCATCCCTCTCTCCCTCCTCCCATTTTCTCTCCTCTAATCCACTATTCCTCTATTTCTACCCTTCTCTTTGCTCTGCCTCAATTAGGGGCCAAGAAAGATCTGGAGATGTTTCATCAACTATACTATAGTGTTCTCCATAAAGACTTAGCCAGCACCACCAAATTGATTTCAGACTACTTGAACTGCTAACCCTGAGCAAAGTGAGGACTTTAATAGGTTCATGCAATATTAAAATGGTTTACATTTCACTTTTTAAAAAGAAAGACAATTAGAAACAGAGGAGACAGAGCTGAAAAGTGCTGCTCTTTCCAGGACAATGCTGTGGCGGAGGACAATTTATTCTGGAATCAGAGATATTAATATTAATATATAGTAAAAGATGCAGTACTGGGTTGAACAAATTGTGAATCCAGTTTCAAAGAAAAAAATTGAAGTATGGAAGGCTCAGCAAGAAAGACACATGTTTTAACTTGGATAATTGATACCTACTGCCAGCTTTTTCGTGGAAATTCTAGTACAAGAAAATTGAGAAAGCTTCTGAAGCCTTCTGTCAGACTCTAGGTGTGTCACTTAAAACAGAAACAAAGCTGAACTATTAAATGAGCAGACATTGACTTAGGAGGAGTATGGCCACTGTTCTGAACCCTACTGAAATCAGTAGGAGATCTATAGGTGCTCAGGGCCTCTGAAAAATCAAGACATTTTCATTTAAGAGCCTAAATATGCATTGAGGAAGCTAACCTTAAACGGTCATGTTTGAAAATTCTGGCCTTAGAAACAGGTTTTCAGAAGTATTTAGGGACCAAAAAATGTCAAAAGGTAGGTAGTGGGAGTTTTGAAAGTGCCAAGGTGCCTAACTCCCATTGATTTAAATAAACTATTAAAAGGATGTATGATGCAATGGTGGCAAATATGTTTTCAACATAGTGCAATGCTGGCTGTGACACCAAAGAGCTATGTATATTTATTAGAATATATAGAACTTTTATCTGAGGCCAGGAATTTATTAGAATATATAGAACTTTTATCTGAGGCCAGGAATAGTAACATGTTTTGTGTCTCACACATATGATCTGATGCTGGATCTAGTCTTCTGAACAACAAATTTAGCAAATTCAGCAACCACAGCATTACAGCTTGCTGAGGTATGAGCACTCATTTGATCAGTCACGTACTGAGTGGAAGCCTGTCAAAGCCAACAATTTGTACTACCAATGCGTGTATTTCATATGGTTGCATGCAGTGCAAAGGGGACTTAAAGATGTCCTAATCATGTAGTTGGGCCCTGAATGATCACAGTGGTCCCTTCTGGTCTTGGAATCTATGAATGGCATCAAGCCAGCATAGCCAGTTCTGCTCCACATCCTTCTAACCTCCCAGTGTAGGGAGGAAGACTGGAGGGAGGAAGACTGGAGAATACTGCACTCTAGAGATTCCTGTCAAAATAACAGCCTCTAGAGTGTTATAAACTGGGATAAGGTAGGGCAGCCCTGAGGCTATTCTAAGTTACACTGGGAGCTAACATGGTTCCCCAACTGCCCCCAGGATAGCAGGCCTATGTGAAGTATAAATTTATTACTATTAACCTTATCCTCTCCCATCCCTCTTCCCTCTTATTGTTTATCATGTTTTGATTTAAATTAGATTATAAATTCTTCAGGGAAGGAAAAGTATATTCTTATGTATTAATACAGCATCTCGCGCAATGGGGCCTCAACCCTAATTGGAATTTTAGGGTGTTAGAGAAACACAAATAATAAATAATACTAATAGTCTCATGGTGAATGTGTCTATTTGGACTATGAGTCTCCCTTCATAGTGATACCATTAGAAGGTATATGAATTGTTTCATCATGGCCCGTTTCTATTAGTTTGCTCCTTCCACAACACTATATAGACTGAACCATCATGGTTGATGTTTTGCAACCATATCTGTTCTAGGCGCTAGTCAAACAGGAGCTTAAACTGCTCGCTATGACAAACTGTATCTTCCCAACTCCATGGGCCTGTTTGGCAGCATCCCAGCCTATATAGAACTTATTGGACAGCAGCCAATATGGTTAAAATTATACATCTGTTCATTAGCAATTTTCCTCATAGGGACACAAGGCCATCCAATGAGAAGTCCTGATGCAGATGACTCTCAACATAACCGGGGGCGGCTCTACCAATTTTGCCGCCGAATTGCTGCCGCAGAACACGGACTGCTGCCCCATTCTGAATGCCGCCCCAAGCACCTGCTTGGAAAGCTGGTGCCTGGAGCCGGCCCTGAACATAACAACGTTAACCATAAAGTCAAAGGGCCTATTGCTAAGAAAAGGCCTACTGGTAAGTGAACCAAACCCCCATGAAGTTTTAAGAATAATTTTCAATAATAATATTAAGTAGTGTAACTTTTATGAAGAGGGAAATTTAGTTTAATAAGAATGGAAAGTTTATTTGCTTAATGTTTAATATAATATTCCTTTTTTAACCACAAAACATACTAACCACATGAGGATGTCAAGTCTGGATATTGCAATATGTGCTTAGAAATTTACAAACATGTTCCAGACAAAAGGGGATGTCTGTAACTGTCATGCGTAAAAAAAGGAAGTTATGGCTTGTCAACAACCTATCTATAAAAGATTGCAAGTTTGAGTTATTGGTCGGATCAGACAGGACTGGGATCAGGCTGGCATTGGCTGCAAACTTTGGATTGGGTATTGTATATCTATTCTTATTATGTGCTACTCTTAAATAATAAAGGCAACTTTATTAATAAAGACAATCAAGCCTGACTACTCCTGTCTCCCTATTTCATTGTTACCATCTCAGACCGAATCACTAACAATGAAAATGTAATCAATATATATGTAAAAGTAACACAAATTCCTCCATATTATAATAGTGCCTAGAGGCCCCAGCCACAAGAACTGCATTGTCCTAAGTACTGGACAAAGGTATAGTTAGAGCCAGTCCTTTCCCAGAAGAGATTACAATCTAAGCATACAAAGGTGGGAGGGGAAACAGAAGCACAGCCAGTCAGTGATTTGCTTAGGTCACAGATCAAAGATAGGAGTAGAACCCAGTTCTCTGGAGTCCCAGTCCAGTAACTTAGCCATCAAGTCCATGCTTGTCTTTCTTCTCTGAGTTTGTAATATAATATGTCATTCATTTATTTATAGTCATTTCTATGGCTTTCATTACCATAGCATGCAAGCACCTAATTATAAGAGAAAAAGTACAGATCTTTTTTAACCCTCTCCTCAATCCTAAATGTAGACTGATCTATCATTAACTAAGAATACTTAACCATAGTTTAGTATTCACACTAGAGACTTGTTATGTTAAAGAGCAATACTGTTATTCCTGTTAATCATGCTATGCCTTAATTCTACCGAGAGTTTTCAGCTATCATTGTTATTATCGGAGTCATATAACTGACAACATAAGACAGCTCCTCCTTCAGTAAACACAACAAAGCTACTTGGAGAGAGATCCTCTTTGATTTCTAATGCTAGAACATCTGCTCCATCTAATGACTTACATTCCCTTCCCTTTGTTGGGAAACCAATTTAAATATGAAGCAAAGAGTGAATGGATCAAAATTAAAAGAGGAATCAAAACAACAAACCCCTCCTGACAGCTTTTAATTAATAATTCTGCCATGCATAGTCTCATGCCAATTTATAGTTCATCCCCACTTCAGTGAATTCTTTCAAAGAATGCCAGGTTCTGGGTAACCACAATGATACACCACAGCAAATCAGTAGTGTTTAACTTACACAGATTGCTATATTACCAAGCCAAGATGTTATGAGAACAAGCAATGTCCCAACTAATAAAAATGTTTCCCAGTGGATTTGGAATTTATTTTCTTCTTAATTAAATGCACACCTGTGTAATGTACAATGACTTTTCACATCACACGCAATGATGTAAAATACTTTTCACAAAGCAATCACTCTATAACTGACCTATCTGTAGTGAAGACACCACTATACCAATGGGAGAGCTTCACCCATAGATGTAGTTAATCCACCGCCCTGAGAGGCAGTAGATATGTTGATGGGAGACGTTCGCCTGTTGACAGAGCACTGTCTACACAAAGGGGTTAGGTTTGTATAACTACATCGCTCAGGAGTGTGGATTTTTCACACCCCTGAGTGACATAGTTATACCAATATAGATCTGTAGCGTAGACCTGGCCTTAGGCAAGTCAGTTTACCTTTCTGTCTCAGTTTCCCCATCTATGAAATTGGATAATGATACTTTCTCACTTACTTTACAGGGTAGTTTGAGGATGAATTATCTATAGGATGCTCCGAACATACAAAGCACTCTAATGTTTTGATAGTATTAGTGTAGGAAACCTATTTGTCAACCGTCACAGGTTGATAAAGCATAACACAAAAAACATTCAGAGTAATTTATTAAATACTCCAAAGATATAGAGCACCAGGTATTTCAAGAGCACTACCATTTCCAAGTAAACACCTAGTGGTGTCAGTACTGGAACTGAGTAAGCCTTCAGTCCTAACTACCCAGAGAGTAAACAGATAAACTATCCTCTGAGGTGCCTGGTAAAGGACCTGATCCTGGCACCCCAGTCCCACTGAAGTTAGTCATTCATCTCACTTGGATAAGAAAGAATTAGGCCCAAAGTGTGTGTGTGGATAGTGTTCAGTAAGATAAGCAAACTACATAGCTATTTTTAGCCCTGCAGCCTGAGCCCTGTGAGCCCAAGTCAATTGACCTGGGCTCTGAGACTCAGGGCTGCAGATTTTTAGTTTGTAGTGTAGACTAACCTTGCGTCTTTTGACGAAGGAGAAGGGTAAGGAGGAAGAAGGATTATATTGCTTGATTTCTGAGCTTGAGATTCAACTGCAGAATCATGGTGAGGACTTCTCTAACTGGTCTTTGGGCATATTATTATATTGTAATAGACCTATGAATGAAAAGCACTATATGGCCCCAATCCAGCAAAGCACTAAAGTACATGAATAACTGTAAACACATGGGGAGTTCCACTGACTTCAGTGGTACTATTCATGTACTTAAAATTATGTACATGCTCAAGAACTTTACCAAGTCTGGGGCAACAGGAGCTAATTAGGGCACAGCTTGTCAGTCAACTAAAAAAAATCTCTCTAGATAGTCATAAGCCCCTTGTTGCCATGGCACATGAGCATCTCTTTCATGGGCATACCATGGGAAGTCTTCCCTCTACCTGTGCTCTCACATTTAAGAAAAGTCTGAATTTTTGATCACATACATCACAGCTCTGGTTAATTCCATTCATATGGTGCCACTCCAGAAAGGAGTTTCCACGGGAGAAGATTTATTACATTGTGCCATGCTTCTCAGTCACTCCCAGGGTGAAGTCCCTGGCTCCACTGAAGTCAATGAGAGTTTTGCCATGGACTTACATGGGGCCAGGATTCCACATTAGAGTATATAAGTCTATAGCAGAGACCTCAAAAATGTTTAACTCAGATCCAAAATACATAGTGGTGACATTATGCTATACATAGCAAAAAATGCATGGTTAACCCAAAGGTCCCATGTAGAGCCAACTGAAAAGCAGAATTTCCATCTCATGGGAAATTCTGGTATTTTGATATTTTTATCCTGAATTAGAACAGAGGGTCAAAATATCAACATTTTCATGGAATGAAAAGTTCTGAAAATTTTCAATTCAGAAACATTTTGTTTTGATTTTCTTGAAGGCAAAGTCAACCAACAATCAAGCTTTTCCAGTGAAAACATTTTATTATGGGAAAATATTTCATTTTACATTTTTCAGCCAGCCTACTTCCCATGCGTAATGAAATTTTGTGGCGACATTAATGGCACCATAATGTATATGTTTTGCAAAGATACCACATAAATAGTTATCTTTGCTCTATAAAATCTATTAAAAAATTCATTCTTCCAACTAGCCACACAATCTGAAAGGTCTCCTCTCCTGTGGTAGCTCCTAAAGCCTGGAGGAATGGTAGTCCTTTGTTTCAGTGCTAATAAATAAAACACATTTGTGTTTGTATATTTTCTCCCTGTAGTGCATTTTTAGAATAATTTTAGCAAATTGGGGGACCTTGCTGCATAACTTGCTATGTGACACTGGGCCACTGAAAAGGATGTACATTTTGCAAGTTTCTTCTACCTGATTCATTTCCCCCTGATTTCTATCATTATTGATAGATTTATACATTCATACATTTTAAGGCCTAAAGGATCCACCGATCTAGTCTGATCTTCTGTACAATGCAAGCTATAGAATTTCACCCAACAATTCCTGCATTAATCCCATAACTGGTTGGGCTACAGTGCATCTTTTAGAAAGACATCCAAAAATGCTTTAAGTAATAGAGAATCCACCACATCCTTTGGTAAGTTGTTCCAATGGTTAATTACGATCACTATTAAAAATCTGTGCCTTATTTTTTTGTCTGAATTGAGCTTTTTCTGCCTTTTTTCTGCTTGATTAAAGAGTTCATTACCATCAGAGATCTTCTGCACATCTAGGTACTCACAGACTGTGATCAAGTCATGTCTTAGCCTTCTTTTTGGTAAGCTAAGTAGATTTGGCTTCTTACGCTTCAGACAACAAGCAGGTTTTCAAGCCTTCCAATCGTTTGTGTAGCTCTTTTCGGAACCTCCAATTTATTCCCTTTTATGTGTATAACATAGGAAGCATGTTTCTAACTGGTAGTAACATTTTAAGGGCAACCATTGTAGTTGTTTTTGTTTTCTTATCAATTAAAATAAAATAGAATACTGACTGTTCATTAATTTCAAAATCATTATCAGCCAAATCATCAACTAGCTAAAAGCCGGAATAATGAAACATTTACCCTAGGACTTTTTCTTCCCACTACTTGGCTGCTTTCCTCAGTCTCTTCTGCGGTACTTCCTCCCTTCTCTTCCCTCCGCCCACCCGCACACACACTCCTTGCTACTTCTGTGTGCTAAGGATGAGAAAAATGGTACTGCCATGTTGGGGCAGGCTGCAGTCTTCTCCACAAGACTGACTAGTAGGCAGATGGGGGAGCAGCAAATGCAGAGCAAGAACATGGGAGAGGAACAATTTCAATTTTCCTGCCCAAACGCAGAGTGCTCCACAAAATGTGGTCTGCACAGAGTTGTTTTTCAGAAGTCCTGTTTTTGAATAGTGACAGGAGTCATAGCTGAAGTGGTATACTGATGTGGAGGCTGGTACAGTATGTGCAAGTCCTGTGGAAAACCTGTGGGAAAGAGTGGGTTATCAGGCCCAGGATATACAATAATGGCTCAGAGCTAATTCAGGCATTGAGAAGAACAAGAGCAATGGCAAAGGGCCAAACCCCAAGGTAGGAAAATGAAAAGAAACTGAAAATAGAAGGAGAAGAAGGGGAGAAATACCTCCTATTTCATTTGGCACCAAAATCCTTCAAGAGTGCAACAATTTTTCAGAAATATTTCTGAGATGAAAATCTTCTCATAAATCCAACCAGCTTCCTCAGTACCTCACCAGCTCCTCCTCATTTTGTTCTCACTCAGCTCCCCTACCTATCTTACCCAGGCCTTGCTGCTCCACCCCTTCAGGGCATAAGCAGCTTCTGCCCTCATCCTGTAGGGTGCCATTCAGAATAAACAGGCGCTTCCGAGTTTCCAGAATTATCACTGGCCACAATAACAGCTGTAAGAATTAACCTTTTCATTGTATTAAGTGCCCTAGGAAGTATTTTGTTGTGCTTTTATTTGTAGGGGTCTTTAACAAAAAGGTTAGAGTGCTTGTTTAGAATGGGAAATGATACCGTGAGGTTTATGTGGGGCAATAAACACACATTGTGAGCTCATCAGGTGATGAGATAATGTGCTTCATTGGGGGGATATATTGAACTTTGCCCTTTAATAATTCACTTTGGCTCTCTTATGCCATGCGTACTTTTTATTGTGACTGACGCTAAAGAGTGAGCCTGTTTCCTCATTTTAACGTTGTATAAACAGAGATGGTCCTGGATTAAGCCTTTGTTTGCTGGGGAAGTTTCCAACTGAATTCATGAAGGAAAATCGTTGTGTGTTGTGATGCAGTAAATGTTTTTAACACATAAAAATAAATGCAGGGACTTGAACTCTGATTCTGAATCAGCTGGCACTGTGCTTCAAATCCCTCCACTGTCTCCCCTGCACTTACTGAATCATGCTTAAAATTCTGGTCCTCACCTTCAAGTCTCTGCACAATTCTGCATCCATTTATTATTTAGTATGTACTGTACAGCAGAACCCAGGGGCTTCAATTAGGGCTCTACTGTAATACCATGCAAACAAGTTCACACACTAAACTTTCATCTCTTTCTCAGCTCACTCTTTTTTATAACCCCCCATCACTCTTTTGTTTCACCAGAGATGCCATCCTCACCCCTCCCTTCATTTTCTTTTCATGCCTCCTTCCATGCTGCCACCTGACCCTCACCCATACCTGGAATAATGTTCCTACCCCAGTGTGCCAAGCACCCACCCTCCCTTCCCTCATACCCCTCTGGAAAGCCCAGTCTTTCCACAAGGCCCACAAATGTTAACTCACTGCCATATAGCTCCATCACCACCCTGATTGTAAAACAAACAACACATTTAAAGTTATCACTCTCTTCTGGGTCTCCCAGGACATTCTCATTTGATAAATACGCTTAATTCACCCCGATGGTGCAGTGGGATGGAACTTGAGGTCTTTTCAGTGCTTGAGGAGCCAGGCGGCTTCAATGCCATCCTAGCAACCCCCTTCCTCAGAACACCACTCTCACTACTGCAACCCCTCCATCAGCTTGCGTAGGATATGTGGAAGTCTGCAGTGGGTCAGCTCTTCTGGCAGACTCCCTTCTCCCACTTGCTGGAGCAGACATGAGTGGTAGCCAACATGCGTGGTGGTGGGGTGCGATAGCAGCATTTTGGTGGGAAGGAATAAGTTCAACAGAAGGAGGAACAGACCTACATCAAGTGAATGCATGTCAGCACCTTGACCCAGCCAGCCCTGCAAAATGTAGGGAAAGGTGTTCACAGATGGACGGGAAGGTGGCGAGAGTGCACTAGCTGTCATGCATACAGGCTGGGGCAGAAAGTGCAGGTCATCCTGTGAAAAGCACAAGCCAGCAAGAGTGGAGGTGAAAGTGACTCTAACATGTTGTGCTTTTTGTATTCTTGGATTAGTAGCTGGGAGCTACCTTGGCTCAGCCCCAAGGGCTGCTCTAACTTCCAGCCTGGCTGCAACAACCCCAAATTACTGTCTGGTGTCCGAGCATAGCCGGATGGCAAAGTGCATGAGCCACAAACACTCTAGGACACCCCGTTCTTTCCTCAGGCCTGCTCCTGTGTGGGGGCTACATTGAGAGGCAGCAGAGGGTCGTTCTGTTGGCCTTCACAGCTCTGGGGATTGCTGGTGAGGCAATCTGGCTGGTTTTCAGTCCCCAAGTGGCATAAAGGGGCCAAAATACAGCTCAGAATCAAGAGTCAGGCAGTTTTGTGATCAGCACATTTTCATAATAAAATATTCGCTTTTCACTAATCTAAGACTATCCTTAATGAATGAAAGATAACCAACCTTTTACTTTTAAGTCTGTACTCAGTAAAATAGGATTACAATTGTTTGTGAACTTTGCAGAGACTGTAACACAGACAGGAAAAAAAAAGTTAATTTTTATTTGTGTAATCCCTAAGAGCCTCTGACAGTCTGCAAGACAAACAGTTTTAATTATTCCTCCTTGCTAAATCACTATTCTCATAATTTCATCAGAAAAAGTAATGTATTGTCTACTACACAGAAATCAGCACAACTGGGATTAAAAGGAGAGCCATGTACCCTGAGTACCTGCAAATTATATCATCATCAAACTGACAAATTCATCTTTTTGCAGCTCTGTCCTGAGATAACATGACATTTAAAAAACAAAGACTGTTCTAGTCATTCTGGGATTTGTGGCAATTTAAAAGGTTGATGATTTCTTTTCAATAGTAATTAAAAAGAAATCCAAAGAACCTGTCAGCTATTAATAAATACTATACAGCTGTTACATGTTGCTGTAAAATAAGTTACTTATTTTTCTTAATCTGAACCACTGGTGCATGAAAATAACTTTAAAGCTAATCATTGATAATGACTGTGCTTAACGAGTAGGAGCTCCATTCTGAGAAAAAAAAATGGCTCTAATTCATAAATAATTCCTGAAGCCATGAAGCGTGTGAAGCTACACCCACAAGCAATATGCACGCTATTTAAGAGTTCTACAGTAATATTTGCTGCCTCCAACACCTGTAGCTTCACCACCCAGCCCTGAAAACTACGACCCTTACCCACTGCACTCGACCCCCATCACCATGCAGTATAGCCATCCCGAAGTGCAGCATTCATTGCACAGCACTCCAGACAGGAAGGCTGAGTATGACAACAGGACATGCACAAATCTGTGATTGTACCATGCCCCACCCCACCCCCTTCCCCTTTCTGTTTCCCAAGCAGTTGTGTTTCATAGAATCATAGAATATCAGGGTTGGAAGGGACCTCAGGAGGTCATCTAGTCCAACCCCCTGCTCAAAGCAGGACCAATCTCCAACATTTCTTTTCAATAAATGAATTTTCTTTTCAATAAATGGATTTTTTGGCTTTGAAAATATTCTTTATTATTGCATAAAGTAAAAGATACCTTAGCCCAGGAAAGAAACAGGCACTGCAATTCAGCTTTGCAAACACAGATTCCTACTAACATTGGAACCACTGCACTTCACTCCCGTGCAGGGCACCAGACATTACTGGTGGCTTTCAGCCTCAAATTGCTCCCCTAAGGCATCCCTAATCCTTGCAGCCCTGCGCTGGGCCCCTCTAATAGCCCTGCTGACTCTCTGAGTTCCATGCCTGAGTGAATCGTTCATCCTTCCCTTCACAAATGTTACGGAGGGTACAGCATACAGATATAACTGAGTCATGCACCTTTCCAGTTCAGCCTGCATTAATGTCAATGAAATGCCCACGGTAATCCACAAGCGCCTGGAGAACCATAGAGAAATACCCCTTCCGATTAATGTACTCTGAGGCTAGGTGGGCTGGTGCCAGAATTGGAATATGCGTGCCATCTATCACCCCTCTGAAGTTAGGGAAACCCATTTGTGCAAAGCTAGCCACAATGTCATGCATGTTACCCAGAGTCAGGTTCTTCTGAGCAGGATGCGATTAATGGCCCTGCAAACTTGTATTAACACTATTCCAACGGTCGACTTCCCCACTCCAAACTGGTTAGCAACAAATCGGTAGCTGTCTGGAGTTGCCAAATTCCAGATTGCGACGCCACCCGCTTCTCCACCGTCTGGGCAGCTCTCAATCTCGTGTCCTTGCGCCGCAGGGTGGGGGCGAGCTCCTCACACGTCCCATGAAAGTGGCTTTTCTCATCTGAAAGTTCTGCAGCCACTGCTCGTCATCCCAGACTTGCATGACGATGTGATCCCACCACTCATTGCTGGTTTCCTGAGCCCAAAAGCGGCGTTCCACTGAGGTGAGCATGACCGTGAATGCCACAAGCAATCTCATGTCATATGTGTTACTCGAGTCGATATCTTTGTCGGAGCCCTCGCTGTCACTTTGGATCATAAGGAATAACTCGACTGCCAAATGTGACGTGCTGGCGAGACTTGTCAGGATACTCCTCAGCAGTTCGGGCTCCATTCCCGCAAACCAAAAGGGAAGACAGAGCATGCAGTACAAAAAATGTTGAAAGATGGCACCAAAAGTGGGTGGAAGCACAGGGATTGCTGGGATGCAAATCGATGCATCATGGGGTGTTGGGACAGGACCCAGAATGCCCTGCCCCCTTCCCACAAGCCACAGCGTCAGAATGGGAAGAGGTGCTCTGTGGGATAGCTGCCCATAATGCACCGCTCCCAATGCCGCTGCAAGTGCCGCAAATGTGGCCATGCCAGTGCACTTGCAGCTGTCAGGTGGACAGACTGCAGCGCTTTCCCTACTGCGCTCTCCGAAGGCGGGTTTAACTCAAAGCGCTCTACATCTGCAAGTGTAGCCATGCCCTAAGAGTATCCTGGAAGAGAGGTTTATCACTGACTTAGTAGGTGCTCTGCTACTTTCTGAATCATCACCAACACTTCTTAAAGTATAATAGGCCTAATTCTCTAATACGGCCTTCCATCTTGGGTGGTCATTTACACCTATGTGAATCCAGTGCAAAGCGGTCATAAAACTAAAAAAGCTTCCAAATTAGAATTCTCTGCTCACTTACAACATTAGTAGAATTTTTCACACATAGTTCCCAGTTATAACTGACTCCAGGTTCAAGGCAACATGAGAATCAGGCCTTTCAGGTATTTTCTTGTAGGTCTGCCATTCAAGTACTCACCAGGCCAATCAGGCCTTTATCTATATTATTTAGAACGTTAATATCTGCTAGTGCACAGGCAACTTCTTTGTTAACATCTGCACTGAACTATAATATGGTATCAACATCTGGTCTTATGGGGAGATTTTCAAAGGTACAAAGGTCAGTTAGGTGCCCAATTCCCACTGGAGGGCAACAGGAGTTGGATACTTAATTTTACATGTGCCCTTGAAAATCTTCCCCTGGATACTTTCCTGATAGTCACAACGTTGACAAGAAAAAATATAACTGTAAGATAATAGAGGGAAAAAGCTGTTTGGTCTTTTAAAAAAATGACTGCTCTTCTAGTTTAAAGAAATGCAGGGAATACTCTGTAAAAATCCATAAATGATCTAGCACAATGCAGAAACACTGCTCAGAAATTTTAAAATATAATGTTTAAGTACAAATGTTTGTATTAAATGTGTCTTTAATTAGTAAAGAATCACAGGAATTGGGTGTAACTGTTATGATCTTCTCTGTCAATATAATCAAATTTGAGTTTGAGTTTTAATAATTAGGCAAATATATCAAATGAAAAATGATACCCATGGGTTTGTCAATAACGTTCATTTCAAACACAGGTCTTGTCTACACACAAAAGCTGTACTTCTTCACTATTTCCGAATGGTATCAAATGTAGCAGGCTAGTGGGTATTAAACCTGAGAGAAGAATATCAATAATACTGCAATGCCTTGTTTTTGGTTCTTTGTTAATTCATTCATAATGTGAATGGCTCGGCAGGAAGCTACTATGCTACCAGAAAGCACATATCTGGGCACCTTGCACTGTCTGCTCCCAAGCTTCTGGCTTAATTTAAAGAAAAAGTTACAGTCATCTTTCTTGTTCTAAGTGTTGTTAGCAGACTTGGCACGACGTGTTTCATAATTAAAAAGCCCCACTGAAGAGCTTTTTTTGGTTGCTTGGAATGAAGGTGAGCTGATTGCTTGTCAGATGTACCACAGATCTGCCCTTTCTTTTGATTTGAAAGTACATTAACTGGAGGATAATTGCAAGGTTTCTGCTCCATAATTTGCACTGACAATGACAAATAGTATGTGGAAGTTAAAGGATTGTGTAAGCAGCCAGCATTCTCAAGGCTTTGTCTTCAGTGCAATAACTAAGTTTATACTGGAATATTCTTTAGTTTTGTAGGTGACTTAAATTTAATATATATATATTTGCCACATTAGAATGACAGGTCACATTCCTGTTTAGCATATGGTAAAAAAATATAAATGACTCGGTTCATGGAGAAAATGCAGTATATGGAAAACAACTGAATATAAGAGTAATACTTTAACATGAAAACTACCTAGAATCTATTGATAATTGAGAGGGACCACCAGAACATGCAGAATGCCTTAGCCTGCTGAGTTTTAGATTCATATCTTATTCCATGATAATGGCATTGTGTAATGGTTGTAATAAAATGCCTGCAAAGCTCTGTTAATACATATTCACCATCAACCAGAGATACAAGCTGATACCAGGAGTTAGGCAAATAGAGAACTAGAGCTACATGTATTCCACTGTGATATCTCATGGCTACCCTATGTGAAAATAAGTGATAATTTTACGCAGCAGAGAAATGTACATGAACAAAAATTTCCTGGTGCAAATGAGTCTGCAATGCAGTGATGTTTGCCAGAGGAACTGTGCCTATTTATCTCATACCTTGGAGAACCAATAAGGAAGATGCATATCTCAGTGACATGATTCGTAAACAGATGTTTCCATCACAAATATAAGAGAAACCCTACATGCTGCCAAGAGCAATGAAAAGTGCATGAGGGATTAGTGAATTGCATCTAAATTTAGGGCCGTTTAAGAGACCTATGCCTCAGTCTAGTGTACCATTTATTTCTTGACTGTTCAAATTTTCAATATAATCCAAAGGATTTATCATTTTTAAATCTAGACATGGATTTACATCGGAGGACAAACATATAGCTCAGCAATTCTGTGGACTGTTAATACATCTTACCTGTCATAAGGGATCAGTAGCCAGGGGTTACCACAGGCCTATAACTTGGAGTCCAAGGGCCCACGAGAGGCTATAAACTCACCCTGCCCTGTTTAAATTACAGTATCATGTTTTTAAAAACCACCCTAAAAACCACTGAAGCAGCACATTTATTTTTCAGTTTTTTAAACGTGTCCATCACCAATTCTCTGTGTGTATATAAAAACGACTCAAGATTTAGTGTTACAAGCATCAGTTCAAATGAAGCAGACTCACCGTACTAAAACAAGAACATAAAAATACCTCTCCCAGCCTCTCATACAAAAGCCTGAACATAATGATGGTGTTTTCTCGGTGCTCTGGAGGTTAACAAATGCAGGCTTATTCAGCCCACCGAGAGATGTGATTCCAGAGTTAAGGATACTGGACAAACACCTCCCTTTAACCCTCAGGCAGTCCACTCTAGCAACGGTTAGCCAGAGTTCATGAGCTGACCTCAAGTGTCACAGCAGGGTACTAGAAGAGCTACAATCTTTCAGGGAGCCACAAATCAAACTACATACGTCTTGGAAGATCAAGATCAGCACTTGACCTACACCTGGTAACGAACAGCAAACCAGGGAAGCTTATGGGAGCACTAATGTATTTCAATCAACCTGCAATCAACCCCTCCACACAGCTTGGCCTCTGAATTATGCGCTAGCTGAAGTTTCTAAGGAACCTCCAAGGACTGCCCAATCTCCAGGAGCACATTATGGTAATCCAAATAGGAAGTGAAAAAGGCAAAAGTACCTACTGCTGCCATGCATCCCAGTTTACTGAGACAAATTTGTTCTATGTAATGTCCACAGCTTTCTTTAACCTGAAAATGAACAATAAAAGTTCCTACTTTGGTTGAAAGCTGCTCAACTCAGATCTCTATTCACATAGCCCAGTACTTTCCACTATGGTTCTGTATCAGTACTGTGGGAACCAGCTCTTCTGGTCAATTGCCAACAGGAAGAACTATTATTCCGAAAAGCACAACAGAGAGAGATAGGCCAATAAGCAGGACATTTGGCTGAGGTTTTCAAAAGGAGGAGCTGATTGGTTTGAAAATCAGGGTACTTATTTAGGTGCCTAAATATTTACTTGGGGCCTTACTATAAGCATCCTCCCCCGCTTTTTGGTCAAAAAGGCAATGAAAGAATGGCAGAGAAAACAATGTGATCATAAAGAGAAGGATTTCCAGCATGAGAGAAGAAAACAAAACTTACCCCTATTTATTTTGGTTTATGACAAGTCAATAAACACCTCTGTGCTTGTCAATTCCCCCATTTATGACATATGCTGGCAGTAAGTACTGTTAAAATGTCAGCCTTTGCCGACAACGATCAAAGAATGGTTCTTAGAATAGGAAGTGACTTGCACAGGATTCCACTGGTAAATGCTGGCTTTTTATGGCAACCACTGTAGGACTGCCACAGTCCTGCTATATCCCAGCCTCTAAATTCTGACGCTTCAGATGCCTTGTCATTTTAGTGTCGAGAGCATGAGTATAAGCAGAACACCACAGCTACATCATCACACGTGCTAGTACAGTGTGGGAGCACTGACGGTCCCGCATCTCCTTTAGATCCTCTTCTGGAAGTATATTGAGTGACCCAGAGATGACAAATCTAAACATCTTGCCTTAAACACATTTTATAGTCTATTACTTTTTAAAAAGCTGGAAATCTATGACCCATTCAGCAGTTCATGTTTGACCTAATGCAGTGCAGACCTTTCAGAAAGGTTACACAGCCAAAGCACTGGGAGAAGGACACATTTATGGTATGTAGGCCGTTAACAATAGCTGAAAAAGAGGCTCGGCCTGAATGAAAACTGACTGAGGACTGAACGTATGGTTGCAACTGCATTTACAGTGAAAATTATTCAGAAAAGTGATTAGATAAAACTGCCACCTTCTGACTTACCAGATCTACTTTCAGCATCAACAGTGGCAAAAATACATTTTTCCCCTTTTTAACTTCTGTTACTCTGTAGAGCTGTCAAAGGGAGAGGTGGCCCTTTAAGGGGGTTGGGGCTCAGCTGCACTGGTGCCAGGGTAGAACAGATATATAAAAGGGTCACATGATGCATTGCATAGAGACATACACATTAGTTCCCAGGGGGACAGCCTGGGAAGTGCAAGTCTGTAGAGAGATTTCAGAGTAACAGCCGTGTTAGTCTGTATTCGCAAAAAGAAAAGGAGTCCTTGTGGCACCTTAGAGACTAACCAATTTATTTGAGCATGAGCTTTCGTGAGCTACAGCTCAGCTCACGAAAGCTCATGCTCAAATAAATTGGTTAGTCTCTAAGGTGCCACAAGGACTCCTTTTCTTTCTGTAGAGAGAGGAGCCAGCTAGGAAGGTTTGGTGAAACTTTTGTGTTATTTTGAACTTTACGCTAATAAACCAGACTCCCAAAAGTGGAGAGTTACTGAGAAAACACCCACAGTGCAAAGTTTTCTTAATTAGAGAAACCAAGGCAGTGGCAAGCCCAAGAGCCAGACTGGGTAAACACTGCTTCTACAAGAGTCAAAAGAAAGATGATTGTGAGCTGAATTCTATTCTGTTTTGTGCATCATCAGCCTGACTGTTTACTTTACTATGGACTTGTCTACATGGATAAGTTAACTGCAGGCTAATTTTACAGGTCTGGCATGTTTGTAAAGTGAATATATTGGATATGGACAATAAACATGGCATTCCACAATGCCATTTTTACAGCCACTCTTCAGAGCAAAGCTACTCTTTAAAACTTACTTTGAATGGCTCATCTTATTTTCAACAGATTAAATTCCAAAACTGAGAGTCTCTCTCTTTCTGCCTTTAATCATCTGCAAGTAATATCACAGAGTTATTTCGGAAAGCAATGCTTCCTAAAAGCTCAGCAGACAAAGATATTGAATAAGGTTACATTAGAATCAGAATAATATCATGTATCAAAACATATGCACCACCCCTGGCTAAACCATTAGTAAAATGAAGAAAGGATTTTAGGTCAAAGATTACAAGCTCCATAGCTCAAGACAGCAAACCAAAAATACCCCAAACATTTTGGGCAACTCTTAATTTTTAAAAGCATGTCTGGACACTGGACTGGGAGAGACATCTCCATCTCATTCAGTGACAGAGAACTAGCTCAGTCTGAAAGAGCCACAACCAGCACAATTGTAAATTCCATCCCTGGGAAGCTGTGCAAGCACATTGTGGTTTTATTGTATGTTGTTTAGGACTCATGCAAATCCTCTGTCATTTGTGACCTGCATTTCCTCCCACACAGCTGGAACATGTTAATGGAGCTCATTTGTGAGCTTACGCTTTCCGACACTAAAACTGGGACTGCCAAATGTAACTATGTGCCCTGTGAAGACTTACAGACACTGATATATTTTGAAGGAAATATTTGAACAGTGTAATAATGCATATATACTGACAAGCTAACACTCACCTGCCAATATGTGTATTGATTACTTGTAACTATGGGATGCCCAGGATTATGGTACTCTTGGAACACACAGCTAGAGATATTGGGCCAAATTTTGTACTTAATTACACCCATGAAACTTCATGAGCTTCAGTGAGTTTACCTGAGAACAGAATTTGGCTTATTATTTGCCATTTCTTACAATATATTTAACTCAGCCACCTATCTGATCTTTCAATACTTTAGTAGCCTTTTTTGTTTTCACATAGTCACAATGTAAATGCTTTTGTTTGGGGCTTGCAATAAATCTTCTGTGCAAGTAATTTATATTATCTTTACTCCAGGGAAAGCTGGTCAAAGCACCTCTTGTGAATTTAGCTTTTTTTCCTGTTCACAAATCATGTGCAAACTGAGCCTAATTTTTACAAATTTATTTGTTATACATAAGAATTCACTGAATAGTTTATGCATAAGTTTTCAAGGATGACCAGTGTAATATCTCCTTGTGATCAATTTATTTATATTCACCTTTGATTGCCTCACCGGCAGCAACCTACAAATTAAGTCCAAGGATAGCTGAATCTGGCATTCCAAGCCCCAACAGAGCTTCAAAAAGCCACTATTTAAAAAAACAAACAACAACTTGGCCTGAAAATCATAGAATCATAGAACTGAAAGGGACCTTGAGAGGTCATCTAGTCCAGTCCTCTGCACTCATGGCAGGATTAAGTATTATCTAGATTTAAATGTTTACTCCTTCCTCTGCAAGTGTGGAAGTTACCCCCACCCCACCCTGAATTATACCTGCCTCGTGCCCAGAATGGACTAGATTCAGTCCTGTACCAATATTTCTATTTAAACAAAAGTGATAGGGTTAATGTCTAGCGCTGTAGGACCAGACATGGAAACTTGGAACCACTGGAAAAGGGAATTTCTCTACTTTCCAGTGGAACCCAGCAATTGCTGCTTCTCCTTGAAGGCCTGAGATAAAGATTCAGAGTTTTGTCTGTTTATCTATAGAAACGCTATTTTAGATTACATATAGAGTTTTTTTTCTGTCATGCTTTGAGCCCTGTACACTTGGATTCATGGTAACTAAGGCACCAGGCTTTACAGGCACAGAGACTTGGGGCGGGAGGTGAGAAACGGTGCCAGTAACTCTCCAAAACATTCCAAAAATATTTTTTCTGTCAAATAAGTGGCACGCGCAGATGGAATAAGCTTTATCAGCATCAATTTGGCCTGGCTGCACTATGTGTAAGTGGCAACACAGTAGGTGAGTTATGCAAGTCGTGCCCAAACGAATGCTAGCAAACCTGTAGCTCTGTGTAAGCTGGCAGGCTTATCTCTCTCACCAACAGAAGTTGGCCCAATGAAAGATATTACCTCACCTACTTGTCTCAGCAAACCTGTAGATCACACCACACCTTCATGTAGTTTCTATCTGCACACACCCCATCCAAACTATTCCTCTGCATCTTCCCTACTTTTGATGATATTGTCCCAGAACTGCTCCTCCACTCAGGGTAGCATGACAGGATTTTTTAGTTAGAGGCCAATGGCTTTTTCCCCTTCCTCACAGTTGTGCCTCCTGATGGGGTGCAGTGAAGACTCGCTGATACTCTCCCTCTTCTCTGTGGCTGGATGTTTCAATTAGAGGAATACTGGGTGGCTCGCTCTCCATCTCCACAGGTGGTGTCCTGGCAGCTGTCCTAATGGGAGAGCCTAGTAGCAACCACTCTCTGCCCTTTGGCCAATGGATTAAAATGTAAAACACCTTCTATTACCTCTGGAGCTGGAGGCCAGCACTATCTGCAGCTTCCCTGCCTGAGTTAGACTAGGAAACTCCTGCTTTGGAGTATGTAGTATGATGTTGAGTTCCTGTTGGAATGGTTATTTTAAAGTTGCTGGGATTTTATTGCATTGTATAATTAACTGAAGATGTTAGGGCACGTTGCAAGGTCCTAGGTGTCTTTTTCTAACATTTTAAATAAAAATTAAAATATGAATACTGCCACTAGGCCACTAGGACAGCATTCTAATAAAGTCTTAATGAAATGAAACTTGCCTGAAAAAGATGGTAGCTCTTTACCAGAGCACACTGCATTGCAAAGCGTTAGACACACACAACTATGAGAACATATAATTATAGTATTGTTGCCACAACACCTATTGCATTGTTAATGTCGTTTGAATGAATAATGTCACAGATCTCTAAAAACTAAGCTGTCCTCCTGGTGGTGGAGCAGAAGCATGATCCTGGAGGAAGCTTGAAGTCAGGGATAGCCTTGCATTTTGTTTTGGGGGCTACCTAGCAGAGACCAGACATACTACAGAAAAGAAAACACTTTCTATCTGGAGAAGGGAGAGAGGAAGTAACACAACAGCAACTGGAAATCCTCTGTTTCACAAAGTGACCCAGAGAAGGGCCCTCTGTGTACAGACGCGCACAAAGAGGCAGTTAGAAGCTAAAACTTAGTTTTTTGAGCCACTTGCTAACAGAAAGGGAAAGCATGAGGAGTTGCATTCCTCAGGGAAAAAATAATTAAC